>NC_079209.1:9721554-10095200 GCF_026745355.1 Beta vulgaris subsp. vulgaris
CAATCTTATACTATTGAAAAACTATCACCATTTGCTAATGAAATAAGTCATTATTAATAATCTTAAATTTTTAACATGAGGTTCTCACCATATTCTAACATAATTATCTCTAATACCAAATTATAGGATCTTACGGTCCTATGATCCAATCCCACTGATTCAATCCTACCAACCCCTACGATACAAAGTAGGATCCCGATCCTAAATAACATTGGTTGTGTCCACATGCAAACAATTTTTGGGAGACATAAGATCTAGAGATAATCCTCTCATTTCCTCGGATTTCGTTGCTGATCTTATCGAGGATTTAATTAGGACTGATCATTCATTCAAAGTGCATTCCATATTGACTTTTGTGAAAAACCAATGTCAATTTTCAATAACTTACAAGAGAGCTTGGTTAACCAAACAAAAGGCATCAACCAACATTTTTGGGGATTGGAAGATGTCTTATGAAGAGTTATCTAGGTAATTGTAAGCCATGAAAGAGTCCAATCGAGGCACTATCGTGTATTGGTGTACGATCCTAACACAAGATCCTTCTATGCACATCTTTAAGAGGGTCTTTTGGGCCTTTTAACCCATCCATTATCGGATTCTGTCATTGTCGACTTGTTATCACTACAGATGGTACTCGCTTGTACAGGGGGTACAAAGGCACATTATTGATTTCTCTATGCACAGATGCTAATTTTTAGCTATTCCCACTTGCCTTTGCTCTTCTAGAAGAGAAAAGTACGGACTCATGGTCTTCCTTTTTATCTTGCATTAGACGTTCTGTCACAGATAGAAAGGGTTTGTGTGTGATATCTGATCATCATAAGGGTATCATTGCAGCTATGAATGAGCCCCAAAGTGGATGGGAAGTGCCATATGGCCATCACCAATTTTGTGTGCGACATCTTGCTTCCAACATGAATACGAGATATAAGAATGCTGCCATCAAGAATCTATTTGGAAAAGCTGCATATGCTAGACAAAAGAGGACGTTTTTGTACTATATGGATCAAATTGGCTCCATTAATGTCGATGCGGCTAGATATCTGTTGGACATTCCGCTTCATTTGTGGTCTCTTCATCATGATGGCGGATGTAGATATGGTGTGCAGACCACGAACATGTCTGAAGTGTTTAATGGCATCCTAAAAGGGGCAACATGTCTTCTGATCAGTACTTTGGTAAGAATGATTTTTCATTGTTTCAATTCTTATTTTTCTACGAGGGGAAAATTGGGTCGAAAAAGACTTGAGGAAGGCCATGATTATAGTCTGAAGGCGACTGTCATCATTAAAAAACATGGAGAAGGCAAGTGCTCATGAAGTGATTGTGTTTGACTATGAATGAGGGCTATTTGAGGTCACTATTGGACGTGGAGGCCGTATTGCAGGGAAAGGTGGACAGAAACACATGGTGAGCTTAACTTAGAAGACATGCACTTGTGAGAAAATTTAAATATTTTAGTTGTTAATTGCTAGTGATGATAAGAATTGGTTTTTAAGTATGTAATGGCTTGGTCTATTGTTTGAGTTGTGCTGATGACACACTTGGTCTTGCTCATGTTGCGTCTTTCCTTCAGGTTGCTTAAGTTGTAATTTTCCAATGTTAAACATATCTTATCTCACTTAGCAAAAAAATGTATCTAATTTGTCGTGTTCTCATGTCCTTGCAGTCTGTCGATACTGGAGCTTGTCATCTAATGGTTTTATGGACGCTTCTTTTATGACTACTAGTTATCGATCTAATTATATGTCTTATTTCAAGATTGTGCCTAATATGTACGATGTTCTCCATATTGTGGTCCGAGAATTGTAGCTCATGCGGTGCTTCAGAGTAGAGTTGGATGTCCGAGGTCCACTTGAAAAAAAAAAAAATTGGACATTGTTGATAGGCTCGTCAAATATAGTTGTAGCATTTGTAAGGTTTCAGGACATAACAAGCAAAGCTGCCATAACAAGGGCGTTGAAGGCACATCTGTGTTAATTTATTTTCATTAAAAACATAAAATTTGTTAGCATATTCACTAAGATATAATGTATTGTTATTATCACAGTCGCTTAATTTTTTTCAGATATTGCTAACTTATATTAATTGCTTTGTTCTTAGGTGTGATTGCGCATTCCATGTTTTCAGATCCACTGATCGCAGCGTTTTCACACTCTAGTACAAGCATCTGAGTGCGGATGCATAAAGGGCAGTAGGGGAAACGATATTATCGCATCGGTTGCATCATCACAATCTTACTCATGAGTGGGAGGTTCATAGTAAGGTCCTCGGTGTATCGAGCGTGCTGGTTTTTTCTCAACATCCATCATTTGCTAGGGGGAGGTTTGGAGATCGATCGACCACATCTGATGGCATTAGTGGAGCGATGGAGATATGAGACAATTACTTTCGAGCATGTCGTTGTTGCCCTTGGATTTAGAGTGCACAAGCCACCTGTTACTGGTTCAGGCGAGGGTAATTGGGGTGTAGTAGTGTGGGAGTTGTTAGGGATTGACCCATCAATTCGGAGAACGAGCCCAAAGTTCTCCAGAGTTTGTCTTTGAGGTTGACATGGCTTCGTCTATAGTTTTTTTGTTGCCGAACAAGGCTGAGGAGGAGACAATGCGGAGATTCGCACGGGATTATATTCTTGTCTTGATGGGGTCCATTATTTTTGCTGACAAGAGCAGAGATACAACCCAGGTGATTTATCTCTCACTCTTGGTTGATCTGGACGTAGTAGAGACATATAGCTGGGGTAGTGTGACGCTTGTATACTTGTATCGACAGCTATGTCATGCATCACAGAGGGGTGCGAGGGAGTTAGGTGGACATGTGATGTTGTACAACTTTAGGCATGGGAGCACATACACATCGACAAGCCTATGATTTCGAGAGTGTGGGAACCACCTCCACAGTTTCACGATGGTGTTCCTGTTTTAGGCTCCTAGCACGTTCCGGGGGTGGACCCCTTAGTTTTCAGGTAATATGCGCTGTCTCATATTTGTTAACGTCATTTATTTTCATTTTTTAGAAGGATATTAATGTATAGTTCTTTTCAGTTGGCTTCGGGTACACCTCACCAGGTCCTACATAGCAGGTGGACTTTCTTACTATAGCTATGCACTTGACTATCCGGCGGACGGGCAAGTACATAGGGTCTATTATTATCTCATAACTTATGTATATTAGAAGACCTCTCTCACATGCCTAACATTTTGAGTTACTTTCTTTGTAGATGACTTGGCAGCCGCACGTAAACTGAGCCAAGACTGGAGTTGTTACCTGCTATATGTCAAGCTGGTCGACATGTATTGTAATCCCCCGCATTTTTAAAGGATTTTCATAAATATATTAAGTTATTTATGTAGTTATATTTAAATCCAAATGAGTTTGGAAATGGTTTGACTTTTAAAAAGGGTTGACTATTTTTAAAAGTCAACTAAAAATATTTTGCATGACTTAATAAAATTGAAAATGTTTTAATTAAGCATGTCTTAATATAAGCTTTAAGCATTTAAAATATTTATTTAAAAAGAAGTTTAATGGAATCGAAACTCCTAAAAGGATAAAAAGGAAAAGAGTCCTATTGATGATTAAAGTCCTAAGTTGATCATCTTTTTAGTCATCAAATAAATTTTAAATCTTATCTCTTTTCCTAAATTCTAATCTTATCTCTTTTCCTAAACCAAAAAGGATTAGTCTTTTTGTAAATATCCTAAAACCCAATTATTTTATCCAACCCAATTATTTACTTCAAAAATCACGTCCTTCATACTTCTCCCTCACTCGACATTTTCTCTCTCCTCCTTCTTTGTGCGTGAGTTCATTGTTTTCTCTCAAAGATCGTTTTCTTCTTCGCTAAGTAACGTTTCTTGTTGAACAAGAAACGTCACAAATATTTTCTTGAAGCCAAACTCTTGCTGCCGCCATCCTTGTTGCTGCCCTTCAGTCCGGCGCTGCCTTCCTCCTCCAATTTCGGTTGTTTTTCCTTACTTCTCCTTTAAGATTCCATTAAAGTCCTAATTTTTATTGTTATCTTATTACTATTTACATGATTATGATTTGAGTTATTATTTATTATGAAGAAATTAGTTTCGGTCCTCATATGTATAAAAGAAAAAAATTTCAGGTTTATTATTTTTAGTTTTAATCATGAAAGATATGGTTTTTAGGGTTTTAAATCACTAGAAACCGTATATTTAGAGTATGAATATGAATTTTGGTTGAAATACGATTTTTATATGCATTTAAAATATTTTCAGAAAGTTTAGAAAATTTTATAAATGCTGGAAATTCAGAAAGTTAGTATTTTAAGGCTTTTAATGATTTTTAATCACTAGAATAGTTGTACTATACTAGGGATTAAAAATAACGAGATTTTAAATTATAAAAACGATTTTTAAAGACGTTTAAAAAGGTTTGGGACGTTTTAAAGTTGCTGATTTTTTTTAGTTCAAGTATTTACTTGATTATTTTATTGTTGTAGGCGGAGAATTTATAGTAGGGGACTTTTAGAACTAAAAGTGGCCTACCGTTGCGTTTATACAAGGTACGTACATAGTCTACGTGCTATATGGTTAGAAACATGCTTTAGGGATGTTTTTATTTTGTAGTATCATGTATAGGACCTTGTTGTTCATATATATGATTTACTGAAATTGCTTTACATGTTACTTGCCTGTGTGCTACATGTAAACTAAGAATATGTATGAGTATCGTTGTTTGTATTGAAGTTTGATGCAAGCAGATAAGTTTAGTTTTGGTATTAATTCATGAGTGAATTAATGTAAGTAAATTGGAATCATGTGTTACATAGATTCTTTGAGATTATTTATTTATCTTATAAGAACCGTGGATCTTATTTGGTAATTATGAGTTATACCTAGATAAAGGTACAGTTTACTGTTGACTAGGTTCAACAGGCAAGTTAGCAAAGAATAAAAGAAGTTAAAAGAGTCTTGAATGATAAGTTGTGAACTTGTTAATTCTAAGATAAAAAGGAGTTTTGTGATCTTATGTGATTATTAGTTATATGTGTTGTGTGCTTGGTTGGTGTCAACACAAGTATTAAAATGAATGCAACGTAAAGTGAAACGAGATAGGTTATAGACTTTAGAATGGTGCACGTCTAGAGTTGGACACTAAGGGTTGGGATACATAGTCCGCCGTGATATGTATTTTCCTAGGATTGGATTGATCACCTTTCCTTTTTAGCTCAAAGGTTCCTCGATATCGCAGGTCAATTGGAATATGTGGTAGCTCCCATATCTCCTACTTCAGTATAGACAACTCGTCCCATAACTATTCCATTTAAAAGAAGAAATAAAAGTTTAGAGTCTAGTTCAGTAAGAGTCATCTGCAGTTTGTTATATGCTTATTATTATTTATGTTGTAGTGTCATGTTTAGGATTATTTATGCCTGATATGTAGTACTCAGCTTTGCTGATTACGTGCTTGTCTGTGGTTGTGATCATGGCTTTGCCTATTGATCCTGTGGTGATCCTTCGGGGGAGCAGAGTCAAGAAAGCATTGACATTACAGGTTCGAAGATGCATACCATTGGGGAATCTGGAATGGATAGGCTTTTGTGACATTAGTATTATTTAAGTTGTTTTCGTAGGAACATCTTTACTTAAGTTTGAAGTTTATTTAGTTGGTGTGTTTAAGTTTGACATTGTCATTTGGTTTCATAAGTTTAATAAAGTTGATTTTATTTTAGTAATTGTTTTCCGCTGCAAAATTCTGAGTAAGCCGAAACGTTTTCACACGGGCGATAATGCCTGGGTAATTCTCTAGATTTGTTATAAAAGTATTTTCTAGAAAGAGAGAATTATCGGGGTATTACATGTATGGTGCACATCGACTCCACTTCTTTGTTTTGGCATTGTGGAGTTTCATTTTCCTGATCGAGTTATGGCCAGTTTGTATTCGAGCAGACGATTCAAGCACCTTGTGATACGAGCACACCCTTCATGCCATAGATCGGCGGTCGAAGAACAAGAGCTATCCGCTGAGACATCAATCGTACATAGTGCAGTGGGGTGAGTGCGAGAGACGTGTTGTTCAGGGTACTCCATTTAGTGGTTGTACTCATGCCATTGAAGAGTATTTGATATGGTACCGTCGCATCACGAGGTTTCTCATCCTTTTACACATTATCAGCTAGCTGCATCTGCAGGTATAGTACTGGTACGTGACATGACTTGTATTTATACTTTCATCTATTTTTTAAATTACATAATGTATATTTTTCTTTCTATGGAGGCACATACTTTATCTGATGTTGCTCATAGGTGTGATACTGTACTAGAAGCTGGTGAGTCATTCCTCCAGATATGGGGAGCCATCTATATGCGCATACATTGTATACTATGAGGGGGATGTGTATTAAAGTTCTTGGCCGAGCTGGACATGGCCACATTTTACAGTGCGTGTCAACTTCTGCGACCTATATAGTGACCTCTAAATCTTCTACGCTTGTTGCCCATACAGCTAGCACGAGACCTTTGCTTTCGCCTCCAATCTGTCAGAGGAGATATCGATGATGTTTATCCACCACTCTATCTTCTCTTGATACCATTGCGGAGTCTGATTAGTCCACACCTAGTTCATCTAGCTAGACCTACACAAAAGAAGAAGAAGGGGCTTAACACTTTCAATTATTGTTTGTATAGTTAGTTAGTTAACACTATGTTATATTTTACATTATGTTTGTGATTGATCTATCATTATTTGTCATTTTCTTATTCTTGCATCATCATTAAGAAATTCTTGGCTTAATCATTAATTTGGATCAATTTTGTGATGCATGAACTTGGAGTTTGTGACTGATGTTTGGATAAATTTGGATTTGGACGAACTTGCTTGTATTTGATGTGTGGATAATCTTGGTGTTCTATTGTTGGATTGAATTGGAGATTAGGTGATTTGGTGCTGGAATTGCAAATTAAAGAGCTAATTTTGTAATGTTTCTAGCGTTTCGGCCAGTTATGGGAAAGCAAAACTGGATGGTGTGGCTGGGCATATAAACCGCTACTCCAAATACCGGTTCATAAATTCTCAGATCTGGATAGCAGATGATTTCCAACCGTTATTCCAAGTAGCGGTTTAGGCTCATTATCCTGGAGAGTGGTTTATTGTAGTGAACCGCTACTTGGAGTAGCGATTTATCTTAAAATGATTGCTATTCTGAATAGTGGTTTACTTTGGCAAAAAAAAAAAAATAGAACTTTCTCGCGTGTTGTTCTAAGTGAACGGTATCCATAAAATTAATTTAAACTTTAGCGGATATGAGAAATTAATACTCTCTTTAACATTATCTAATGAAGAAATTGATAAATCATCATATCAAACAAAATGGAAAAAGAAGAAAGCGAATACATGAATCCTGATGTTTTGACTTGTCAGTAATAATTCATCTTTGCTCCAAAAAAAAGTGCACCTAAAATAAATGGAACATATATATAGTTAAGAGAACAGTGAAACATGCATTGAATGTACAGTCATCGTATTTCCTGGAGGATGAAAACAAAGATTCAGGAGAGAGGCGTTACTGACATAAGCATTTCATGCAAAGATGCCATGGGAGTCAAAAGGCTCCCTTTCTTTCGAGGTTGAACTTCAAAACTTCCCTTAGTTTGGGTTAAACTTTTTCTCTAACAGCTACTTTTATAACTTTCATTAACTAATTGAATTTATTGGAGTGTAACATTCAACTCGTTTGTTGGTAACTGAAAACCAGGTCTTCAAACTGCTTTCAAGTTTTATTTTAGAGAATTTTCCCGTTACGTTGTAGCAGCTGAACTAGTTATTAACCCGTATGAAGCAGAATTTAGTCGTAACATAGCACAACGAGAGAGAAGGAAGGAACGAGAGTAAGGGTCTCGGGTTTGAGTGGGAACGAACTTTATAAAGAACAATGATTTTCAACTACAAAATACTTCATATAATTGTAAATTGGATTTTCTTTGTTTGGTTGAAAAGTTAAGAGGGGGTAAAAAAATTAGAGGGAGGAGAGGAGTGATGAGATAAGAAAAGAGGGAGTTAAGAATAGGATATAAACTGTTTCATTATATCCTAGAGAAAGAAAATAAATTAGAAAATGCATGGTCATGAGATGAGTATTTCAACTAATAAAATGGAAGTTTTTTTTAGTAAATATAATAAAATTATAGTCACTATAATTACTTAATTTCAACCCTTCATTCTTGGTGACACATCTTATCCATTGATTTGTTGACATTTAAAACATTTTTAAAAATTGCAAAAATTAGGTGAACTGTTAATGGTGAATTTATTTATGTAATATTGTAATATATAAATGTTAGGTTTAGTATTAGTTTAATTATAAAGTTAATTAAATGAATGGCGGTTTATAATGAATGGTCTAGATTTACAATTTTATTGTAGCATTGTGAAATTATCCCAAACAAAATACTGTTTTCCATTCTAAAAAGCCAAACAAAAAATTAAAACTACTTTTCTTAGAAAACCATTCCCTCCAACAAAAATAATTTTCAAGGGAATTTACCTCACTCTACTCTCAATTACTATATCATTCCTTTGATTATTGCAGCCAATTAGTATCCTGGTCTATCAATTTTTTGAGTTCAGGTTAATATTATTTGTCGATTTAGGACCATTGATTGAGATGAACTATAGAAACGAATATATAGGAAACGTAGAAAACTAGTAGTTCGTCCTATCTACGTAATTTTTCCACATTGAGAATTATGCATGATTCTAAAATTAATTGATAAAAACAAGTTCGTGCTATTCATAACAATACTTATGCATAGATTTTCCAAGATTTGAACCCTCTTTAAATTTTAAATTGAACAATTTGTAAAAATAATAAGTTTATCAACGAAATTGACCATTCTTTGGTTAAATGGGCATATATTCTCATCAAGATTGTAATTTAGTATTGGTTGATTTCTTGTCCATCATTCTTTTTTGCCCTAACTTCTCCGTTCAAATGCTTAAATATTAGATCCTCCATATAATGTTTCTAGAGCACCTAAAATTAGGTGTTCATTTTCACATTCTTTGTAAAATTCATATTTTACTAATTTGAGCCAACTATATAACTGTGTGACTAGTGCTTTGAAAACCTTCTCTAAAGCCTCTAGTTTGAATGCAAATAATGATAAAACTACCATAAACTCTCGGAATGTTACTGAGGAGATGTAGATGAGAATTATTCTAAGTGACTAGATTAAAGAAGGTTTCCTTTCAGATATTTGGGTGCCCCCATCACATCCAGAAGATTCACTATTGCAGAGTGATGTTATAGTTGATAGAAGTTTGAGAAGGATTTCGTGTTGGACTTGACGAAATCTATCCTCTGCTGCAAGAAATGTTCTTTTGAGTACAGTTTTGGTCAACATCCTTACATATTGGGCATAGGTCTTCATGTTGCTTAAAGAAGTTGTTCCGATTACGAAACGGTGGCGATCCTAAGAGTTGTCCGTCAGTAATCGGGGACTCGAGAGTGGTGATCTGCACAAGAACCAACGTGAGCTACCCTCGGGGTGGTTGTGAGGAAACCCCCTCTGACGCTCAAGTCAGCTAATGTCCGATAAGGATTAGAGAGAGAAAGTTTAGAGAGAGAGAGAGATAAGCTAATTTTAGTATCAAAGAGAATGTACCTGCAAAAATAGTACCATTGGGCTATTTATAGATATATTATTCATCCAACATGAGAGGTAATCCTTTGACTCATGTATGATTGTGATGAATCTGTCAGAGAGAAGATTCCTTATCTTTTGTCCTTTTTGGTGGCAACGACGGCAGTCGCGGTCTCAGATTGAAGAACACCCATTTCCTGCTTATGAGTTCGTGTCTTGGACATTTCCTGCCAGTACCCATACAATTAGCCCCCCAACATCGTTGAGGGTCGTGACCGTCATTGGTGTTGCTTTTGATGACGCGAATGAAGCATGCTACTTTGATCAGGTCCCTGATGCTGCCACGTGTTGACATGGGGTGAGTTGTGAATTTCAAAAAGTGAAATCATTACCCCTTTAGGAATCCCGCTTGTTTTTTCCCCTTTTTATCAGGGTGTGATGTGTAGTTAACACTTGGCGTCAATCCAGTGTAGCAGTTGATGCATTTTTCCATCGCCACCGCTCATTTTGGTATTTCAAAGCGAAATTTTCTTTTGTTTATTTTTCATTCAACTTCTTCGTCTTTCTTCAACGAACCTTTTTCTCTAGTTTTTCCATTTCCTGAGAACTTCGAAGATCTCTACTTTACGACTAAAGAGCTTTTTTCTTCCCAAAATTTCTTCAAAAAGGCCATTTTTCTGCATTGTGTTCCTTGCTTTTAAGGAATTTCCTCAAATTTAGGTTCTTTTTCTGGATTTTGCTCGAGCGTGTCTATTTTTGCTTTGACATTTTCTCCGGCGAGTTTCTGCGCTGCATTTCGGGGAGCTTTTTTTGGTACTTTGGGAAGTTTGCTTCATCTTTTCTAGTCATTTTTCCGGTGAAATTTTCTCTCAGGTACCAATTTCGAAACTTTTTGGTTTTTCGCTGTGTTTTTTCTTCCTTAGAACTATGTCGGACCATTCAGACAATCAGAAAATGATGAGTAGTGAATTCATGTCCGAAAGTGAACCTTCTTCTCCTTCCCTTGATGACGAACAAAGTTCGTCTATTTCTATCCCTAGAGATGGGCGAACTCGCCTTTTAGCTGACTTGCCCCTCACGGCCGACATGGCGAAAGAACTTAGGTCTAAATTCCTTAATGACCACTCTGCTCGTGAGCAGGAAAACTTGACTAGCAAATTTCTATCCTATAGGATGAGTGGGGATAATCAGACACTTAGGGAGTTAAGACACCAAATTTTAGGTCGTAGGATCGTCAGGAATCCTCCACCTGATGCCGTTCCCGATCTTGATGTCCAACCTTTAAGGGAACATACTTGGTTAGATAGTTTAGCCGATGCCGGGGTGGTAGCGGACGCTAGCTTTTACGACCTACTTGCCCGTGATTCCGGCCCATCTCATCCTCCTGTTGTTGATTTAGGTTCCGACAACGACTCTATTGCCAGCATAGATGAGACCGACACTGCCCCATCTACTTCCGGTCATAAGCCGACCGTTCGCCGTACTGAGATCGCCATTGGCGAGAGTTCCAGCATGACTCCTTCCTCCCGTCCAAAACCTAATCCTGACCAAGACGACGTTCTTCACTCTAGGATATGGCTTCCCCTAGAAAACTGCAGTGGTCCCCAGAACATTATCATTTGCAAGTCTTGGCGAGCGTCCGCCTTACTGCTTGATTACTGCAAAGTGGCTGAAGAGTTATATGACATCCCGTCTGATTATAAATTGGTGATCCCGATCGAGGGATCGAAGGTGACTGATTGTTCAACAGGGCACATAGCTGCTTATGCTCATCATTTTAAGTTTGGGCTGCATTTCCCTCTGGACCTTATTTTGGTGAAGATTCTGAAGGCCTTCAACGTCTGTCTTGCTCTGCTGACTCCTGTGGCCGTGAGGAATTTGATCGCGTACATCGGGGTTTGCCGATATTGGCTGCCAAGGAATTGTTCTGCTAAAAAGAGCTGGTGGTCGCTGATAATGGCCAAGGATAAGATGACCGTCTATCCAAAGATGACTGGGTTGAAGGGATGGCAGCCAACCTTTTACTAGCTGAGGGACCATGTAAGTGCAAGAGACACTCAAGACGGGGGGGAGGGGGTGAATTGAGTGTTTGTCCGAATGTTGTAACTTTTTCGATTATAGTAAGAACAGTTCTCTAGCAGCGGAAATAAAAGCAATGAATAAACAACACCAGGATTTAACGAGGTTCGACTTCTAATAAGTCTACGTCCTCCACTCACTCACTCTTTTATTAATCAACTCAGAATAACAAAAGAATTACACTCAATCACTTATGCACCTAGCACAAGATGATTCCCCAACTTCCACCTATGAAAGTTCGACTCAACCACCAACTATGATGGTTCAAATGAAGTTGATCCCAGATCAACTTCCCCAGCAAACTGAACTCACAGAATGCTCAAATACAATCAGTTTTTCTCTCAAAAAACAAACAGCCTTACACGCTTAGAATGAGAGTAATTTAAGATATATGTGGTATTCGGGTTTATGCTTGGATTTAAGAGTTCAAGAGATGAAGTGCTTTTGCTTAGAGTATTCTGAAAATATGCGTGCAAAAGCTTAAGGTTGGTGTGTTAGCAAAACTCCTTAAATAAGCCTGTGGTAAGTAAATGTTTACATGATATTATGAGAGAATATTTTCCTAGAAAATATGGAAATTATTCCAAGGAAAATATACTCAGTATAATATCATATAACACACTTACCATAATTAAGAAATCTTGCTCACACAACAAACAATGCATCCGTGTATTTTGAAAATCAATTTTGCGCGGAAAGAAAACTTTCCTAAAATACGAATGCATGAAGTAAAACCTTGAGGACTGGTTCAAATCTGTTCCCAGACTGTTTCAATCAACCAAGTTTTACTTGTAGTTGTGTATGACAAGTAACCGAGATTTCTTGTCATCCACAACTAGCTCATCTCTCAAGTTTCAAACCCTTATAGTGCATTCAAACCTTTATACCACTTACATTGCATCTAAGACCTAAATGCTACAACTTGATCTTGGTCTTCATGCAATTCTTCAAGACTTGGCTTCACTAGCTTCGTCTTTCTATCCATTGAACTCGTACTTTGGCACCTACACATGTAAACAGAAACATGCATGCAATATAATAGTTCAATGTGGATTGTCATCATTTAAAACTCAAAACAGGGAACATAACAAATTCCCCCTTTTTGATGATGACAAACCCTGAAGTTCCCCCTGCATATAATATCATTAGTTTTGGGAACTTTTTCAAACAAATTGAATTTTTAAGATAAGAACTCAAAGCACTGGTCTCGTACTATTCCTGCAGATTAAGCATCATTTACAAGTACACCAGTTTACAACTAACTGACAGCAGTTTAAGAAAGAGTTTCTAAGTACCATAGCAAATACTGATTAGACTCAGAACTCTTAGACTTAAACATGCATTCGCAGGAAGAACATCAGTAGTGTTCAGACTTATTTCTAAGTCATTAGGGTGAAAAGAAGTAAAGTGCTTTGAATACACTCAAATCCAAACCACTTCTGGTCTGTCACCACTAACAAGGCACTCGGCCTTGTTCTAGTTGCTGCAACACACACAGGTTGTAACACACTAGGAGAAAAAAATGAAGGATTGCGGCGGAGGAAGGGCTGCGCTTTTGATAAAAGCGCAGCCCTACTAGTGAAGGGTTGCGCTTTTGTACAAAAGCACAGCCCTACATAACAGAAGGGCTGCGCTTTTAGAAAAAAGCGCAGCCCTTCTAACTAAGTAGGGCTGCGCTTTTGAAGAAAAGCGCAGCCCTTCTTAAAAAAATTTGAAATAAAAAAATCGCGGGCTTTGAAATATTGAGCGGGCTTCAGATATATTATCCCTCCTCTCTCACGTCCCTCATCCATTTTTCTCCTTCTCTCTCCTCTCTCACGACCCTCCTCCCTTTCCTCCTTCTCTCTCATCCTCTTTTCTCTCTCAAAAACTCCCAGAAAATGCGACAAACGCGACAAAAAGCCTGAAATGATTTGCACGAATCATGCCGACGGAGTCCGATTGCCTATTGTGATAGCTTTTCGGAAGCGGAACGGGCCAATGAGTCAAACTCATCGCTATGCCGTGATGTTTAGGCTTTTTAAGCCATCCGAGTTCGTTTAAGCCTCCAAATAGCCATTTTAAGTTTTTTCGAAATTTTTTTTTTCCTTAATTATGTATTAGGGTTTTGTTTCATGTATTTAAACATTATTAGGTTAATGTTTGGAGGTAGTTCTTGTATTTTTAGATCTATAGGTCTTGTATACTTCTCTTTGTTTTGATTAATGTTCTTGTATACTTCTATTTGTTTTGATTTAATGTTCTTGTATACTTCTCTTTGTTTTGATTAATATTCTTGTATTTTCATATTCGTTTTGATTAATTTGTATTTTCGGATCTATAACTTCTGTATATTAGTTTTTGTTCCTTTTTTTCATTTTCGTTTCGTTCTTTTTTTTTTTTTGGTAGGAAGGGCTGCGCGTTTTAGGTAAAAGCGCAGCCCTTCTAGCCATGAAAGGCTGCGCTTTTACCTAAAAAGCGCAGCCCTTCTAGCTATGTAGGGCTGCGCTTTTACCTAAAAAGCGCAGCCCTTCACAGTGAAGGGCTGCGCTTTTCTAGCGCAGCCCTACTAAAAATGTGAAGGGCTGCTATTGAAAGGGATGCTGTCAAAAAGCGCAGCCCTACAAGCCTTTTTCAGCGCAGCCCTTCTTCATTTTTTCACTAGTGACACTAGACCTGCTTCCCCCTAAGAGTAGACGGAAAAGATCACAGAACTTCACACCTGCTTCCCCCTTTTGGCATCACCAAAATAAATCAAGGGTACTATCAAAGGAACAAAACACAAGCAGTAGATAACTATTAAGTCAAGCTAAATAGGCAGCTCTAACAGCATTCTAGGGATGCTGATGCTACCAAAGTTCCTGCAGACTACCAAAAGCTACTTGTCCTAAATAAGAGTTATTACAGACCAGTAGTAGACCAAATTACATACGATCAAATGTTTTTGTAATGGAAAAGGGGGTAACCAGAGATAAAGTTTAATAAAAGAGAGGGGTTAGCAGCAAAATAGAATAAGAAGAGAAGAAATCAATCAGCTCCAGAGTCGTTTTCAGTCCCATCATCTTCTTCCTCCTCCTCTGAAACATCTTCTTCGTTTTCTTCCTCCTCCTCTTCTTCTTGCTCTTCCTCCTCCTCTTCTTCTTTCTCCTCGGAAATCAGTTCATCATCACCTTCATCACCAGCAGCATGGGATGACTCTGCCTTTGCCTCAGAATCCTCTCGACCCTGAATACCAGCTTTGTCAAGGTGAACCTCAACTCTCCTGTAGGATTCTCGAAAAGCAGTGCAAAGTTGAGTAACACTATTTAGCATATTCTGCATCATCTGGTTCTGGTCACTCAACTGTTTCACCAAGGCATAAGTAGCCTGAACTGATTCCGTACTGGTCCCTTCACCAACAGTAGCACCCTTTGCTTCACTTTTCATTTTTAGAACACCACCTGCATATGACATGCCCTTCTGACCTATAATCTGATTCGTAAGGTGAGACATGGTGCCATAGTCTCCCACCATACGAATTTTCCAATGAGTGAATACCAAGGTCAGTCATCCTCCATAGGGCAGTGCATGCTTAGCCTTCTCCACACAGCAGATCATGTGACCCAGTGTCATAGCAGGGAGGTTGACTGGAATATGTTCCATGAGACAATATATGAGAACACTATCCATCAACCGGACACTCATGCGGCCTTGTGCTCTGGGAAACACAATCTTTGAGGCTATGGTATGAAAGATCCTCATGATGGGATCCCTTAAGTGGCCAATGGTGTACCCCTGCTTGAGTCAGGTGGACCAGTGAACAACCTGGTCTGGATCTGTTCTGCTGTGAGGCCTTTACTGTGGGCCAGTTCTCCCTTGAGTACTCATCAAGTCCCTTGTTTGGGACTTTGAGAATTTCAGCCAAAATCTTCTCAGATAAATTAATGGGAGTGCCCTTAACAAAAGCAAAGTAGGACCCATCGTCCTTAGTTTGCAGATGTTCATAAAATTCCTCAACCAAAGGCATAAACATATCAAGTTCTTTGGCAAATAACACAGACCATTTCTGAAAGTCTAAAGCTCCCTTAACCTCATGCAAGAATCTCTGACCAACCCAACTCTTTGCAACAGAAAACCAACCAGAATAGACCTATCCCTCAAATCATACAAAGGCTCGGGAGTGATATATAGACTTACTTTTCTTGGGTTTAGAACCCTCGGCAGCAACAGTAGTAGGCAACTTCCTCTTTTTGTCGGCTGGGAACAGTTCTGGGTCTGGTTCCTGCACAATCTCCTTGCCTTTGGAAGATTCAGCACCCTTCTTAACAACCGTCTTTATCCTTGTCACCTTGTGCCCTTGCTAGTAACAACCTTAACACCCTCCTTCGTTCTTAGGAACTTCCCCCTCTACAGCAGCACCTTCCTTCTTTTTTAATTTCTCCACTGGTTTGGGTGTGAATGTAGGGGTAGAGATTTTGGGCTTGGTGGTTTTGATTGGCTGTTTTGTGGGGATGGGTTTGGTAATCGTCTTCTAAACAGACTTAACCGCTTTTGATGGCGGTTTCTTGGCGGTAACCTTCTTTGCCTTTTCAACTACAACATCCTCCTTCTCAATTCTTCTTCCTCCATTCCTTATTTTCCGGTTCAGACTCACCCACCGGCTCCGACTCCTTTTAGATTCTGACTCCTCCATCTTCTCCGACTCCTCTGGCTTAGACTCCTCACCGGTTTTGGTGAGGGAGCCTTTGATTTTGTGTGACAGGCTTTTTGGGAGTGGTGGTTTTTGTAACTTTGGGAGTGGCGGTTTTGGTGATTTTGGCGGTTGATTTTGGAATAACCGCTTTAGTGGTGGTAGATTTTGTGGTGGATTTGGGTGCAGTTGTTTTTGTAGTGGTGGATTTTGTGGTTGCTGGCTTCTTGGAGCTCCTTCGTATTAAAGGTTCTTCCTCCTCATCTTCAACCTCTTCCTCCACAATCGGATCCTCCACTGGTTCAGCCACTTCCTTTGCTTTCTTAGTTACAATTTCAGGAGATTCTTCAACCTCCTTTTCGTCCAACCTAGTACTTATTCTTTTTGACATGATGAGACTGAATTTCCTCTGTTTTGAGCACTTGAGAATAAGAGAAGAAAAACTTGAACAATTTGCGTTTCAAGAATTCGAGAAAGAAAAGAGTAGAAGAAGAAATTAGGGTTTGATCGAGAGAAAATAAGCAGCTAAAGAAAAAAGATCAGGAAAATATGTGATCAAAGAGAATAAGAGAGAAATAAGGAAAGTATGATCACATGCAAGAATATATATAAGATGGTAAGAAAAAAATCAAACGGATATATCCGTTCTTTGCAAACTGCAGTTGCCTTAATTACAACCGTCACTTCATTTATTTTCCTAATTTGAAATTTGAAAAATAAACAAAATATTTAGAGAATAACCGCCTCAAGAATCTGGTTCCCAAGTGGTCTGCAACTGGTCTGTGCCAACTTACCTTTTTAAGACTTATGCTTAAGTACCAAGTACTAAGATGATCAGTTCAGCATCGCATAAGAACTTTGTAAGCCCTAAAAAGCAAAAGCAAAATGTACAACAGAAAAAGGGATATATACACAAATTGACATCATTTGACTAACCAAAGGAACAAGTCAAGACCTAAGAGCTCATTGTCTAATCTTAATCATACCCAACAAGGTACGAAGCTTGATGAACACTTCTCTGCTCAAAAACCCCAAAATCCTTTAGTTGTGACTTTATCCACAAGAGTTGAGCACAGCACAAAGCAGCAGCAATGTACTCAGACTCAGCTGTGGATAATGCTACAGAATTTTGTTTCTTAGATCCCCATGAAATGAACAAGAACCTAAGAAGTGGGCCATTCCAGAAGTACTCTTCCTGTCCACAATAAAACCAGCAAAGTCAGCATCTGTGTATCCAATGAGGCTCATGCTGCTGCCCTTTGGATACCACAAACACAAATCATCAGTACCATTGAGATATCTAAGAATCCTTTTAACAGCCTTAGAAGAATTGATATATCTAATACTGGATGTGCGTGAATTCAGGATGGCAATTGCGGAAACAGTTAATCATTTATCGTTGCGGTTTTGGGTTAAAATCATAACAGTTAATAAATTAATTGATTCGATTTTGGACCGGGTCAGTAAATAAATGGAATCTGTTGCGAGCCCACTTGATACGAACCAAAACCGCATCAGTAAGCCCGATTTTAACAGCATTATATGGGCTTTTTTCCACTAGTGAATAATTCTATATAACATAAACACTTATATTAATTTGCATATATAAGATTTAATATATAATAGAATTTTTTCCTTGAATAATGCAAAAGTGGGTTTTAATTCCCAAAATGTGCCCAAAAAAATTAAAATTCCCTACGTACCGTCCAAGTAGGACGGCACGCGAGAAAATTGTTTTTTTTTGTTTTAACCCATGGAAACCGCTACTCAAAGTAGCGGTTTAATTTTAATATAAACCGCTACTCAGAGTAGCGGTTTACCTGCGCAAAATATGGTGAGCAGATATCATTTTTCATAATAAACCGCTACTCCGAGTAGCGGTTTTACCTAAGTTAAAAAAAAAAATCTCTCGGCGCTTGTAAACTGCTACTGCAAGTAGCGGTTTTACTAAAAAAATAATTTCTCGCGTGCCGTCCTACGTGGACGGTACGCAGGGAATTTTAATTTTTTTGGGCATATTTTGGGAATTAAAACCCATTTTTGCATTATCCAAGGAAAAAATTTATACTTCCTCCGTTTTTAAATAAGTGCAACATTTGCATAGTGTTTACTATTCACAGTTTAAACTTTAATTAGCTTTGGTGATTTACATTTTAAGAAAAACATATTCATGTGGGATCTTGTTAGATTCGTCTGAATGTGAATTTTTTATTATCAACTTTTTATAATTTTTACTTATTGATAATTGAAGATATTAATGATTAAAATAATGCATTGGCAAACGTGAAAACAAGAAGTGTTGCACTTATTTAGAAACAGAGGAAGTATATAATAAATTATAATATAATATGCTAAATCACAAATACACTCATAGTAAAAAGAAAGATTCTTAAGAAAGAAATGGAATATATCAAAATCTGTACTCCTGTAATTCAGCTTTTACACTCACGTACACTCTTAAGGTATGAAAAGTTATACAAATGATTACCTCAATATTGCCACATGTCTTAGCGTACGAATTATATCCACTATTAACACAAAGGCACCGAACAGATGTCACTATTAAAATTTTATTTATTTATTTTTTAATATTTTATTAGTCCTATTCCTATATTCTCTAGTTTAAGAGTTGACATAACTAGATGGTTGACGTTGGCAAAATTGGGTGGAGAGGGCACCGTCAACTGGTAAACATACGGGAAATCAAAACTGTTACCAAATTTCTTTACATTGCATGCAATCGGTGGGTTGATGAACTTTTATTATTTGCATATTTTTTTCACCATTTTAATTAATTGCATGCGACAAAGCAGTTTAGAGATATAGTATTATTATATTTGGAGGTCTTAACATTATAGACTTATAGTCATGCTCAAGATATTTGTTGCACGACTCAATTTTTGTCCTCTCTTGGGGGAGGGCTCAAAAAGATGTACCGTTGCCAGTTGCGTGTTATATTGAAGGAATTTTTTTTCCAATGACAATAATTCTTGTTATTTTTACACTGGCTAATTTTCAAAAACTACAACACAGTTTAAAACTAGCATTATAAGCATTTGAGACTTACTGACTGTTGACAGTTTAGATAATACGTCACAAGTTAAAAAGTTTACCCTTAGTTGCGGATTTTTTGCGTGTTAGCCAATTGGTAGTGAGAGGCGAGAAGTGGAGTTGGAAGTAGTCAACTAGGAAATTAACGTTGTACAATCCGTATGAATCACAATGTTGTTAAGACACAAGTGTGATAGCGGACGCTCATAAGAGGTCCGCGAACACGGTTAAGAACGCGAACGTACAAACATCATTTATAGCTTTAGAGGCAAATTCATTAATGTGGACCGACAACGTCATTGACGGTCACCTAACAAGACAAATAGAAGAATCTTCCCTTTTGTCAGGTACCTCAAAGCCATACACGTGTCGAAAGATTACACGCCTTGTTAGAGGAATATTACTTCTATAAATAGTCTACTAGTACCATTTTTTATGTACATTTACACACCTAAATAGCTTATCTCTCTATATACTTTCTCTCTCTTAAATTTCCTCGTGGACACGTGCTAACTTGAGCGTAGGAGGGGGTTTTCTCGCATCCCTCCGGAGGGTAGTATACGTTTCCTTTCTGTGCAGTTACTCACCAACGGACGCTAACTCCATTACCTGGCGGACTCTTCTCAGGACCGCCAACCCGTTCTCCGACCGGAATAACTTGGCGCTAGAACGAGGGGGCTTCCCATCTTTTTGTGCTAACAGTCATGGGTGACGAAAACGACACGAGTCATGAACCACAAGGATTCGATACCACTCAAGGGTCCTATCAACCCCTTATTACCGAACCTATAGGGGCACCTAAGTGCCACTTCAGGACGCCAGAGAATGACGAACAAATTCCAAACAACAATGTTCCATTCAATCTGGCTCAACTGAGTCAATTTTCTCTCTAACTTTTCTCTAGAAACCCTAAAACAGTGTATATGATAGACTATCTCCCGTCCTTAAACAAATAAAATAGTATATATAACTTCCTAAAATAATAAAATCGACTTCACAAAACGCGTCATGGAGCAATTTAACACGTACGTGTCAATAATGACACATACGTGTTGACCTGTAACCATAAAATCTATTATACGAAAATAAGCTATTGTCTTGAAATAATCAGAGTGACACGGACGTGTCAAAAGTGACAAGGACGTGTTGTCCTGTAATCGTTAGATTCCCCAACTCGACTTCGAACAGCTATAGCATTTGATACATAGCTCCATTTGGTGCGTGTAATATATTGTTGAAAAGCTCTTCAAATCTAGTTTCCGACCCAACTATAATCACCTCGTTATCGTTTTTGTGTCAAAAGATATGGAAGAAATGGTAAAGAGGTGTTATATTTCGCACAAGTACACAAAGTCATTTGTATCTTCTTCAATTCCAATCCGTTTTGAGCACATGATATATCATTTTGAAGGTAATACAAGTGTCTTGATCATCATGTCCTTAAAAATGAGTCCAAATTACCTGAAATTAAATCAAAAACCAACTTATTAAAAGGGACCTAAATATGCATAAATGCAATCTAAATACTCTAATGCTACATGAAAATGCACCCTAATATGCAACTAAATTATGTTAGAATAGGTACTTATCAAACTCCCCCAAGCTAAATATTTGTTTGTCCTCAAACAAACCAAACTAATTCACAAGGGAAGAGTAAAATGAACTTTTGTACATGATATATATGTTCAACCATTCAATTTCCAAGACATGAAATTCGGGCATATGAAAGATATTATAATTATAAGATTAGACTAAGGTAGACCACAAATCACACCTCATATAAATTCATGTAATCGCAACTTGACTCACCATGGCAAACCACAAACCTTCCCCCAAGTTAGACTCAATTAAACTCGATAAACCTCACTTTAGTCAAGCATAATTTCCCTAATGTGTTTATAGGTTATGAAATTTCCACTCAAACATATACCAAGTCGACTCGAATGAAGTAATTTTTCTTTAAACTTTACTATCGTCTCATTCTCCACTTAAAACTGGCGAAAACATGTATATAGATCATGAGGACTTACAAAGGGTTGTAGTGTGGCTAAGATAATGAAAATATTTGGGAATGTGGTGCTAAAATCCAACTAGTGGAGGAAATAACAATTTAACATCTATGGCCATTAGATGCAAACTCCAAAAAATTTGTGCTAGAAGTTCAACAACGCATTGCCAATAAATCATCTTTATCAATTCCAACAAACATTATTTCACCTTTTATTTCAATCTTTTTTTCACTTTTTTTTTCAATTTTTCAAAATTATTCCTCACAACTTTTTCAACATTCTTTTCATTTTGCACTTTCACAATATAATTTTAAACATTTTTTTTCTTTCAACATATTTTCTTCCAATAATTACCGAAAAACCACAAACATAAGCTCAAAATATGAACTTTAATGATACTCCACTTAGCAAAGCTTTGGTAGAGAAATCATAAAAGACTAGAGGCTTGTAATGTAGGTTGATCAAGAGAATGGGATATCAAAATTTCAACATGGGTTAATTAAAAGGAATAATATATATGAAAAGAAAATGTATGAAGGCTCAAAATAACGAAAAGAACGCCTCAATCAAATCAACACATGCATATGCCACATAAGTCTGAAAGAGTGCAAAGGCAAGTTCAAGGGTCATACTTCATGAGGAATATCACACAACAAAAAGCAGAAGACTGATGTAGATGTGTCAGTCTATAAGGCTTGAAAAAAATCCTCACAAGGCTTATGCTTACCAAGTAAAATCAAGTCTTTTTTGGGGATGTCAACCAATGTTACCACAAACCATTCCAGTTGCAAAACAATTGTACAATGAAGCGGTCAATGCTGTCGAACTCAATCTTGTAAAATTTAATTCCAATATCCAAGATATTCCCAAATCTCATAAATTATCAATCTCGTGGAATAAAAAAAATATATATATTTTTTGTAATCATTAAAATGCATGAATGCAACTAATATGTTCCTAATACTAAGAAAGTGGTAAATCCTAACTCACTTTCCTAGGAATCACGATTGCACTTAGCATGTGCAACAAGCCCTTGAAACCCCTAGGCTGCTCTAGAGGACGAGTAAGGTCTCGTGAAATTTTTCAGAAGGCATACCCACAAAGCAATAATATGCAAATATGCAGAAGAAAACAAACATATTATGAACCTAAATGAAAATATGCATGTGCAAAGTCATGACTAGACCTGGCAATCGGACCAATCGGATCGGATTCGGACCGGACCAATTCAGATCGGGCCGTTTTCGGATCAAGGAACATTTGGACCGGATCGGACCGTTTCGGATTGGGTCATCGTTCGGACTATTATTTCGGGTCGGAATCGGACCAGACCAATTCATATAGGACCGTTTTCGGATCAAGTTACATTCGGACTGGATCGGATCGTTTCGGATTGGGTCATCGTTCGGACTATTATTTCAGATCGGAATCGGACTAAGGTGGAATGAATGAAATACTTATGCCAATGATATTTTTTTTATATAGAAAACGGGTAAGTTTCGGGTATTTCGGATCAAAGCCTAATCGAAACCAATAATTTCGGATTGGTTTACCTTCAGGTTGGATCAGTTTTAGATCGGGTCGGATCGGTTTCGGATCGGGTAAGATTATATCGGATCATTCGAATTTCGGATGAGTTTCGGATCATGATTATTTCGGATTGGGATTCGGACCGGATCGGGACCGTTTCGGATTCGGATCAAGGTTCGGACCGTCTCGTTCGGACCCAGGTCGGACCACGGATCGGATATTTCGAACCGGATTTTCGGATCAGGACCTACTTTGCCAGGTCTAGTCATGACCCAAAAAGTAAATCGTCCCCCAAGCTAAATAACACATTGTCCTTAATGTGACAAAGAAATATTGGGAGGAGAAGGGAATAAAGGGAAACATCTACAATCACATAATAGGATCAACTTCCTTAATCATACAATCAAGTTAAACCAAAATAAATGACAAAAAGATATATGACTCTCAAAAACTTGAATAGGGAAAAAGGAAAAGAGTATACCAAAAGTGTTGTGGGTAAAAACCCTTAATTGAACCTCCTTACAGAGCATAAGATTAAGTATCTTGAAATTAACCTCAATGAATAATAGGAACTCAATCCCTATGGATCACAATTTGCATAAATTTTATAAGTTAGTAATCAAATAATATATTTGAATTTCCTAACTCTAAAATTAAAAAAAAAAAAAAGGTTAGAAAATTTGGGTTGCCTCCCAAGGAATAGCTCATCATAGCCCTTACTAGTTTGTCAAATGCATCTCACAAAAAAGCAAATAATATACAAAAGAAAATGTAAAATAAATTAGTTCTAATTCTCTACAAGACCTGCAAAAAGGAAAATCAAAGAAAATGCTATATCCACAAGAGAAGGAAGAAAAATAAAGATTAATAGTCTTTTTACATGACCCAACAGGTTGGAAAGAAACCGAATGTACATAAATTTCATGATCATATGAGTCATTCAAAGAGGGAGAAATAAAGAATGAAGGAGGATATAATATAAGAGAAGAAGGAATGAGGTCAAGCTTTTGAGAGTAAGGAACATGAAACTCAAAAACAGTAGGTGGAACCGACGAAGACTCATGAATCACATCACTCCCATATATAGACTTCTCCAAGGATGGTTCTTCAACCAAGGTTTCTTCCTCCTTTAAAATATCCATCATATTGATCTCTCCTATACTTTAAACATCAATCCCATAACAATCATTTTCTATCCAACCCACATCATCATCATCATGAATATACAATTGGGGATGAGAATTTGAGTATAGTAATTAAATTCATATTGGGATGAGGAGATGAAATCATTCACTAAAATCACATTACAACACAAAATATCATGAGAAGTAGAGTGACTATTAGAACAATAAGGATGTGGTGTAATGTAAGTTGGGGGTGAAGGAATTACTCTAGCTGATAAAACAATCTCCCACTCATAGTATCCCTAGCCAACCACTCAATTAAATCCCGACAGTAATCAAGAGATTGGAATAGAAATCCTCCATTAGACATAGATTCTACCACCATCCTAGTTTCTTCATTATTTAACCCCTCATAAATCACTAGGCACATATCTCATAATTCAATTGCATGATTAGGACCAATAAAATCACCAAATCTATTATAGCATTTCCAAAACACTTCATTCTCATATTGAGGAAAAGAAAAAATTGCTCTAGAATTACTAGCATATACATGGGATTCACATAACATATGAGATGATTCAGGAGAACAGATGCAAAAATTGGGAGGATTTTGATATGATGCATCAAAACTGAAAATATGATAATCCCAATAATTACGACTATATTGCCTGGCAAAAGAATTATCCCCATCATGAAACTAACATAACTCCATGATACAGAAAAGTTATTCAAAAAAATATATTCGCAAAAGGGAAAAAAATATATACAATTTAGTCTCACCAACAATAAAACTAAATAGAACAAAATCGTATCCCCGACAATGGCGCCAAAATT
This sequence comes from Beta vulgaris subsp. vulgaris, assembly GCF_026745355.1. NCBI lineage: Eukaryota > Viridiplantae > Streptophyta > Magnoliopsida > Caryophyllales > Amaranthaceae > Beta > Beta vulgaris. Next base: position 9,746,447 of record NC_079209.1, read on the forward strand.
TGATAAGCGTGTCGTGCACCTAACAAAAATGAATAACCTAACTAACCTCCTAACTATGTAGTAGGGTAAGTCAGGGTCGATCTCACAGAGAGAACGTTGTTCTATTAGCCCTTATGTAATGGTATGCTAAAGGATTTTAATATCGATGATGGTCAAATAAACTATAATAATCAATATATAAATAAAAGACTCTACGGTTAAGTATCCCCACTAGCATGAAGTAATACAAAATATTCTTACCCCAAATTAATCAATTAAATGTTCACAAGAAAAGTCCACCCTATAAAATACCATAAACATCTCCCAAGTATTTATGGCTTCCCTAATATGTACTCAAGCCTACTCCCGTGCAATCGTGCAAAATAAAGACGTTAAATGCAACATTCTGACTTCCTAACAATCCATTATACCTACTCCCATGGAGAACTTCATGTCCTTAATTGAAATACTCAAATCCGTCGAAATCCAACTCCCGTTGTGATCAAGACAATGGAATTAGAACAATACTAGTTATCCCTAATCTAGTATTCGAATATTATGCACAATCAATTAAGCAAGAATAAATAACAATTAATATGATCGATCAGAATTTAAAGAAATAATCATGAATTAAATCATAGTAGGGTTCAATTTAACCATAGATAAAAGGAACTACTCAAGCATAATTGAAATAAATAAACAAACTAGAGAACAATAGTTAAAGTTCATAAAAGAAAACAAAGAGAAAAGAAGAAGAAAACAAGTACACTTGAATAAATGGAAGAAAGGTAGAGTCATGGAGAGCAATGAAGATTTACAAGTTTCTCTCTCTAACTTCTCTCTAGAAACCCTAAAAAAGTATATACAATAGATTATCTCCCATCCTCAAACAAATAAAAAAGTATTTATAACTTTCTAAAATAATAAAATCGACTTCGCAAAACGCGTCATGGAGCACATTAACACGGACGTGTTGACCTATAACCATAAAATCTATTAAAAGAAAATAAGCTACTATTTTGAAGAAATCAAAGTGACACGGTCATGTCAAAAGTGACACGGTCGTGTTGCCTGTAATCGTGAGATTCCCCAACTCGACTTTGAAAAGCTATAGCATTTGATACATAGCTCCATTGGTGCATGTAATATATATTGTTGGAAAGCTCTTCAAATCTAGTTTCCAACCCAATTATATTCACCTCATTATCGTTTTTGTGTCAAAAGATGTGGAAGAAATGGTAAAGAGGTGTTATATTTCGCACGAGTACACAAAGTCATTTGTATCTTCTTCAATTCCAATCCGTTTTGAGCACATGATATATCATTTTGAAGGTAATACAAGTGCCTTAATCATCATGTCCTTAAAATTAGTCCAAAGTACCTAAAATTAAATTAAAATACCAAACAATCCGTGAAAGCATTGTAGTTTATTAAAAGGGACCTAAATATGCATATAAATGCAATCTAAATGCTCTAATGCTACATGAAAATGCGCCCTAATATGCAACTAAATTATGTTAGAATATGTACTTATCACATATGAAGGCCACATATTTCTGTACACCCAAGTGGACGCCATCTGGTGTAATGTGTTCTCGTCCACTCTCACAAGGATCGCCCAGACTTGGTTTAATAGTCTAAAACCGGGTATTATATCTGGCTTCTCTCAGTTTTCATCCACATTTAGTACTCACTTTATAAGCAACAGGCGCCGCGAGTGCACTATTGGAGAGTTGCTCTCTATTAAGCAAGGTGAGACAGAGAGCCTACGAGACTTCATTGGCCGTTTTAATGTCGAAGCGGTCTCTATTCCACGCCTCCAATAGGATGTGGCCATCTTGGCTCTAATGACCGGGCTGAGAGAGAAGTCCGCGTTCAAAAACTATCTGGGCCGCAAGACCTTCACGTCCCTCGGACCTGTTTTGGCGAAGGTGAATGATTTCATCTGGGTGAAGAATTTGATAAGGCCGTGAGCAGTCGGCACCGCGAGCCTGAGAAAAGGAGGGAAGAGAAGCAAAAGAAAAACAAGGGGCGCCAAAATGAACGTGTCCAGGAAGATAGAAAGCAAGAATCTAATTTGGTCAAGAAGGGGAGTGATCACGAAAGGGGTGAACGAAAAGAAAAGTTCCACGCATACACTCATATCACAACTTCCAGAGCTCAGATATACACAATGAACAAGGATAATGATAAGTGGCAACGTTCAAAGAAGATGTTTCACAAGAACCGTGACAAGAGCAAATGGTATGATTTTCATGATGATCACGGACACCTAATGGAGGATTATAGGCATTTAAAAGACAATATAGAGGATCTGATAAGAAGGGGCTACTTTACCCAATATAAAGTGCATGCTAGAGATGGGGATTAGAAAAATCCAACCAACTAGAACGTCCAGTCACGGATTGGTGAAATTCATGTCATTAGTGGCGGTCCTATTCATGGAGGCAGTTGAATGGAGCCAAGGCAAGCCAAAAAGAATTTAGACACCAAGTAAATTTCAATGAAAGTATGCAGTGGAGAAAGCCACCAGTGATGGCAGCCATATCTTTCACTTTGGAGGACGCCAAGCATGTTATCTACCCCCATGATGACCCTCTGGTGGTCACTCTGAAGGCATCAAACTGTCTGATTCATAGGATCCCTGTGGATGGAGGAAGTTCTGCGAACATAATGTAGTGGTCCACTTTCGAGAAACTGATATTGGTCGAAAATATTTGAAACCCGTCCGCTATCCGATGATAGGGTTCACGGGGGCGGTGGTGGTTCCCAAAGGTCTCATAACATTATCGGTCAAAATAGGGGAAACGAAGAAGCTAGGGATGTGATGGAAAAAATTTTGGTAGTAGATGTATCGGGAGCTTATAACGTTATAGTGGGACGCCCTTTCATCATGACGTCCAAGGAGTTGTATCTCCCTATCATCTAACAATGTTGTATGTCTCTAATCTGGGGACGACAGCAAAATTGAGAGGAAATTAGAAAATGGCCAAATCATGCTATCTTACAACTTTGAAGCAACCCGCAAGAAGAATTGTGGTAGAATATTTATATCCGCCAACACGGAAGCAGAGAAGAGCTCAGGGAAAAGCTTTAGCAAGTGAAGCAGATCCCGAGAAGGAAGAAGAAGAAATTATGGAGATACCCATGGAGGACTCGGAGTCTAGGCCTGATGATATGCCAGGACCCAAGCCTGATGGAGAAACAAAGCAGGAGAAGCTAGCTGAAGATCCGATGAGGACGGTCGCTATCGGGACTATCGCTATGGTTAGTAAGATATTTGCCCTATTTCTTGATCTATCAAGCATGGAGATGGGCAAATCTAATTGTGATTTGCGACTCCTCATGTTCATGGACATCAGAATCATCATCATTTGAGTAATCTTCATCCAAGAGCATAGGGATGCCTCTTTCTGCTAAGTGTTCTTGCCACACGAGACATGTACATTTGTACTGTATGAGTTTTTTGAAACTCAGATTCTCGTTCACTTGGACTACCTTATACTTTCTATGGAAAACGCCTAAACTGCTTTCACATATTATGGATCTATGATACTTCAATGCAAGTTCAGGAGGAAAATATTGTCTTACAATGCATTCTCCCCATGCCTTGCAAATGCTTAGGAGTTTCAATAAATCTCCTTTTTCCATTTTTTGCCATAGATTCAGCGCTATAAAGTCCCCATCACCTCCTATAATTGCAGCATTGGATCTTTGTTTATCCAACTCTCCAGGTTGGACCTTTGGGTCCCTTCCGAAGGGCTTGATGATTTTGGATTGCCATATTTTCATTTATTCTTCCTTAAACTCCTCCCAATCTTCTTGGGTAATGTCTCTATTAAATCTGTGCCTCCAACATTCTCCGGGAAAGAGTGACGAAGTAGCTATTTGTTGATTAACCATTCTCAAGAGTATTTGGATTTTTTTATGGTAGAGTAAAGATGTAGAAGTGAGAAATATCAAGGTTAAGGTAACACATTTATAATATGCTTACCATAACTATCATCCCTTTTTGTTAGGGGTTTATGAAGTGATTGATATTATCATCACGTTATTTTTATAACTGCCTTAACCACTTAGCTTCAAGTTATGGCCCTAGTAGATAGGAATGGGTTTGCCCACTAACTCTTTGATGTGTCATATGCATATTACTTCTAGAGTTTGCCATTAGTGACGTGTAGAATTGGACGGTAATTATTACTTTTGGAAGTAACTTTTTTCCATCTCATTAACACATATTAAGAGTTTTAATATCCCAAGAGACACCTTATTTAATCTTAACCGTGGAGTTTGCATTGTTTGATTTAACGGTTTATTTTTGAATAACCCATTAATTCGCACAATTTTGATTGGGAAAAATATATAAACAATGCAAACAACATATTTGATAAAAGAAATTTGGACTAAATGTTAGAAATTTTAATTTCATTAATAAAATAAAATTTACAACCTATAGTTGAAATTTTCATATTACAATAAAAATTACAACCTATTTAGAAATTTTGAATTTTAAATTCCAGGCCTAAATTAGGCCCTTGGGGAACTTGGCTTATAGGTGTCTAAATCCTCGTCAGAGGTGTCATCATCTTATCTAGCAGCAGCATCGCTAGATTCATCGCCAAGTGGGTAGAAATGGTATTCACCGCTAGATGTTTCCTCTGGGAAACGATCCTCCTGTACCCTCCTCTTATGGGCAGGGGGTTCATCTTTATCCTCGTCATTATCGATCTGGTACTCTTATGGGTTGAACTATGGAGTCCCAGTAATGCAGGACTCGACAGATGGTTGAGGGGCATCCATTTCAGGAGAAGATTGTTGTTTGAGAAGGTTTAGGAGATGAGATGTTTTTCCCCGAGGGTTTTGTTTCAAGAGATAAATAGTGTGTTCATATTATTACACTTACCCCTTTTATAAAGAGATTTACTAGTCTCCTGAAAAATGAAAAGTTACGCCCCATTTTAGATGGGCTTCTAAGTAACGCACCTCTTGAGATGGGCTTCCAATTCATGCTCCCTTTCAAATGGGCTTCTTTAATATGATGATTTTGTGACCTTATGTTTTAATTTGTTAAAACTAGATATTAACACGACCTAATAAAAGATGACCCAAAATAAAACATATCACACATTCTGCACGTGTTATCTTCTTTTATTGTTTCATTTTGATTGTCTTCTCCATTAATACCCTTTTCAAGGATTTTAGGAAAATTTAAGATCTTTCAGACCAAATTAATTCATTTTTTTACGAATTAACAACCATCACGAAACTTCAATTCACCATGTCTAATGAAAGAATTCGTCCTGAAAATGAAATTTCTGAAGCCTTGCTAGAAAAAGTGACACCATGCAATCTGATGCAGCTCGTCAACTATGCAACGCCAGAGTGAACCTTGGGACTTATAAGTCTCAAGTATTATGGTATGTGAATAAAAGCACTGACTCTAGTTTTCCTTTAGAGGACAGAATTGCCACCATTGATCCCTGTTTTCCTTTCAAGATGCAAACACCAAAGCGCCAAACAGTCTTAAAGCAACAATGCTATCCGTTCTTGGATCTTTTATTTTAGAAGATAATAAACCTAGAATGCTTCTATTAGCTTCAAATTTTGCCCACCATTTGCATTGACCTTTATCCACCAAACCTTTTAAAGGTTGGATTTTAGGAGTGGACGCAAGAGCATGCTTTATGCACGTGAAAACATTTCATGACAAATGGTCCAAGAACAAAATATTGTCCTTCATAAGATTGGCTTCTTATGAAACCATTCCCTTTGACGGAGCCATGTCCATTGCCTTATTGGCTTGTGGGGACCCTGTCATCAACTGCTTCTTGTTCCGATGGGGACCAATGACTGTAACATTTGTTGGTATTGCCTTTATTAGTGAGACTTCTCCAACAGGTAAATATGGGACTGAACTCCCTATCTTTCACCATGTTAAAGAGTATAACCAGTTGTACAATTAGTGTTTATCCACCTTTTGCCAAATTGCATGTCCTTTTGCTAGTGCTGGCAAATGCGACTTTCAGAAATTTGTTGATTTCTTCATCGGTAAGGATTCTAGTAAAGAAGAAACTTCTCAAGAAGAAGTATTATTTATCACTTTTGCAAATTAATGATGTCTAGATGTGGAGGAGCTGTAATATTATGGCTATCTCTAGCGGTTAATATCTCTTGTACTTCTACAGAAGTAGCTTTGGCTGTTGTTCTATTGGGACAGCTTTATAAATGTCTTTTTAGGAATAGAGAATCCTTCAAAGGTTTTGGAATTCATACCTCTAAGTCCCTTATGTTCTCTACTAACAAGGGATTTGGACCTTTGTGGCTTTTGATTTGCTAGGACCACATGTACTTACCTAGTCTGATGGTTCTCAATCCCTCTTATGCTTTTGAAGCACCTAAGGGTTTAGAGGAAGAAGGCCTTTCTTTTGATCCTCTTTTTTCCTCTCCAGTAGTCTTGAAGATTGTAGTTGTTTTGGTGAAGTCAGCTTCAATATTGTATCTCCAAATGAGGTTTGCCATCCAAGCTTGATCTTTTTGTACTTGTTGGTTTTAATCCAATCCTAGTATCTGGAATATTTTCCCGAGTAAGAGTGTTATTTCTGTTGAAAATGAAACTTGGCGCCTTCATACAATGCCTGCTTGGCTACAATCCCATGACATCCACTACAGTTCATTAGGGAGTGGAAACTTTAGAGTAGTGTTCATATCACTTCAGGGATATAATAGCTGTTGAACCTGAGTATTTTGGCTTTGAAGCCTATAATCCATAACTGGTCGCTAGACCATTTGGATTGGTCCAAATGTTAGTTATACCTTATTTCTTAACCCGCAACGAGTCTTGGACTTCAAGGGGTCGTTTTGAAGAATGTAGAGCCCTTCGAAGTAAAACTCTCATCCTTACTTTCATGTCCATTTCTCCTTGGAAATGGATCACTAAAGTTGTTCGAGGCTTCCATCTGTGGTGGGATCATGCATTTCCAAACGACTCAAAATTTTCTAACGCTTTGGTGAATTTTGAGAATCAACTCTTTTTAGGCTATAGTAATTTCTTTCCTCAATTATTTTGCAACTTGCAGTGGGAATGAGTATTACTAAATCTTCCTTGTGCCTTTTGTTGTCTTTTAGCTAAGGCTGGCAGGAAGAAGCTAAGAGTGCCTGATGGGATGGTGACAGACTCTAGATATGGCAAGCTCTATTGGGCCACCATAGATAAAAGGGTTCCACCTCATGCCTCTTGAGAGGATGGAGATGATGCTGCTTATGATCAAGGGGCTTCCAATGGAGATGTCCATACTATGGAGGAAATTCAGACCATGGGACCAATGTAGCAGATTGACCCTTTTAAGGGGGCTGCAAGGAAAAGAGATTACAATTATCTTTCTGCCTCCAAGGATACTCAACCGAAAGGGTTAGTGGAGCAACCCAAGCCTTTTCAGAAGGCTACCAAAAAGAGAGATCACAACTGCCTTTCTGCTTCCAAGCCTTTGAGACATTCCAATAGAAAACATCTTAAGTTAGAAGCATCTTTCGAGGTACAGCAGTACGTGATCTCCTCTGATGAGGATGATGCTAAGACCACATCTCAAATCTTTCCTAAAAGGAAACTTTCTGGAGTCAAAGCAGGTATGGATACCATCTTTTACTCTCTTTTGTAAGAAGTTTCATTCTCTGGAATACTAACCTTTTTAATCCCAGGTTCTTCTGGTTTGAAAGAGCCTAAGACCTCCAATGACCCTTCTTCTCAGAAGCCATCACCTCTTCACTCTGCTAGCCAACCTTCATTAGATATTTCTAAAGTAGTTGACCCAGGATTGAATTCAAAGGATGGTTCTATTGATGAACCCGTCATCAATCATCCCATTTTTCTTTCAAGCGATCCGGCCCCCCAGTTGGAGCCTATGGCTACCCCTCTTCGGAAGGATGTGTTCCCCCCCCCCAGTTGGAAGAGACTGAGCAACTTAATGTGGAATCCCCTGATGAAGATTTATTTCATTAGTTTAGTGAGGATCCCTTGGAGTCAAGTCCTTTAGAGGTTGGAGTTCCAAGTTCTCCTATTGCTCCAACAATTGTCATAGCAATCCCTGCTATATTACTGGGAGCGAGGTTCCAAAAGATGTTATTCCTTTGGAGATCACACCCTTGAGGAGGTATGTTGAGCTTTTGACTACTTCTGTGTTCAAAGGTTCATCATCAACTTCACAATCCTCTTTTGGGACTGGTTTGCCTTTCTTTCCTCGTAAATTCATTTTAGACTTCCTCTATATGAATCCATATTCTCATAAAACCAGACTTCACTTTCTTGCCAACTTAGTTTCTCTACTTTATGATGCAGATGGAAGCACTCAAGAAGCAAGTGTGATGAAAGAGTCAATGGATGGAAAGAGATTTTTCGAAAACGTCCATCATTATAAGGAATCAACGTGTCTCTACTAGCAGTGATCATTCCCTTAGCGATGAGTCTTCTGAGCATTTAAACTAAGAAGACTAAATATGGGACTTCTTCTTGACCCTAACAGACAACCCTTATGATCATACTTCTACACAAACACTCAAACAGATTTTGGAGTCCCTAATTTCTTAAGGCTTTGAGTATTGGATACCTTGCCTTGACTATGTCAAAGAAACCCTTCTTCTCGAGCAATGTAATGCTGAATCAAGAGTCCAATCTCTCAACTTCTCAGCTCAAAAACTTCAAGAAGAGGGAGCTTCTTTAAAAACTAATCCAAATCCTTGAAAAACTTCAATAAATAGATCCAAGATTCTTTGAGTTATTTTGATCAGGATGAAGTTTCTTTCTGAGGAAAGGCAGTCTCTACTGAATCACCAGGTTGAGATCAATAGAGAGGATATGAATTCTTCCTTGTAATTTTTTGTGTTTGAATACAAGAAACTGGAAGAGATTTTTCATATTAAAATACAATTTTGAGTCTTTGATTCTTTTCATAAAGCTATCATTCTTATCTAGAAATGAGAAATTACTTTGGCTTTGCTTCAAGGTTTATTTCACAGTATTAAATCAGTTCTTCAATCTTTAAGATGTTAAGTACACAACTAGAAACAAGTGGGCTTCTGGTTAGAGGAGAATCAGACAATTGGTCACATATTATACTGCAAATGTGGTATTGCAACCCCTCGAAATTACGCAAACATGTATCAGAAATGTCTTGAGTTTGGATCAGTCATACAACAGGCACGATCTACCAAGTCGTGTCACCATTATACATTGCCCGGATTGTGTGAGCTATTTGCAGCTGCCAACAACTTGGGTAAAAGCTAAAACTGAGTCCAAGGAGCTGTTATCATTCTGCCTTCAAAGACTAAAAAGATTTTTTGTCTGAATTTCGGTTGATAGATGCAAGATTTATGCGGCAGAAATTCTTTCAAAGAGGTTAGAGTTGCAGCTCAAAGTTCAAAGAGAAGAACTTGATCGTGTATATGCTGAGAAAGATCACGAGGTGGAATTCGTTGTGACACATCAGATAAGTCCATCTTATATGCCAGCAGACCAACGTCATTAGAAAGCTCTTGTGCAAGTGAGGGAATACGTCCCTCACATGCGCACATTCTTATACTTGGAGGCTGTTAATTTTTAGATTATATGAAAATGGGCATGGATAACCCAATAAGGAGGAGGAGAGTTTAGCCCACTTATAAGCTAGGAGGTTCCATCCTAAAACCAATTGGTGATAGGAGGAGTAACTCCTCATCTTATAAAGTGGTTTATTCTCTCCTCTTTCTCCAATGTGGGACACTCACAAGTGGACTTTCAATGGGTTTCAACAGAGACCCTAATTTTAAAGCACAAGGCAGCCAATTCTACAGTCACAGTTCAAGCAGATACACCAGGGTCTTGATTTCTTCTTTGCTAACTAGCGCGATCGATGCTGTGAAATTCCTCGACTTCATTAGTAGTGTTGTTCCAGTTAAGCCACAAGATAGCAGTTTTCACAAGCAGCTTATGTCTCAAGACATGAAGAACTAACAAGATTTCGCATTGCTGCAGCTGTCATCCCCATTTGCCACAATGACCTTATTTTTCTTCCTTCTAATCATAAGCTTTCTTCGAGATTAGGACAGTTTGTGATTTGCACAAAAGTGAGGAACACGATCACTTTGTTGAATCCTGTCACATTGAATCATTGCATTGTTGACAGAGATCAATACTGGAGAAAACCTTTGAACCTGTATTGAGTAGTAAGAAGCTAGTCAAGTATCCTGCTGGGATGTTGTTATTGTTTCATGTTCATCTTAAGTTGACAGCAGGAGATGCCCGAGATACACACTAGCTGATGTAGAAGTTTCTAGGGTGTCAGACTTTTGGAAAGAATGACATAATCAGTTGTATAAGAACGCATCTTGGTCCTTTACTGAATCCTGGTGATTATGCTCTCGGTTATGACCTATATGTAGCCAATTTCAACAACAGCGAAGCAGAAGAATGCAAAAATTTATTTGCGGATGCAGTTCTGGTAAAGAAAACAAGCTCAGAAGACGGGCTAAGGACTAGTTCCAGAGAATTGACAGTGAAAAGGACTATTGATGGAGATTATGAAAAATTTCTTAGAGATATGGAGGTGAACTTAGAGTAAAGGTTTAACATATCAATTCCAAATGAAGCGAAGCCTTCTAGCCAATTGGAAGATGTCTTCGTTGAGCTAGACTTGAGTGATACTGATATTGATGATACAGACTTTGTAATGATTTAGTTTAGAACATTAATTACTTAATAAAAGATTATGAAATTATAGTACTTCCTCCTTTTTTTTTTACATGTTACACTTTCCTTAAATTGGATGGTGCAAAATACATGTTACACGTTTTTTTCTTTTCCAAATTGGTAATTACCCTTACTTATAACAATTAACCAAAATTAAACCTATTTAATTTACCAAACTAAATTTTAACCTAAAATAACAATTAGCCACCATCCCTCTTCCACTCACCCTAGCAGTCCCACCCCCTCCCCACCCCAGCCTCGAAAACACGACCCCACCCGCCGAAAACCCCACCCACCCCTCGAAAACCCCACCCACCCCTCGAAAACCCCACCCCATCAGCCGAAAACCCAGTTGCGCGACTGCAAGGGGAGGAGAAGGGGAGGGAGGATTGCGCGTTCAGCAGGGGAAGGGGGGAGGATGTCGGTGGTCGATTTGGTGGTGTCAGTGGTCGATTTGATGGTGTCAGTGGTCCATTTGGTCTGGTGGTGGTCGCAGCGGTGGCACTCTCGTATGGCCCACTGGTGGTGGTGGCTCACTAGTGTTCCCCACTCCCTTTAATCCCACCCTTACTTTCTCTTAATCCCTCATTAAAATTTTGCCTAAATAACCGAATTTTTCAAAAAGTGTAACATGTAAAAAAAACGGAGGAAGATCATAATACTATTTCATTTTTTTGCTTTTACTATAAATTTAACGGGTCAAAACAACCAACTACAAATCCTAATAAAGTAAGACTCAAAGCAAAACTAAGTCTTAACCCCATCACAAACGTTCTTGGTATATAGAGTAGGGAGAAGAACTCATGTTGATCTCTAGCATTGGATTAAAGTCCATAAGATGTTTTCTTCCAAAATTAACTTCTTCAAGTACATAGTTAGAAGTTCAACATACACCAAACCCAGAAAATTCTCCGAATTTGGACTACATAATCCATGGAGCATTTTATCATCGCGAAAAGTAAAGAGTACTTGGGACCTATTCTCCCCAGCTTATTTTCAGTTCGATTCAATTCAGTTCAATTCAATTCAGCTTTGGACAATACTTTTACTCTCACGTATCACTATTCATTTCAGTTCAGTTCACTTCAGTTGTTTTATGCCGAAGAGAAAAGGCCCTTAGTTCCTTCATACTTTTGATATTGTGCTCGTACTTAGTTACATGAGATGACTTTTTGCAAGAACCAAGAAATGATCAATGAATGCAATTTTTATTTCCGAAGAAACAACTAGAACAATAATTCTAAAAATTACATTTCTGCAATACACTTGCTGGCCTGGGAAGTAAAGCATGAAAAAGTAGTTCCTAATTACAGAACCTAAAAACCTCACATTGCCTTGTAAAGCAATGGTTTTGTAATCTTTTTCATTAATCTCGCATCTAATGAACTACCTACGTCACCCTCTCGTGACTTTGACAAAAGAAAAGGAATGGTGGTCTAAGAATAAGCTTACATAGGGCGAGTGTGACGGCCTCTAGCCCTACCACAAAGGAGGGCGTTCTTAGGGATAGGATACTCATCTCTCCAAGAATGAGAGTTAGTGTAAACCCTCATATAGAATTGTTGTCCCAAATACTGTCTTATCCAATTTTCTGATCTTATGTTCCACATTCCTACATTGTCCAATGACATGTATACTGCTGTCCATGCCTTTGGATATACCTGCATCCATATGCAATTCGTTTGCGTAAATTATTTTATGCACCATTGTAAAGAATTTAGATTAAAGATTTATGAAGTTTAACCCCCTAAAAAGCAAATGCAACATGTAAAAATATGGGAGTAGATGTTCAAAGAATATTGAGCACAAGACTCAAGCTCAAGTCTTTGGTCATACCTGAACGGTGGAGCGAGTAACTGCATCTCTTAAGTTATAGCTGGCTCTGCTCCTAGGAGTCCATTGCCCACCATCCATTCTGCTCATCCAAAAAATGAACCAAATTATAAGCTTCTGATCCAAACACATCTTTTACCATTCTCCAGAACCACTCAAATTAGCTGAAGTAGAGTTACAAAGTACTTCCTCCATAAGACAATGTGAAAATTAATTCCGACTTAGAGAGTATACATATCAAACGAGTAAATATGTGCAAATTTCAAAACCTTGAAGAACACATTATGATTCGATTAAAATCAAGGATGCATTCACTTCACCTTAAAGAATAAGTTTTGGGGCTGATGGAGTCAAATCAGGTTCATATATACATGAGGTCAATTCGGGATTGATCAGGTCTAACAAGTTCAAACTAGAGAAGTTCTAGTGAAGAGTGCACACCCTAAGGATTGATATAATAATAGTAATAAACAAAGCAGACAGAGACTGATGATATGATAAGAGATGCGTTCTTACCCAACGACAAAGAAAGCATAACCATCAATGTGGTAAGATTGAACTGTGTCTTCCTGGTTCTGGAACACCATCTCAATGAATGTCCTGTAGTCAGTCTGAAGCACTGCGGTCTGTTGATATGCAGGGCGCCATGAAGGGGAACTAGGCATGCTATTAGAGTAGTAGACTCCGGGGATGTTGAAGTAGTCTGCCAGTTTTAAAGGAGTGTCTGCCTGAACATATGATACGCTGTTGATTGCATACCTCTGTCGTCCGTTGATGTATGCAGCAGAGTTTGCGAGCACTATGGTTCGCTGTAATTTGATCATACCGTAATGGTAGGATCCCTGTGGGTTTGGTCTAGGGCCACTTGCTGTCAAATTCATCCTAAGTAAAACATAATGCAGAAGATTAGCATTATTATCTGTCATGGAATTCATTATCTTGATTTGTTGCAGAAAATCAGAAAATGATGTAATGAAATATCACATGCAGATGAGCCATGTCCTTGGATCTTGGTTACCGAATATCAAAGGCTCGCAATGTAAGGCCTAATATTGCCGTGCAGATGTATACCTGATAGAATGGGCCTGGTTGAGAGACCAACCGATCTGCGTTGTGGGGCCACGAGGGAGAGGGCCAGAGACCTTCTTCCAAGAGTTTCTATAATGCAGAACAGCTGTGGTGGTGAGCACAGGCTTTGTGAAGCGCGAAGAGACAACAACGTAATAATCATCAGGGGGTTGATCAGCTGTCACTAGGACAGAGTAAGACTGCCCTAAGTGAATGTCAAGGGAAGTGTACGAGCTCTGCATTGTATGTGTCCCTTCAACCTCTACTAGTTTGAGTCTGTGCCCCGCGATCCTGAAGTTAATGGATGTCGAAATCCCCACGTTTGATATCCTAAACCGGTAAGTTCTCCCTGCATCCACACCATTATATTAATTGTCATGCTATTTTAATCTATCATAGTTGAAAGGATATGACAGGGTTCTACATATATATTCCATCTATCTTTCAGTTCTCTACAAGTGATGGCATATTAAATTTTAACTTAAGTAGTCACCTTGTTCAACAGTGAAAGTATAACCATTCCATCCACGACCATTGATCAGAAGACCATCAGGCATACGTATGTTGCGTCCCCTTTCTAACATATGCATCAGTTGCTGCATGCAAAATCAGCACAAGTTAGTGTACGTTGTTAAACAAGCCAAGAAGATTACATGAAAGGAAATTACTCCTATAAAATTAGTAATAAGGCCTACTTCAAACATTGAAAAGCACACACATCTTGTGTAGTCATTTCTGCTCATTTATAAAATTTTATTACTCACCCTATGGCTTTTCTTGTACCAGTCACCTGCAAGAACGGTGAAGTCTCCGGCAGGGGGAGGAAAAGGGACTGGAATACGAGGGCGGCTATAGATTCGGATGGCTCCATAACCACCAGAAGCCTTGTGAAGATTAATGGAAGGGAAGTAGAAGAAGCTTCCAATTTGATCCTTAGCTTGGAGAACATATGTATAGTTCCTTCTTGGTGGGATTGGACAGGTTGTTCCTGGCATCCCATCTTGATATGAGTTTCTTCTGTTTTGTAAACCATTCCTGCATAATTTGAGTCCAAAATTTACATTATAATGTTTATAGTACTGCATATGTTTTGCAGTTATTGCATTTAAGGTTCACAATTTTTGATGTGTATGACCAAGTTTGGAACTAGTTTGCTTCAGTACACTAAAAAGAGAACATATATTTTAGAGGTGATCATGGGCCGGGACGGGTAAAAATTCGGGCCAAAATGAACGGGTTTTTGGGACGTAATCGGGTCGGGCCAAAAAATAGACTAAAAAGTCATTTTTGGCTTGCCCAAACCCGTCCAAAGCAAAAAAAATCGGGCCGAGCCCGACCGCAGGCCAAAAAATTCTGCCCAAAATCGGGCCGGGCCAAAATGTTAAATTTTTATAAATTAGCTAGCTTTAACTTGCAAAAGGTTCTTTCAAAGAAATTCCTTTTGACCAGTTTTGAGGTTTGAAGCTCTTGTAAACCATGATGCTCTTTTAATTGCTTTCCTATGAAAATTTTAGTGTAGATAATTGTGTTTGTTTGACTTGGAAAGAGAGGAGGTTTGAGTGGACAATTGTGTTTATTCAGTATTTTATATTTCATTATCGATTTTAAGATTTTCTAAATTGTATGAAAAGAAATAGCATAATGAACTTTATAAAACTAGTCATACCTTTACAAGTTATATTAGTTTTGATAATGACAAACTAGTCATACCTTTACAAGTTATATTAGTTTTGATAATGACAATACAAATTTAAAAGTTAATATGTTTATTTTTTAAAAAAAACAAAGCATTAAAAATCACAATGATAACAAAAAAAATCCGTGATTTTAAATCACACGATATTATTATGACGGTTTTATCGAATTTTCCTTTATATTTCTATCAAAATTTGCAAGGTATGATACATCAATTGACTATTTTGAGAAAAAGCAATTCATACTTTGTTTATCCTTATACTAAAAAAAAATGATATAACTATTCAAAAAAAAAAAAAAAAAAAAAAAAAAAAAAAAAAGAATGTTATAACAATTGAACAAGAAGAAGCTTGAAGTACAACAAGGTTAAGCCCAACTTTCAAAAAGCCCACAAAAGTTTAGAAGTTGAAGTTTGTGGTAACAGCTAAAGCCCAAGTAGGTTATTGGTTGGTATGACATATTATGATGGAAAAAGTACGCTTTTTTTTCAATAATTTAGCTGAAAAAGGTTTTTTTGATTATTGCCTACTTGCCTAGACATCAGTCACGTGCGCCCATTACTCGAATCATGTGGTCTGTCTGTGCCACTCCCACTAATTTAATTGGCACTCCATGAGAGAACAGAGATCTGATTCACGGGTGTGGATCCCACATCATTAGTGTACTCTGAAGAACATACTACTAAAAAGATGGTACTTCCGTATTTGTCGTATACTCGTATATTTTGCTAATCATAAATGTATTTATACTTTTAGAATATACACATATATTAATTAAGGAATAGGAAAAAGATAAAAATGGGAGAAAAAAAAAAAGAGAACGACTCATGTGATGAGAAAAGAGACAGAGATATAATTAATATGAAACTTCTAAATAAGGGGAATAGAACGATTATATTAAAGAACAGAGGAAATAGTAAAAGATCAATAATAAATCAGAGTTCAAATCCTACGTTTATCATTACCTTAAGACAAATCTATTTATATTGCGGATATTTGTCAATGTATTAATTTTTTTGTGCCCTCGAGTATATTTAAAATATATTTATCATATGTAAAGAATCGTAAATGATAGTTATGTAGATAAAATTTAATCAAGAATTTTAGTTACCACCAATGATGATTTAAGTAGCTAACATTCACTGTCTTGACTTTAGAGTATGTAAAAATATAAAATGCTTTCTCTTAGCTAGAAATCTAATTTTGATATCAAAACTTTCAAAAAAGTTTGACTAAGTAAGATATAGAATTTTTTTTTTTTATTAGGAAAGATAATTGGTTCGAAAATCGGCTCTTACAAGGCTACTAGCCTGCAGGGCACACCAGCTCAAAGGCTGGATACAAGGTTAGTAGCCTGGGCAATGCCCTGGAATTCGGGGTGGTACTCCACTGAGCTACCATCACTCCCTCAAAAAAAGAAGCATCGTTAACGTAAAGATTTGAACCCACACCCTCAATTAAGATACACAATGATTTGTAGGGTAAAACCTTTATAAACAAGAATTTTAAGCTATTGACTACTTCAGTGCAATAGGAGTATTATGTTTTTTTATACTCCAGTAAAATGTCATACCACAGCACAATAATTATGTGATGACTGCTTGAACACGAGTTATGACCAATGACAACTCTTTGACAGATAATGCAAAACTGGCATCAACATTTAATGCTGATCTAAGTAGTAGATTTTCATGAAACATACAAGTAAATTTAGGGATGAATGAGAATAGTAGAACTAATAGTAGATAGTAATGCAGAGAACATAAAGAAGGAATAGGTGAGGCAGTTAGTTACCATGAAAGAAGGAAAGGTTCATTCAAGTAATTGTGAACACTGATAACTAAGTTGTCATTGGTTACACAGTCGATTTGTGGCCCTGGAAACTGCCCATTTATCATTATCACCTACAAAAAAAGTAACACACAAACCATAGGTTAAAAATATTACTTAGTTTCTACGTGTTACAAAATAAGATTGTATACATATGAACCTCGTTAAATCTCGAGTGTCGAACAAGCTTACATTTTGCCTTACACCCATAGGGTAAATGATGCCATAATGCACTTTGAGAGTGAAAAATCGGTATGGACTTTCACCATTTATGTGATTTACTAGAACAATAAGTAGAAGAAAGAGTGATTTTAAGGTTGATAAGCACAATATTTTGCTTCCAATAACCATTATCTATGGTATATTTCCCTAAAGAAATGGTGGAGTTGAAGTGTTAGGGGTATTTTTGAAGTGAAGATAGAAAGTGAAGAAAACAGGAGGGATTATTTATGGGTCAATCCCACTTGTTTATCACCGAAGCACCGCTCTAAGATTAATAGTCCTTCACGAGTGGGAGTTGTGTGGGTGAAAAAGGTAGTTTAGTAGTAGTTAATGAGGTTCTGTATGTACTTGTGTCTCACTCATATTAGTATTAGTATGTTCATTTCCCAATAAGTTTAACACTTATAGAAAGATAAACATTTCATAATAAACTTAAGAGTTAAGACAAAAGCTAACAACTAATCTTAGCTTTTATCTTTCTCTTGCATATCACTTAGTTGGTTAAAATCTTAGAAGGTAGTGGCTAAGACCTGAGATCGAATTATGTCTACATCATTCGTCTTTGTGGCTCTTTCTACACCCAAAAAAAAATTCACTTTTGCGTTCCATCTATCACCGTTCTTTTTTTACTTTTTGGTGTCACAAAATGTAAAGTTTGTTAAATATAGATAATGTGTTCCAAGATAATGCAGACAGAATTTTTTGTTGTCTATGAAAAACATTTATTTCTATAACACTCCCTCATTTCTCATTTGTTTGCCTCATTTGCGTTTGATTACTTCTTAATTTCTAATTGGGTGGAATGAATGAAAGACAAATACGATGGGATTAATATATATATATATATATATATATATATATATATATATATATATATAATGTAAAAGGTAAAATGGTGGTCTGTCTAGTCCTCTGTAGTGCAATTTAGTATGGGGCAACCTTTTGATATAATCCCGAAAAGGAACACTGGGCAAATAAAAAGTTATAGAGCTAATAATAAGGGAAATGACTAATGCGAAAGAGAAGGGGGTGAACATTGGATGAAGGACAGGAAAAGTCGAAAACCACCCCAAGAACAAGAAGCGATCACGGGGTGGAATAACTTTTTCACAATATTCTGCATTTGTCAATTATGAATAGTATCAGTAAAATATGATTAAATTGGCGAAAACTGGAATTAGTGATAGAGTAAAGGCAAAGATGCCAAAACTATGGGTTGTTTGGCAAATGGTTGTTTGTTGAATTTTGGTTGTTTTAGTAAGCTTGTTTGACTAGCTGGAAACGTTGGCCGTATGTTTGGCTTTTAAAGTTGGCTATTCAAGCTAATTATTTGCAAAAGTGTTTGGTAAAATTAGTTGTGGTTGTTGGTTGTTATTAGAGAGTGTGTGGCCAACAAGCCAAAAATCAATCTAAAAAGCTACTTCATGTAGCTTTTTCATTTTCGCTTAAAAGTCAGCTTTTCAGCCAGCCAAAAGTCAATAACCAAACACTTTTTTTGGTTGTTTGACGAAATCAAATAGTCAAATGTCAATGAAAAAGTCATTTACCAAACATGGTCTATACAAAGTTCTAGTACTATTTAACTCTTATAGTGCGTGCTCTTTGTCTAGAAAAATCCGAACTTATCTGAATTAAACTTATTAAACCTAATTGATCCTTATTAGAACTTAATTTTTAGTATTGTGATAAACTTCATAAAACCTGATCTAAATTTATTGGATCTAATTAAGGTGAATGAAACACACCTTAAAATTTAATTAGTAGCAATATATAGTAGGTAAAGTGATCTGTTATTGTAGACTTGTGGTGTATTTCTCATGCTTTATCATTTTACTAACATACTCCGTCGTAATAAACATAAATCTTACCTATAATATACAATATTCTTTAGATTTACACAATTAAAAGGTCTCCTATTAATCATACAACTTTCAGTGTAAAAACCCAACATACTTTTATTTAAAAATTCTTAATATTGACTTTTCTACCGTGAGGACTTTTTACATAAACACTTTGAGTAAGAAATAAGAATACAATTATGTGCATAACAGTTTAAAATTGCTATATATATATAAGCAATTTTATCTTCTTATGGACCTAATCTTGAAAATTCCGACCAACTCTAGAAAAATGAGATGTGAAGTGCATGTTATAAATAGTTTGTAAATCATACATGTACACATATAATGCTTTTAGATCTAAGGATTTAGTGCTCTTTTGGAGTCCCTACTTCCCTTGAATATCCAAGTTCAAAATTCCATATAATGCCAAATAACAACAAATTTCACTCACAAACAAACCAATAAGTGAGCTCAACTGAAAAAAGACCCTCGATAGATATCACATGTTAGAACTTGAGAGTTGAGACATCAATTAAAATTAAGCAAATTTTGATTTGTACTATTCACAGTCAATCAAACAGTCATACAGACATACAGCTAAATTATATTCATTTTTTTCTGTTTTTTCCTAGACCTACGAGCTTTTCTTTACAATAGTTGCTCTTATTAACATGTTAGTTGTCTTGTTAATTTCTTGGTACTAAAGTATGTGCTAAGAGTCTTCCAAATAAATAAAAAATGTATGTTCTAAGAGTGTCTTCAGCATGCCGATATCCACTTTAACAACAATGGCATGGATTATACAAATAATGATATGAATCGCATGTCACTTTATCATTTATTTCATGTTATTTGAATTTTTTTTTACAAAAGAAGCGGCATTTTGTAGTTGCACCCAAGAACTCGTAATGTTCTAAACTTTTAATATCTTGATCAATTCAGGATCCTCTTAACCTTTCGGATTTTAAACAAATCAACCTATTGTAGGTACAAATCTACATATTTTTTTTTTTTGAGGGGAAGTACAAATCTATATAAAACAGACATAACAAACAAATATTCAACTTCTCATTGTTAAATCCAAAACTAGAAAGTTGCATTATTAGAGATGCTACAACTACTGAACAAATTAGGAAAGAGCACTAGAGCTTTTTACTAAGATTAGATATAAATATAGCTGTTTGTTTATACATCTAATAAAACACAAACTTACTAAATCAACAGTACTACCAACATCTTTGGATCTAACTATATAGCATTACTTACTATTGTAGGACAAGTTCATGTAGTATCCTACCAACCCAAATATGAAGAGCATCATAAATATTTCATGAGAAAAGTATACAACTTTGTAACTTGTATTATATCCACATACTAATTATACCAAGTCCAATATCTATGAGAACTAAATCAAGATTAGAAATATGAATATTAGATTTCATTGTTTTAGGTTTGAATTACTTACTTGTTGTTTGATACCCAAAGGGTAAATGTAGCCATAAGTAACTTTCCAGTCGTAAAATCGATATGGGTTTTCGCCATTGATGCCATTTACAAAAAGAAGAAAAAGTACTAAGCTTGATAAGCAGAGTACTCTGTTTTCTCTCATTTCTTTACCTTTTTTGGAGTTTTCCTTCTTTATTTTTGGGGGTGTTTTTTTCCCCACTTTTAAGTGAAAGCTTTTACAATAACTTTCTCTCACTAAGATGTATAGAGAGTGACAATGTGGAAGTGGAGCAAGAAACTGTAGGAAATGGGGAGACTTATTGTGGTCGAACCCACATACTCAAAGTCTCAAATGGCCCAACTACTGACCGCATTTTTTTAATATTTTATATATATGTTTATACTACTATTATATATGTATGTAATCTAACCACCACTGGGAGAGGAATGGAGCCTAACCACCCCGAATTTGGCCTTGATCTGGATGTAGCCCGAAGTGTGAACCAGGTGCAAACACCAAAAAAAAAAATGTATGTAATATGTATACATATATATGTTTATAGTTTTTTTCAATGATAAGAAAAAACAAGGTTAGGAGACCCACGAGGGGAGCTCGAACTTTATCGTTTACAAGAATAGAAGAAAGAAGAATAGAAGACAAAGTTGAATTACTACTTTTTACTAGTGGAAAAAACCTTATATGTCACTTAGTATTAGGGTTTTTCCTTAACATGATGCGGTTTGGTGGACCGCGTCAGATTTCTTTTTAAAAAACCGCGCGCTAGTCCAATTGATGTGGCAAAATCGCTGGCCTATCTTCCTAATAAAACCTAACCCTAATACAAAATCACACCATTCCCCTCTCTCTCTCTCACCAGCCCCCATCTTCTCTCTCTCACCTCCCCGTCTTCTCTCTCCTCACCTCCCCGTCTTCCCTCCTCGTCTTCTCTCTCCTCACCTCATTACCTCACTATCTCTCCTCGCCCTTTCACCGACACACACATCACCACCACAATCACCACCAACCAACACACGACAGTCGCCTTACACCGAGGCCCTGAAGGCTACCCAGCATCTCCACCGCATGCTTATGCGGCCAATAGCAGCACTATTCGACTCAATACAGGCCCCTTGTGACCCCCACTGAGTTGGGCCATGCTTTTTCCACCATGTCTGTGCATTAACCTGATGATGGATGGTATATGGATTCTGGTGCTACTTCTCACATGACTGACAATTCAGGTATTGTCATGCCCTTATTTAATTTGAGCATTAATAACATATTTTAGTTGGTAATGAGGGTCGCATTCTAATAACGGGTTATGGTCACACTTCCTTGTCTCGCACAAACTTGCCCTTCGTGATGTCCTACTAGTACCACAAATAATTAAATACCTTATATTTGTCCGCAAATTCACATTAGATAATTTAGTGTCCATTGAATTTGATCATTTTGGTTTTTCTAAAGGATCTCAAAATGAGGAACATTCTCACAAGATGCAATAGTTCGGAAGATCTTTATCCGGTTACCACCACACCACCATCCACTTGTCTTACCACCACCCTCATGGTTCTTCCTCAAACAACCTGGCAAAACCATCTTGGTCATTGATCCTGGTGACTAATCTTTATCATACGATCTTATGACCATCTGAAGCATTATTTTTTTATCATACCATCGTATGACCATCTTCGTATTTTTGGTTGTTTATGTTTTCCCAATCTTACAACTACTTCCAAAAACAAGCTTACTCCTCGCTCCACACCATGTGTTTTTTGGGGTATCCTCGTAACTTAGGTGTCTTGATCTTGCAACACATAAAATCATTCTCTCATGTCATGTGCTCTTTGATAAATCAACTTTCCCATTTGCAAATCAACACAATCAACCATTATCGAATTATGACTTTCTTGGGTTTGATGACAATTACCCCTTGCTCACCCACGTCCTCATGCGCCAGCTCGACCCATTCCTCAGCAGCCCATCAGTTTGCCACCCTCCCCGCTATAAATACTTCGGCCCAATACTCTACCCCAGTTTGTGCCAACTCGGATTATTGTAACCCTGTATATTTTGATCAATAGATCCACTCCAGACTTACGAAGTTTTACCAAATCTAACAGAACGTTTATGCTAGGTAGTCTCCTTTATTAATGGAGTTCTTTTTGGGGTTTTCCTCAAAAAGCCAAAGTGACTTGGTGCAAAGGAGGTGATGAAAACAGTGCAATTTTTCATCAATCCATAAAAGCTAGAAGGCTGAAAAATACCATCTATGCTATAAATGATGAAATGGGAATTTGGAAGGACAGTGTGCAGGAGGTGAATGAAAGTTTTCTGAAGTATTACCAAAAGCTTCTTGGTAGTACTATGGAGGGGAGAATTCCAGTAAAGAAGGAAATCATTGAGAAGGGTCCCAAAAAAATCCAGAGCATACTGCAATACTTGAAGATAAGGTCATAAGGGAAGAGGTAAAGAAGGCTATGTTCTTAATTGAGGGTGACAAAGCACCTGGGCCTGATGGGTTTGGTGCTCATTTCTTCAAAGATGCATGGCACATTGTTGGTGATGAGGTAACAAAAGATATCCTTAATTTATTTTAATACAGGTAAACTGCTTACAGAAATAAACACTACAACATTAACTTTAATCCCTAAAGTTAACTGTCCTGGAAGTATTGTTGAGTTCAGACATGTTGCATGTTATAATGTGATTTACAAGTACATAACAAAGGTTCTTTGTAATAGATTAAAAGTGATATTACCTGATATTATAGCAAAAAATCAAGGGGCTTTTGTTCAGAACAGGTATATAATCCATAATGTAATGATATGCCAAGATCTTGTGAGGTTTTATGGGAAGAAAAGTGTTAAGCCAAGTTATCTAATCAAATTAGATATGAAAAAGGCTTATGACACTATTAAGTGGGGTTTCCTGCAAGAGATGATGTTCGAATTAGGGTTTCCTAGTAAATTCATCCAGTTAGTCATGAGTTGTGTTAGGACTCCAAGATTTTCTTTGATGATAAATGGCACTCTTCATGGACACTTTGCTTCTAATATGGGACTTAGGTAGGGTGATCCTATCTTTCCCTTGCCTTTTGTCATATGTATGGAGTATCTGTTCAGGATAATGATGAAATTGTGTGATTTTAGGGTTTTTCAGTATCACCCCAGGTGTAAAGCTCTAAAACTAACTCATTTAGCATTTGCTGATGATATTATACTCTATTGTGGAGGTGAGTTTCAGTCAATCTATATGATACTCCAGGATTTCAAGCTATTTTCTCGTTCATCAGGCCTGTGTGTGAATGAAAGAAAATCTGATTTCTACACTGCAAATGTAGAAGGGGCGGTAATTCAGAGAGTCAAGGGGGTTTCAGGATTCAATCATAGTAGCATGCCTTTCAAGTAATACCTGGGGGTTCCTATTTGTGCTAGAAGAATAGGTGTTGCCGAATGTGAAAGCCATCTTGCAAAGATGTGTGCTAGAATCAAGTTGTGGAGTAGTAGAAATATATCATATGCAGGCAGAATCTAGTTGATTAATTCTGTATTAATGACTATCCATATATACTGGGCTTAAGTATTCATGATCCCTAATATAGTTCATAAAGACATAGAGAAGGTTTGCAGGGCCTTCCTATGGTTAGGTTCCTATTTCAGTTCAACTCCAGGGAATATCAAATGGGAGTAAGTTTGCATTCCAAAGTCTGCTGGAGGTCTTAGATTCAGATGCATCAAGGAGTGGAACAAAACAGCTTTAGCAAAGTATGTGTGGGCTATAGCTACAAAGCAAGATAACTTGTGGATAAAGTGTGTGCATGCAGTGTATGTGAAACATCAGGAGTAATGGGGTTATATTCCTCCAAAGAATAGTTCATGGTATTGGAAACAGATTTGCAGTGTTAAAGATGTCATGAAAGAGCATTATTCTGAGGCTGAGATGCAAAGTATGATGTAATACAAGGTGAAAGATGTGTATAGCAAGATTGTAGGAGAAAAGCAGAAAGTTTATTGGGATAAAGTTATCTGGAACAGACTGGCAATCCCAAAACATAGAGTAATAAGCTGGCTTGCTATCCATGAGAGACTTAAGACTGCTAACAGGTTAGGCCAAATGGAAATTACTTCAGATATGCAGTGCAAATTTTGTTGTGCTTATCTTGAGAACCATCAACATCTGTTCTTTCAGTGTGTGTATGTAAGGAAGATTTTGAATTATGTGCATGATTGGCTGGGTATCAAGACTTCTCAGGTTCAGTTAGCTAGAGTGTTGATGTTCTTGAATAGAAGAAGTACAAAATCTAGATTGTAGAAGCAAGTACAGGCTGCTGTGATTACTGCTACTGTCTACTTTGTATGGTGGGCAAGGAATGAGGTAGTGTGGAATATGGTGGTGTGGAGACCTGAGAAAATTGTTAAAATGATTAGGGAATGTATAGTCATGAGAATTTCCAATATTTTACCTAGGAAGATCTCTAGTAAAGATGTTAGTTGGTGGAAAAATGTTAAGAACAAATCTGTATAGCTTATATAGATGAATAGCTCGCTAGCCTAGTTTGGAGGAGTCCAACTTAGTTGGTTTGCTCCCCTAGGCTAGTTTTTGGTTGTATTGGTGTTTTGTTTGTTAATCTAATCTTACTTAGCCAAAAAAAAAAGTATAAATTTATTTGTTGATGGAGATGTATACTATGTCTGAGCGTATTTTGTTCTCTCGTCAATAATATCAAAATTAATTTCAAATGTACAATCGATTAGTAAACCTCTTTATGTGAGATTTTTATGAAAAGTGATATGAAAGAGGATATGAAAATTTGTTAAAAATCTAATATGAAATCATTGTAATCTATTTGAGGGGAACTTTTATTTGATTCCAATTGAATTAAATTTGTTGGTTTAATGTTTGTGTTACCTAAAATAATAACGATAAACCAAAATAAAAAGTATATAATCTTATAGAGATAGAAGATGTACTAAATATATTGTTTTACTCTAGGGAATAGACGTATAATAAAAATGCTAAATTTTCGATACAGACTTTGGGCCTGTTCTCTTCGGCATAAAACAGCTGAACTGAACAGAACTGAACTTATTGGAGCTGAACTGAACTGAACTTATTGGAGCTGAACTGAATTGAACTGAACTGAACTGAACTGAATTGAATTAAATTAAATTGAATGTAATAAATATATAAATAATAATTTAAACAATAATAATATGAATATTAAATAATAATTATAATGATAAGTAATAATAATGAATAATAATAATAATAATAATAATAATAATAATAATAGTATTTTGAATATTTTTAAATGATAGTTATAAATAAATACTATTAATAATCATAAATTAATAATAATTATTATTATTTTATATTATTTGTATAAATATATTAATACTTGATGATGATATATAATAACAATAATATCTAAGAAGTAAATTAATATTACTATTTTAATAATTAGATTTAATAATATAAAAATATTTGGTAATAAATATAATGATTGGGTTGGATCGCGAAAATTACATCATAAACCGTCTTGACGCGATTTGATTGGTTTATGGGCTAAAAAAAAGTGGGTTTATTTGTGCTTTGACCTAAACCATGTTCCTCCTAATAATAATAGTAATAATAATGAGTAAAGCTATAATAAACAAAATAATATATAAAAACAACAACAATAATAATAATAATACTTAATAGTAATGATATATATTTAAATAATAATAATAATAATAATAATAATAATGATGATGATAATAATAATAATAATAATAATAATAATAATAAGAGTAATTAGTAAAATAAATTATACCAACATAATAATAATATTAATAAAATGGTTATAAAAGAATAGAGCTGAATTGAACTGACCTGAACTGAACTGATTGGAGCTGAACTGAACTAATAAGAGCTGAATTGAACTGAAAATAAGCTGGGAAAAAAGGCCCTTTGTGGGTGCTAATAGATCACTGCTCATAAACACATAAAAGAAACCATACTAGTTTATCCCTGTAAGTTTATTTGTCTTAATTTTTATTTTGATTTTTCCCATTTAAGAGAGTTTGAGTATGAGTCGTTACTTAAAATGACTAGAACGACAAGATTACTCTAACTTTCATTCTAATTAGTCCTGCTATTTTGTCTTTTGTGAATTCTACTCATTGCTCAACCTAAAATTTGAAAAGTGAATATAATTCAACTAAATAACAAAAGAAACAAAGGTAGTATTAATTACTCTTTTCGTCTTTGTTTAGTTGCTATATTTACTTTTGCACAATTGCCAAGTAAATATGTGGATTCACTGAAAAGTAGAGTAACAAAGCATAAAGCAGTTGTCTTTTTGTATGAAGACAAAAATAAAAGTATAAAGATTAATAATATGTAAAGTACCACATAATAAAAGTAAAAATATTTAACAAATATAGCAAATAAATTGTGAGAAATAAAAATGATATTTCCTCCGTCTCAAAATATAGTTCCCATTTATTTCATTTTGCGCAGTCTACAAGACGTACATTTGACCTATGATATCTTCTATTTCTTATTAGCGAAAAATATAAAAAGTTGATATTATGAATTTATACATTGAGACAAATCTAACAAGACCCCTCATGAATATTTTTGTGTATACATTAGTAAGAATATTTGATCAAAGTTTTTAAAATTTGACTTCCAAAATAGAAATAAAAACTATATTTTGAAACGGACAGTAAAATATAGCAACTAAAAAAACAAAGGGAATACACTATAACATTTAATGCTCAGTGAAGTGCTAATGTGAGTGACATAAATTGGACAATTATATGCTCTAGATTTCAAGATCTATCTTGGAATACCTTATTTCAAGGGCATCCAACACCGAAATCCCTAAATATTATTGCAAAATAAAGAAAAATAATTGAGGGAGGATATTAAGTTGACCAAAATAAAATCACCGCCAAAAACCGCAAAAACACAGACTGAGATGTCTAGCTGTAATCACGTGTTTCGACTTGGGCACACCATGTTTATTTCTTTGGAGTCGTACTATGGCATTTTGGATTAAACATTATTGATTAATCAACTTATCTCAGATCCATTGTAATTTCCTTCACCTACGTGTCTCGCTTTTTATAATTAAAATATTTGGTAGTCATCTTCTTTTTTTGTGTAACAACTAACAACTGACAAGTTATTAATCTTATAATGATCGGATCAAACCTTTGAGGTAAAGATAATTATTTAATTGTTGTTTAATTTCGAATTGGAAAGTGCAATGAAAGACAATCATAAATGTTGAACTATCGAAGTAAATGTACTTCTCATATGTATCATAATAATATATACTTGGTTTAGCATCTCTTGTATTTTTCACCTTAAAAAAACTTAATTCTAGTATGTTGATGCTTCATTGCTTAGTTTAGATTAGGCTAACTTATCTAAAATTACTCTTGTTAATCTTAGCTTAGTTTGATCATATCTAATATGTTGTATGACTATTTTTTGTCAACATTGCTGAAATTCGACAATCAACTTATTTTCATATGTTTTAATGAAATAAAGTAATTATTAAGATATCTTTCAAAGAACATTAATAAACTACACAATTGGAACTTTGCCTAAATATATAAATCGAATTTTGGTGAAAGTTTGGCTTTCTCATACCCAAAAGACATCATATCCGACTATCTATTTTCGAAATAATATTAGGGTAAAAGGAGGTAAAACCTATTCTGTAAATTATTCCGAAATCCAAGACTATTTTGTAGGAGTTCGAAAATGAATTTAACGGATGAAACCATATGTGGTATTTCTCTTGCTAAGGATGCAATATTGCCAAATCAGTATCTTGCTTCCAAGCTTGGACTTCTTAACTCCAATCATGTCTAGCTTCAAGAGGGATGTTATAACGGACGTGAGAGAGAAACAAATTATGAATGCAAAAACAATAAAAACAGACAACAGATTTACGTGGTTCACCAATTTGGCTACATCCACGGCAGAGAGAGGGAGAATATTTTATTATGTGAGAAGAACAGATTACAGAGAGAATAGAGTGTTTTTTGTAGTCAAAACCCTAAAATATAAATAGTGTATTTATATTCCCGTCAGAAAACGCGTTTCCGCCTTTACCGGGCAGCCGCCCGATCGGGTCGGGCGGTAATTCTTTCCTTCCCCAGCTTCGTTGCGCGCCCGGTCGGGCGAAGTCGCCCGAGTCGTTGTTCGGTGACTCGCCCGATCGGGCGAACCAGCCCGATGGCATTGGGCGAACTCCTTTCACTCTATTCTTCAGCGCGTTGCGGGCCGATCGGGCGGCCTCGCCCGACCCGATCGGGCGGTACCCCGAAACTCCCTTTTGACGCATTTCTTCGAACACCTTCGATGCACAATGATTCAAGGCATATTTCTACAAATCTCCACCTTGACTTGAATCCTCTCACAATAACCAGAAAAACAGATGCATTGATCACAACGCCCAGAATCTCCCAAACACCAGATTTGTCCCAAAAGACAACCAGACCAGATTAGTCCCTAAGGACCCCAGAATTGCCCAAGGAGGGCAATTAACAATCACGAACATTGAGTAAGTCCAAACAATGTTGAAACTTACTCTGCGGAACCGGCTTGGTGAACATATCAGCAGGATTATCAGCAGTTCCTACCTTTTTCACCTTAATCCTAGTCTCACTCCTTAGGAAATGGTATCTCACATCAATATGTTTAGTCCTCTCATGATGGACTTGATCCTTAGCTAAACATATTGCACTCAGACTGTCACAGTAACAGTAGCCTGATTATGATGAACCCAAGATCACTAACTAGTCCCTTTAGCCATATTCCCTCTTTAGCAGCTGCTGTCAATGCCATGTACTCTGCTTCAGTAGTAGACAAAGTAACTGTAGCCTGCAAAGTTGCCTTCCAACTAACGACAGAACCACCAAGAGTAAATACATAACCAGTCATTGACCTCCTACTGTCAACATCTCCAGCATAATCAGAATCCGAATAACCAGTGACTAAACACTGGGTATCATTCCCATAAATGAGACCAACATCAGAAGTACCTCTTAGGTACCGAAAAATCCTCTTGACTGCCTGCCAATGCTCCTTACCAGGATCACCCATGAACCTACTAACTACACTGACTGCATGTGCAAGATCCGGCCTAGTGCAAACCATAGCGTACATCAAACTCCCTACTGCACTAGCATAAGGAACCCGACTCATGTACTCCTTCTCCTCAGCAGTTTTGGGTGCAAAAGCCACAGACAAATGATTATTTGAAGCACTTGGAGTGTCTATAGGCTTTGCAGTTGTCATGCCAAACCTTGAAGAATCTTCTGAATATAACCTTTCTGTGACAAGAAAAGTTTCTTCTGACTTCTTTCCCTATAGATCTCCATCCCCAAAATCTTCTTTGCAGCACCCAAATCCTTCATCTCAAACTCAGCACTGAGAAGACCCTTAACCTCTGAATATCAGACTTAGTCTTAGCAGCTATAAGCATATCATCTACATACAGAACCAGATATATGAAAGAACCATCACCCAGCTTGTTATGGTACACACACCAATCATACTCACTTCTGTTGTAGCCCAACTCAATCATGTAGCTGTCAAACCGCTTATACCACTGCCTAGGAGACTGCTTTAGCCCATACAAAGACTTCTTCAATCTGCAAACATAGTCTTCTTTTCCCGGAACTTGGAACCCATCTGGTTGTGTCATATAAATCTCTTCTTCCAACTCCCCATGTAGGAAAGCTGTTTTCACATCTAGTTGCTCAAGTTCAAGATCCTGATGTGCAACCATTGCTAGTAGCACCCTGATGGAAGTATGTCTGACTACAGGTGAGAAAATCTCATTATAATCTACCCCTTCCCTTTGTGTGAACCCTCTTGCAACAACCCGAGCTTTATACTTAACCCCTCAGTAGGTGAAGACCCTTCTTTCTTCTTGAAGACCCATTTGCATGTCACAATCTTCCTCTCCTTAGGACGTTTGACTAACTCCCAAGTCTGATTTTTATCGAGAGACTCCATCTCATCTCCCATTGCAGCAAGCCATAAAGTAGACTCACTTCCAGAAACAGCTTCTTTGTAGGTGGATGGCTCATGATTTTCAACCTCCACCTCCTCAGCAACCTGAAGTGCATAGGCCACCATATCTTCAAAACCATACCTCTTTGGAGGCCCCACACCAACTCTTCTAGCTCTATCAAGTGCTATGCTTGGTTGATGAATTTCAGATGCTGATAGTAGATGGCTCTTCTTCATTTGATTCTTCTCCACCTTGGTGCTGTGATTCACTCTCAGCCTGAGTGACTTGCAGCTCCACCTGTTTATCAACATCTCCACTGACAGACACCACAGTAGACTTACAGAGAGTTAAGCATGGAATTTTCATCAAATATTACATTCCTACTAAGTATGACACGATTTTCAGAAGGTGACCATACTCTATAGCCCTTAACTCCACTCCCAAAACCACAAATACACCCTTCTTAGCTCTAGGTTCTAATTTTCCCTCATTTACATGATAATAGACAGTAGAACCAAAAATTCTCAACAAAGAGTAATCTGCAGGCTTACCAGACCACACCTCATAAGGTGTCTTGCAGTCAATACCTGTATGGGTCCCCGATTGATCAGATAGCAAGCTGTACTTACAGCTTCTGCCCAAAACCTCCTAGCCATCCCAGCATTTGAGAGCATGCACCTTGCTCTCTCCAGAGTGTCTGATTCATGCGTTCTGCAACTCCATTCTGTTGTGGCGTGTTTCTAACAGTATGATGGCGAGCAATCCCTTCATTTTTGCAGAACTCATCGAACTCAGACCAACAGAACTCCAGACCATTATCAGTTCGCAGCCTTTTGAACTTCCTTTCAACTTGATTTTCCACTAAAACCTTCCACTGTTTGAAATTCTTGAAGGCATCACTTTTATGCTTCATCATAATCACCCAAGTCATTCTTGAATAATCATCAATCATAGACACAAAATACCTGTGACCTCCAATAGATGCAACTCGGGAAGGTCCCCAACAATCAGAGTGAATATAATCAAGAGTACCTTTAGTTGTATGAACCGCCTTTGGAAACTTGCTGCGATGAAGCTTCCCAAACACACAGTGTTCACAAAACTCTAGGCTCTGCACCTTGTGCCCACATAGAAGATCCCTTTTTGACAGAATTTGCATCCCTCTTTCACCCATGTGCCCAAGTCTCATATGCCACAACTTGGTCAACTCCTCCTTGTGAATCTCAGATGATGCAACAGCACAGCAAACTGTCAAGTAGACCCCTGAAGAATATATAAGGTACCAACTTTAATACCTTTCAGAACCACCTTTGAACCCTTGTAGACACTCATAGCTCCACCTTCACCTTGAAAACTGAACCCTTGCTACTACTATAGAAGACTCAAAGATATCAGATTCTTTGTCATTAATGGAACATGCCTAACTTCGTTCAAGGTACAGATGTACCATCATGAGTCTCACCCTTATAGAGCCTATTCAACTACTTTGCAGGCAGCACTGTTGGCCATAGAAACATTGCCCCCATCTATCTGCTTGTAAGTTGAGAACCACTCCCTGCATGGACTGATATGATACGATGCCCCAGAATCAAGAACCCACACATCCCTACAATGTGACTGGCTATTAACTACTAGGGCCAGATCTTCCTCAGAATCACCTCCAGTTTCTGCCAAAGCAGCAGAACCTTCACTTTTATCCTGTTGTTTCTTTTTCTTAGGACATTCATTCTTCCAATGCCCTTCTCCTTACAGTAATTACAGATATCAGTAGTTTTAGGACCCTTAGAATTCGAATTTTTAAAGTTCATTTTCTTTTTACCAGATTTCTTTTGTCCCTTCCCTCCAGTAACTACTAATCCAGATGCTTGATTATCTGTACTAGACCCATAAGCCTGGTGACGGACTTCTCTAGTATGCAGAGCAGATCTTACTTCTTCTAACGACATATCTTCTTACCAACAATAAAGGAATCCAAAAATTCTCATATGACATAGGCAAAGATACCAACAATATTAAAGCAGCATCCTCATCATCTACTTTAACATCAATATTTCGCAGATCTAGTAAGATGGTATTTAATTTATCTAAGTGATCTCTTAGAGACGTACCTTCCTGCATACGCAGGCTGAACAGACGTTGCTTCAAAAGCAACTTGTTGGTTAGAGATTTCGTCATGTACAAGCTCTCTAACTGCAACCACAGACCAGCAGCAGTGTCCTGCTCCGCAACTTCAGTAATTATGTCGTCAGACAGACACAACATAATTGTTGAATGCGCTTTCTCCTCCAGAATTTCCATCTCAGCGGTAACTGAATCCGTTGCCTTCTTGGCCAACGGTGCCCACAACCCCTGTTGCTTCAGTAAAGCCCGCATCTTGATTTGCCACAGACTAAAACTATTCCTCCCAGTAAATTTATCAATTTTGACATTCATCCCAGACATCTTTCTCACACAGAACGCGTTTCCGCGTTTACCGGGCAGCCGCCCGATCGGGTCGGGCGAACCCGCCCGATCGGGCGGTAATTCTTTCCGTCCCCAGCTTCGTTGCGCGCCCGGTCGGGTGAAGTCGCCCGAGTCGTTGTTCGGTGACTCGCCCGATCGGGCGAACCAGCCCGATGGCATCGGGCGAACTCCTTTCACTCCTATTCTTCAGCGCGTTGCGGGCCCGATCGGGCGGTACCCCGAAACTCCCTTTTGACGCATTTCTTCGAACACCTTCGATGCACAATGATTCAAGGCATATTTCTACAAGGGATATGAAGTATATCAAGGATAATAAAGCTAATCTTGTTATGTTTGTTGTTGTAATAAAGTAAAAGTAGTTACCCCTTATAACAAACTTTATGTTTTAGTTCAGCCAGTATAAATAGCAGCTTGATATATGGTTATTTCCTCATTTTTTCATAATTGACTATTCACCTTCTCAATACATATTTCTTTTTATCTTTTTAGAATCTGGGCTAATCTTCTTTAATTAACAACATCATATTTGTTTAATTATTTTATAGTGGCTATCATTCCTGTAATTCTTTACAGCTCTTCCTTCTTTCCACTTAAGTCGTTCTGTAAATTGGATAACTTTTTTACTTTATCCATTATTGGGTACATAATGTTTTTTCTATCTCAACTATACTATGAACCCACATCATTACATTATTATCTCACAACCTTATTCTTTATCATGCTTTTAGAAATAATAAAAAAGAATAAAAGATTCACTTCCACAAACCCTCTCTTCCTTGCCTTTACATTGGAGTTTTTTTTTTTTTTTTTTGGAGTCTTAGAAGAATGGTCAAGAACAAACAAATTATGAATATTAATGCGAGGCTTTTTTGGGACCGTTTGAAGTGTCATATAGAATTGATGAACCACATATTTAGCCTAGAGGATGTCAAGTCACAAAAATATGTCTAACCTACAATTATAAATCTAGACTTTAATTTGACAAAAAGAAATTGTAAATGCACATAATATAAGTACATATATTTGTAACCAAGTTTGCTTGGTGGAGATGATAGGAAACTCACCTTGTGACTTTGAGGTCACGACTTCGAACCTCACTACCTACTCGTACTCAAGAGTAGGGATTCTCTTATATTCCCCTACTCTCAAGTGTTGATCTGTATAGCTGGGTTGGCTGATTTGTGATAGGTGTTGGTCCAATAGAGTCCTTCTTCTTACCAAGAGGTCCCAAGTAAGAATTCAAAAAAAAAACATCTCTATTCTATATGTCAAGAGGGGTAGGACACCAAAAATATAAAAACCCCTATTTTACCCCCCCCCCCCCCCCCCCAAAACTAATGAAGCAAATTATATCCAATAGAATAATTAACAAAAAGGAAAAAAAGGGGGGGACAAAAAAAACAAAAGAGAAACAAAGATTTTTTTATTTTTTTTTCAATCAGTAACTTCTCCACTTATCTCAAGTAACTGTCAAAACAAAAAATAACAAAAGGAAAAAGGAATATTACAACCAGTAAAAACGTATTTCTATTATATAAGGGAAGAGAATGGGGATACCAAAAATGGTAAATCTTTTTTATAGCTTTAAGTAATAAAATACAAATTCACCATCTTTTATCATTATATCATCAATTAATAAAATATTTACATCATCATTGATTTATTGGTTTTCAAAAAACAGAAAAAAAATATAATGAACTTTATGAACAATTTTTTCGTATATATTATAACGCAATTGACCTTTTGTTTGTTTTCGCACGTATCGCGTGCATATAGGACTAGTATATTTGTATTGTAGGTACAAACCTAACACTAGTTTTTGAATAATATAAGTGACAAAATATAATAACATAGTCCATAGTTTAAGTTTCATCTCAAAAACAAAATGTTTTATTCCTCTTATATGTTAAAGGGAAGTGTCTTCGTGTTATATTAATGTAAATAGGTTGCAATTCTAACATCTAGCGGGGATAGCTCAGTTGGGAGAGCGTCAGACTGAAGATCTGAAGGTCGCGTGTTCGATCCACGCTCACCGCATTTTTGCGTTTTCTTTTTCCCCTTTGACCTTCTCTTCCCCTCTTCCATCTACTTAATGGAATGTAATTTTTTCAATTGAGGAATGTCATTCTTATGGGAAGTAAATATTACAATAAAAAATATTGAAATGATAATGACTAATATATTTATTCAAGTAAAAAACTTATATGGAGCTGTCCATATTAAATTATTGTGGATTTAAACACCTAATGCTAATTCATGTGATTTATGACAAAAAAGGTCACTATATAAAAAAATAGATATAAAAGATGAGTAGATGCATATTGTGAAGTTTGACAATGTGAAAAAAATAGTTTACGATATCACAAAGTGAAAATTTCATCAGGATAAATTAATGTGAATGTAATTTTTTTTAATTGAGGAATGTCATTCTTATGGGAAGTAAATATTACAATAATTTTCCTAAAAAAAATATTGAAATGATAAGGACTAATATATTTATTCAAGTAAAAAATATATATGGAGCTGGTCCACATTAAATTAGTGTGGTTCTAAACACCTAATGCTAATTCATGTGATTTATGAAAGAAAAAAGTCACTATATAAAAAAAATAGATATAAAAGATGAGTAGAAGCATATTGTGAAGTTTGACTATGTGAAAAAAATAGTTTACGATATCACAAAGTGAAAATTTCATCAGGATAAATTAATGTGAGAATGAGTGACTATATTTTTTTTTTTTTAAAAAAAAAACAGTCACTATCGTAGATATTAACTGTATAGTACTCTCTCTATTTTTTTATCGTTCTCACTTAGAATCTAGACACTATTCATACATATAGAGAATATTCTCAAAAAAAAAATCAATTTACAAGAAAAAAAACCATGTGAGGTCTTGTTTAATTCATCTTAATTAGTACATTATTAATATTCAATCGTTATAATTTTTACTAATAGATAATGAAAGATATTTAAGTTCAAAGATATACATTGGGAGTGTGGGACATACGCACGGAAAAGTGAGAAAGATATAAAAAAAACAGAGGGAGTATAATCAAGATTTTCAAAGGTAAGTATATTGAAAAAAAATGTCACTATGTTAAATAAGTTGCTTTGATTCACAATAATTTTATTGTGCATCGGGTCCATACAAGACTAACTCTTTATCCAAATCTATTACTTGAGTTGTATCCTCTCGGAAAAAGGAAAAAAAAAAAGGTGGTTAATCAAATACTTCGTTTCATTCTACAAAAAGATGACAATCAAATACTTCGTTTCATTCTACAAAAAGATGACAATACTTCGTTTCATTCTACAAAAAGATGACAATTTTCATGTATTCTAGATTTCGGAAAAAGGAAAAAAAAAAGTGGTTAATCAAATGTGTCTAGTTTTACATCTCTTAACATTCATATTTATAACGTTTTTTCACCATATACCCCTGACAAATTTTTTTTTGCACCGTATACCCTTTCAACTTTCCAAATTCATCATATACCCCTCACATTTCGAAAAATACTTCAACCTACCCTTTTCACTAACGGTGTTAGACTTCCGTTAGTCATTATGCCCTAATTCCCCCTAACCCTAATTAATTAACCTAAACCTAAGTCAAACCTTAACCTTAACCCCATAATCTAATACCCTTACCCTTACTCTTACCCTAACCCTAACCCTAACCACCCCCCTTCCCCCACTCCTTACCCCTAGCCACTCACTTCCCCACCTCCCAGCCCCCCTCCACCGCCGCCCCCTCCCCTTCCTTGACAGTCGCGCCGGCCCCCCTCCCCTTCCCCGCCAGTTGCGCCGCCCCCTCCCCTCCCCTTCTCGCTAGTCGCATAGCCCCTCTCCACCACCCAGAATCCCCCTCCCCCGCACCGCCGCAGCCGCCTCCCCCCTCCCCCTCTCCGAAGCTCCGATCCGCAGCCTCCCATGCATCCCCGCAGCCCCTTCCCCCTCCCACGCATCTGAATTTTCGAACCCAGAAATTTCGTACCCAGAAATTTCGAACCCAGAATTTTAAAGAACTCAGATTTAAAGAACCCAGATCTGAAGAACGCAGATTTTCGTACCCATGGGGGATGCGGGATACATGGGAGGGGAAGGGGAGGGGCTGCGCAACGACGGGGGAAGGGGAGGGGGGATGCGCGACGATGGGAGAAGGAAGGGGTTGTGGGAGGGTGGAGGGGGCGGGGTTGCAAGGGAGTGGGGAGGGGATTGTCGGGGAGTGGGGTTCGGGGTGGTGGGAGGAGGACTACAGTGGTGGTGTGGTGGGGGTGGGTGGGGTGGTGGGGGTGGGAGTGGGGGATGGGGTTAGGGTTAGGGTATTAGGGATAGAGTATTAGGGTTAGGGTTAGGTTTAGGGTTAGATTTAGGTTAGTTAAGTAGGATTAGAGGGTGATTAGGGGTTAATGACTAACGGAGTTTAACACCGTTAGTCATTAAGGGTAACTGGATGTATTTTTTCAAAAGTGAGGGGTCTATGGTGAATTTCAAAAGTCGATAGGATATATGGTGCAAAAAAAAAATTTGTCAGGGGTATATGGTGAAAAAACCGTTATTTATAACTATTCAAAAATTATGAGAATCTGTAATTCTAAACATACATATTAAAACAAATTTCACATGATAATATTTACAAACTAATAGATAAGAAAATTCTAACTAGAGGAAGAAATATAACCATTTAAAACGAACAAAAAAATAAAAATAAATTATTTGATATCCTTTAACGTAAACTATGTGCATCTCATATAACTCCTCTGTTCTTTAGTTGCTACACTTATTATTTTTATCCAGTCCAATGAACTACGAGCCTTAATATCTTTAATTATGAATAATTAAAAACTATAGAATTTTGATATTTGAAAATTATATATTTAGAAAAATCTAACAAGATCACATTTGACTATATTTTTCTATATACATAATGAAAGACAAACCGAACAAGTTAAAACGTAGGAAATATTAGCTTTTTAGCTAGCTTAATCCGTCAAGTTTTGAAGGTAGTTTTTGGATATCAAAGACTTGAGATCATTTGCTATACGCTACATTCTAAAGTTCTTCATCTAAGTTAGTACCTGTATAGGTATCTAAGCCTTAATATCAAATACTATTCACTACATTCTTAAATTCCATTCTTTCTTATCCAAATATTACATCAACAAGTACTTCATATGCACCCTAAAGTACACTTCCACCGTTTTTTCTTTACTTACAAAGTTGGAGCATGGAACAAGAACTTAGGAGAAGAGAAAGATAGAAAGATTAACAAAAAAACCTAAAGTGCTAGGAGAAAGAAAAAAAAAATATATTGCCAAAAATATCAATGTTTCAAATGATGTGCAACTTCGTAAAATGAAAATGTAGCAAGTTCAAAAAATGAAGGAACTAGTAGTGGCAATACAATTAGAACTAAATAATCAACAATATTCAGTCTAAAAAAAATTCAACTTAATATTGATGGCATTTCCAACATATAATCTCTCTAAAGCTTCCATGTACAAAATCTCAAAGCTGATTTTCCGACAAAAAGGTGGCAATCCAACTATACAAAGTGAGCAGGGCTTTTTACCTATCGCAGCTGCGCAAAATAAGAGGTTTATTGACATTCTTACCCTTATAAGTGTGTACGAGGGATTTTTGAGCTAACAAGGGTAAAAATACAGTATCCCTCTTTAGCCGATAGAGAAACAGTTAGTTAAATAGCTTTGCTCATACAAAAAAACCTCCCTAGCAAAGCCAACAAAGTAGTTAAACGGGGAAAATATATCACCCTGTACAAAACTTTGGCAATATACTACTACTTAGCTACTAGTAATTGTCAGAAGCAAACCAAAGTGGTCACTAGGCAAAACTGGAAGTGTTAATTCCTGTATCTTGTTCTTCAATTTTTTCTGCTTGCTGTATGTCACACCTGGTATTGCCTCAGTTCCAATCATATCTATGCAGCTAATCTCAAAACCACTCAAACGGCAAATAAATCTATCAAGCCGTTTTTGCAATGCACGGTTTCCAGTCAACATTTTGTTTGACTTGGTATCATACGTCCATCCGACTTCAGCAGGTCTTAGCTTCTCCCAAGCATCGAACCATCCTTCACTGACTGGAAAGTTACCATCACGTTTATCATCCCAGTTCATATCACCACAAAATATGACATTCGGATACTTCTGAAGAAAGTTTATGGCCTCCTTTGCCTGGTTAACTCGTTCCTTGCTGTACATTTGATCCCATGTTGGGGGTCCCGGGGAAGGACTCTCGAGATGACTCGTGGCAATCACAAGTAAGTTGTTCGGGTTCACTTCTATTTCAGCAACACAGAGTTCTCGGCCCATCGCTGAGTAGCTGAACTCTTTACAGCTAAATGATTTTACTGGAAGCTTGGCCAACTGCAAGAAAATTCATTAAATTATAATTATTGGTTACCTCTGAATAAAGTTTATTTGTAAACAAAAGAAAGTTCATACAGCAAAGACAATGGTTCAACTTATCAAATGGGAATACGTAGAATAGGGTTTAGGAAAGAGACATAACATGTAGCAACAGATGCCCACAAAGTCAGAAACCAATTGTCACATGCATTGTATTCGATAATGAATGAGTATTGAAAGAAATAATAATATATTTGGAATAGATAGACACTAGGGCTTCGTTGTTTTCGCATAAATCCCTTAACTACACTAATCTGAACTTATTACCACGCTATTGAACTTATTTTCTTATCTGAGCTTGTTTTAGGCTTTTAGCTGTGATTTAAACTTGGGTATTTCTGATTTAGATTAACTCTTTCTAATCTGTCCTTAGTGGCCCTTGATAAAACTAAGTATATTTATTAAGCTTTATGAACGAAGATATACTACATCAAACGGAACTTTTGAAGAGAAACAAAAGAATTCTAGTGATCAATTTTGCAAGTGTAACCAGTAACCACTGTTAGATATAACCGCCGAAATGAAAAGTTGCAAGAACGGAACAGAAACAGGTCATCTACTCACCTGCATGCAATAGTACCCCCTAGAGCCTGCCTCTTCATAGGAAAGGGAGCATTTATATTTCTTCCACCACAAAGATTTTCGGAGAATGTCATAGATCATGGGAGTAACCTCCTAGAACACCAAAGAGAAACACGTTACACATGCAAGATATTAAACATATTAACAGCTTGTGATATGGAAAAGCCAGATAGAAGAACCTGAAAACAGATAACATCTGGAGAGTGTAGCTGAATCAGGTCACCAATTGCTTGCATTCTGTTATGCACTTCTATGTCTTCTCTAAACCAAACATTGTAAGAAAGGATCTTTATTACACCTGAAACTTCCTTAAGTTCAGCATTTTCAGTAGCTTCCATGGAAGCGGAATTGCCATTGGCCTTTTCTATGCCAAAGTCATCAACAGAATCTGCAACACAGATTAATAAAGCATACTCTTGTATCATTCTTATGCCACATCCAAACCACGAAAACACAGTGAGTGTACAATTGATCTGGTACTCCCCAATGAGTTAGGCTCTGGTTGGCTAGAGTGAAAATCTTTCATGAAAAAATTTAATTTTCCATGAATAGCATTTTGCAAAGAAATAAACAACCGTAAATTTGTTTCACTTAGTTGGGTTCATTTACAAGAACAGTTCAAAACAACAAAAAAATGAAGAAAGATAGGAAAGGATTGATGGGAGAAGAGGTAGAGGAAGGTAATGCAATGTATTTAGGTAAGGGATAGGGACAAAAATACTCTTGGGAGGACTATTTTCCACCCTTGAGATAATCAATATCCGCCCTTTACAAATCAAACAAAGAAATATGAGAATCACTTTCCCGGTGTATAAATTCTTAATGCAGTCGAGCAAATCAATAACTTTCGTCAAAGTAGTCATGAATTTTGCATTATTTCAGACTCTGAAGTATATTAAACTTTCAGGAACAACAAAAGAAACAAATTTTTAACAATCTAAAAGAGGGAGAATAACAAAAACCTGCAGAATCAGTACTAACCTAAAACTGAAACAGTTTTCCTGGAAGATTTAACCTCGCAAAAGCCATCTAGTTTGATGGGTTTCTCAATAAAGTCGCCCAAGTCACAGAGTTTCCTCTTTAATGTGACGCTGCCCTCGGCATTGTCAGCAATCTTTGCTGGTGCTAAACCCTTCATAACTGCAGCTGGTTCTTCTTTCTTCGCACTGAAGCAACTGACAGCAGCATCATTCTCTGCCATCCAAATCACTCAGTAATTATGTGCATTCATGGTCATTCAACCTGATTACAGAGTGAAATATCCTCCAATCTCTATTAACTTCCCACTCTAATGCATTTGCAGCACTATAATCTATATGCTAGGCATATATATCTCGTTTAGTATGGAAACTATTGATTACAAATATCAGTATTTCTACTCTACAGGGGAAATAAAGTTTTGTTGTTCAGACCCCTCCATAGATATAATTTAGTGAGTTAGATGAGCTCAGCCGTAAATTGACTGATGCGAGCAAAAAAAAAAGTAATTATCTAGTTGAGAAAGATACAAGAAGTTCCCCTTTCCACAACATGAGAAGTTTACTTGAACTTCCCGTGCTTCTTACATTCAACAAAATAGATTTCAGCAACTTCTTGGGAATTAAAACTTAGCTTCTACATTCAGTCAAACAACATGAGAATGTTATCAATGTGCAAACGAGTCCAAATATTCATCTCAATGCAGGTTAGATCTTTCTTTCATTTTCATGTGCCATTATTATTCCCCTTTTTTCGTTTTAGGGATGGAGAGAAAGAAAATAAAAGTGAAGTTCATAAAGATAAATCAATCTATGATAAGAAGACACAGACCAAACTTCTACCCAGCATATCATACATAATAGAGTAGGTTGTGCCATAGAACTCCTCAATCTTTCATGGACTTAATTGTAATCATGTTGTTAAAATTGAGCTTCTAGTTTGAATCGTGAATGACCTTTAGAATCGAATCATAGAATCGTAAGAATCTACAAGCACGTATAATCAAGATATTGCACTTCATCTTCATTGAATATGCTAAAATTATAAGTTAAAAGACTTAAAAATTGGAAAAAATAAGTGTTTGCCCAATAAATTGGCAATAATTAACAATATATATCTATTATTTTCTTAGTTAGCATGATTTAAATTTG
Organism: Beta vulgaris subsp. vulgaris; assembly: GCF_026745355.1. Classification (NCBI taxonomy): domain Eukaryota; kingdom Viridiplantae; phylum Streptophyta; class Magnoliopsida; order Caryophyllales; family Amaranthaceae; genus Beta; species Beta vulgaris. The sequence continues at coordinate 9,788,711 of NC_079209.1, forward strand.
ATAGGTTTTCGCTAGTCAACAGAAATGTATAGAACCGTCTAGAATCGTGAATCGAATCGTCTACCATATTTTGAATCGTAAAATCGTTAAAATTTTAAGATTTGAATCGTAATTTTAATAACTTGGCCCTCCATCCCTCTAGAGCTTTACCCATTTGCTTTGCTCATAAGTGAAAATTCATCTATACTGACCATATCTGTTATTAGATTTATGTTAATGTGAGATTTCACACCATACCTACAGCACTTTAGTTACAGACTTGCAGCTATGACTGAGTTGACACAGCCACAAAGTTAAGACAAAAAACTACTCACAATTATAATCTTCAGGAAAATCTTTACTGAAAAGAAGGAATTCAAATTAACACCCGAAATAGACAGCTCAAATTCACCCTAGAAGCAAGATCAATATACAAGAAGTAAATAGTATGAGGTTAGAGGTACATGGGAAAACTATACTTCAACTCCAAAAACATAATAATTTATCAAGCTCACAACAAAGGAAGAAACTTTACAAAAATGTTAATTACAGACCCTTTTTGACATAAAGCAACTAACTTTACATGAACAGAATCATCAAATGACCGAACAACAATGAAGGACCTGAAATGAATCATAAACACATCTGCACATAACCAAACTTGATAACTAGATAAACTAATCAAACTGACCATAAAAATAATTTTTTTTAGTCAATAAATTAGATGGAAAATACAAAAGAAAACCTTCATTTGTTAGTGCAATCATTCATGACTTGAAGAGGGAAAAAAATGCCATACCTTTGGAGACAAAACCTAAATCAGAGCATGGGAAAAGTCTGGGAAAGGGAAAACCCACAGAAAATGATTGGCATGGGGGGTCTTGGGAAGGAAGTTATTTCCAAAACCCAAATATAAGGGATTTAGATTCCCATTCCTCCCCAAGCACCCCATACCCATTACTTCCTGTAGACTCATCTCCCTTTCCCACTACTTCTCTATAATCTTCTCTCTTTCTCTTTCTCACACATACAAGATAAAGAGATGAAGTAGAGATTTGGAAGGAGACATGGGTTTTGAGACAATCAAAGTATTGAGATTTATAGAAGAGAAGAAAGGTAAGGTTTTAATAATACCCCACAGAAACCCCGTGAGTTTTGTGTCACACACACTGCCCTTTTTTTCTTCTTTTACCTGTCATAAAAGTTTTAGGGTTCAAATTCAATGCTAACCCAGATGTCATGACCCGATTTAGTATGGATTCTCATGATCGGGGCAATCCCATGAAATTCTATATAGTTTTGTATTTAACCTATAAAGGTCATTTATTCACATTTTTTAATGAAAAAGAAGATAATGAAAGGAAGAATCGGGGATCGAGTCTTATCCTTAGGAAATTGGGTTACCTTTTATTTCTCTAAACTTCTCAAGGTTTCACTCGACAAGTTACACAACTAATTGAACACATGTGGTCCTGACTAATATGAAAATATCCAAGACAAACAAAAAAATTACTAAATTTGTTGTGTTTATGAGAATGTCTCTACTAGATTTATAAGATAAAAATTCAGCTAACTAAAATTTAGCCAAATAGCTTATACTCGATAAAAAAGAACTTTGTTTGCCTATTAAATCAAGGCAACATAAATTGAGTCATAAACAAAGTGACTATTTGGCTAAATTTTAGCTAGCTAAATTTTTTCCCTGAATCTAGTGAGTTAATTTTAATTTCACTCGTTTTTTTTAGCTAACTAGTAAAATATACTTAAATAGAGTCTTTAGTCAACAAGGTTTATTTAATTTAGCGACTATCATAAACAATGCAAGTCAAGTGTTGCTTCAAATCAAATAAGATTATCATATCATTTATCATCCCAACCAATTATAAAATGATATGTAAAATAATATTTTTCACTAACCTCTTTATCTATGAAGGTTAAGCTCCTGTTGAAATAATATTAGTTCAACATATTCTTAGCATATCATTTTATAATTAATTGGGACCATGAAAAATGTGACCATCCTGCCTAATAGCTTTGTTGATGTCAGAAAACCTCTAGTCCTCTATCAACAACCATCTTTCATACAAAACAATAGTACAACATACACATAAATGCACAACATTTTATACCTCACGTTGAAATAAAATACTCCGTAACTAATTACTAGCAATATTTTACTTCTCACAAATAATAGCAGATGTTTAATTCCGTAGGGAGGGAGTACATTGTTTAAATTTATATACCCAACTACTATAATTTATGAAAATTCCTCATATTATTGGTCTTTTTTCACTCTTTTCATCTAATGACAGCATTAAACAATGAACATCCTACATAAAACAATATAATATCAAAAGCAATAGAAAAATGATATCTTTCCCATCAATTGAACTTCAGGAAAGATAAAAACAGAAAGTTAAAAACAAATAAACAAAAATAAGAACATGAAACATTCATACTGACCAGAAACTAGGTCTTGAAGTTTGCGCTTATTAGAAGCAGAACTCCAAAGCCCACCCAATTTAACACTATGATCAACAATTTGATGAGTACCCAATTGAGTTTGAACCTTATTATTCAAACCAAAATCATCAATTTCTTGAACTTTACCCGAATTACAGCGGCGCAAGGGGTAGAAGATGGAACCCACAGAAGAAGATCCGTCAAAATCATCATTTGGGTCATTAGAATCCAAGTCTTGGATGTAGGAGAGAGAAGCGCGAGTGTCGCAAACTTCGCAATTCGAGCGACTATAAGAATTGAGAAAGGTGCAGGCTTTGCAAGACCATTTTGAGGGTGAGGAAGAAGAAGATGAAGGAAGAATTGAAGAAGATGAGGAGAGAGAAAATGGGGTTTGACAGATTTGGCAGGTTGATTTTTGGGTAGGTGGGTTGAGGAAAGTGCATTTGGAGCAAGCCCACGAAGAGGAAGAAGAAGACATGGTTGTTGAAGAAGAGAGAAATTGGAATTTGAGATGGTGAAGGGTTTTGTTAGGGTTTTTGATGGGGTGAAGTTGAAGAAGATGGAGGGAAGAAGAAAGTTTGGTTTGAAAGGGTGAGAATGAGATCATTTGAATTTTGAAATGGAAGTGATTGGAATTCTCAATTTATTGAAATCCTCCCTTTTCATTGTATAATCTCATTTTTATGGTTATGGTCATGGATTAAATTGTAGTAGAAAATAACTACCCCATAATCCATAGTTAAGAAAAAGTATGTTATGTTAACTTTATTTTTAATCCTTAGAAAAAAGTATAGATGAGATCTAATAAACTCTAGCGAGTAAATTAAGGTTTCGCATACTTCAAATAAGTTTTACTATAATGACAATAAGTTAATTATAAGATTAGATAGGTAAATATAAGGAATTTTTTCCTAGAATAATGCAAAAGTGGGTTTTAATTCAAGAAATGTACCAAAAAAAAAAATCATGCGTACCGTCCACGTAGGACGGCACGCGAGAAATTTTTTTTTTTGTTTGTTTTTGTCCACGTAAACCGCTACTCACGGTAGCGGTTTATACACATTAACCGCTATCTCAAGTAGCGTTTTGTATATATAAACCGCTACTCAGGGTAGCGGTTTACCTGGACAAAATGTTGCAAGCACATATCAAACTCTAGAGTTGGGGATTTCAATAAACCGCTACTTGGAGTAGCGGTTTTCATTAATGAATCGCTACTTGAAGTAGCGGTTTATATCACTCAACGCCAAGGTTTTACTTAAGTAGAAAAAAAAAATTCAGTAAACCGCTACTTCAAGTAGTGGTTTTAGAAGTAGCGGTTTTACTTAAGTAGAAAAAAAAATGCTCGCATGCCGTCCTACGTGGAAGGTACGCAGGGATTTTTTTTTTTTGGGGCACATTTCTGGAATTAAAACCCACTTTTACATTATTCAAGGAAAAAATTCTAAATATAAGTTCAAATTACTAGATAAGCAAAAATAAGTTAAAAAAATGACTAAAAATTGATGCATCTCTTGTGTCGGACGTGGGATTTTGCATATGGGTTGCTAAATGCCGCCCTATTTTTTCCTACTAACGCCTTGTATTTCACTTTCCCCTTCATTCCCTCAGTCATGCCCTTTCCATCCCCTCTGCATTCCTCCTCACCTCTTTCATTCCCTCTCATCTTTCACTCTCCCTCATCCCTTCCAATTCCTCAATTGAAGGACTACAAGATTTAAAAATTTTCCGACAAGTTCACTTTCCAACGACTTTAAATTTTTTTTTACCATCTCGTAATATTACTAAGGAAATGCTAATGTAATTAAAAAAAATCGAATACAACTGGCAGAATATCTTAAACATGACGCTTAGAAAAACTTAGCATTGATACATGGGGTTTAGTGTAATCATTTTTTGTTTCAGTCGCTATTTTGGCCGATTTTACCAGAAATTGAGTTGAAAATGCCGAAAAAGTGCCTAGGCGCCTAAAATAGGCGCCAAACCACAGGAACAGGCGCCTAAAATAGGCGCTCGAACCTGTGGTCAGTCGCCTAAAATAGGCACCTGACCTATGGTAAGGCACCTAAAATAAGCGTCTGTTCCTGTGGTTGGGCGCCTATTTTAGGCGCATGTACCTTAGGTTGGGAGCCTATTTTAGGCGCCTTGCCACTTTTTTGGCATTTTTAATTTTCAACATTTTAAAATTTCGGAAAAGTTGCACGTATTGTAAACGGAAAGGTTGTCGGAGAAGTTGCCGAAGGAGTGGTGGTGTGATGATGTCATACAACCTGATCTTTCAATATGTGATTAGACTCGAAAAGTGGTCGGAAAAATTGCCGGAAAAGTGGTCGGAAAAGTCCTTGGATGATGAGTTGGTGTGAGGAAATAGGAGAGAGAAAGAGAGTGAGGATGTATGAGAGTGGGAGGGAGAAAGAGAGTGAGGAAAACGGTTCAATCTCCAAACAAATAAAACATATAAACTAATAAGAGTAGATTAAATAATTCATGGACAGTTGCTAAATTATATATAATATTTCAATACAATATTTTTCTTAAATTTGTTTAAAAAGTAACTAATATGACAACTTTTTGGGTCAGGGTCGGGTTGTGGTTATCATTTTTGGGCTTTAAAATGGGTTGGGAGGAGAGAGAAAGCTTCCATGTTCACCAATGGAGGATGATGGGTGGAGAGAGAGCGGAAAACCTAACGGCGTTAGATTTCCATCCATAGTAAGGGTATCTTGAGCACAAACACAAACCTCAGGGGTATCGGAGGAATTCTCCAAATATGGGGGGTAATTTGGGAATAACGCCAAACCTCAGGAGTACTTGAGAAAATTTCCCTTATTTTAAGCACATTTAAGTCCAGTTATCAAGTTTATTGTTTAATTTTTTTAAGGACGACTTAAACTTGATCTGAACTTTCTTATCATAAATGCTTTGACTGCTAATAAAGGAGTTCAAGTGAGCTATGGATCTATAAGCAATTAAGCATGCCATTGTCACGTAATAAACGGTGCCTGCTAGTGTCACACTCAACATAAGAAAAGTAGGATGTTGGGGGAAAAAAAGGAAAAATTGATTTAATCAGTCCCAACTTTGAGCGTTCTGACAAAAACGGTCCCAAATTTCGTTTTTTATTGTTCAGTCCCAACTTTTGGGGATACTTTACACGCACGGACCTAGTAGGTTACCAACCTGCTAATGCAGGTAAATACTAGTCACGTGCCTGCACGTGACTTTCTTTTAGTTAACAAAACCAGGAATTCTTTTTTCTATCTTCTTCCTCCTATTTCTTCCCTCATTCCTTCACTGCTCCCTCATCCTCCTCTCCCCTGCCACCCAACCCCCTCCCCTTCCACCCCATTACCCACATACCCTAACTATCACCACTCCCCACCACCCTCTCCCCGTTCCCCGAAACCCCTCGCCTTTTTCCTTTTTAATCCCCAAACTATCAACTCTCGAAGCCCCACTACCTCCAAGAAAGCAAAAGGGGAGTAACAAAACAGAAAAACAACAGCAAAAATGCCCCCACTAGGAGCTCCGCCGACTTTACCAACCGTACTGCCATCTCCATGTTTAGCTCTCTTCTTCTCAAAACCCAAACACACTCAATTTCCTTCCTCTTTTAATTCTCTCTCCTCTCTCTTTCTCCACACCTTCACGCCTTTATTCATCCATCACATTCTCTCTCAAAAACCTCCAATCTCTCTCCTCCCCTACTTTCTGCACTGTCTTAAAACCTCTAATTTCTTTGATGTCTAAAACTACCCAAAAAATCAGAAGCAACCAAAAAATTACCAAAGTAATTGAACCTGAGAACTTAGTCCAGATGAATGGAAACAAGTTGTGGAAGAAATCAATTTGACTAAGAAATATAGGCATAAAATTGCGCAAGAATTAGAATTTGGGTCGAGATTAAGAAGAAGAATATGGCTACAAATATTAATTTGGAGGAATACTTGAAGGTGAGAAATGACAAGTTTTTGCAATTGAAACCCCATATTCTTGATAACCCACCTACGTTTTCTTCCAAAAATGGCAGAAATGGTGATGATGGTGAAGTTAAGAGTAGGAGAGAGAATGTGAATTCTGGTGAAAGTTTGAGGGTAGAGCCCGAAAATTCTAGATGGGCTGTTTATGGTGGTGGATTGGATGATATAACAGAGTTCTTCAACGAAAATTATCAGCCCATTGTTCTTGTTCTTTTTTTCTTTGTTTTCTCTTTCTCTCTCTTTCTATTTTGCTGGGTTTGTGTGATGTGAATCAAAAAAATGGGATGGCAGGAGGAGGGGTGGCAGCCTAGCAGGGGAGAGGGAGGGGACAGTAGTTGCAGAAGAGGGAGGAGGGAGGTGAGAGATAAAGAAAGAGTAGTTAAGTGTAAAAATTCGAAAAGAAAAAGGAAAAGGAGGGGGTTAATTTTTTTAACAGGCTTAGCAGGTATCCTATGAACCTGGACCACGTGTGTAAAGTATCCCCAAAAGTTGGGACTGAACAATAAAAAACGAAAGTTGGGACTGTTTTTGTCAGGACGCCCAAAGTTGGGACCGGTTAAATCATTTTTTCCCAAAAAAAATGCTTTGATTGTTGATGAATGAGTTTAAGGAGCTCTCTTGGATGGTATGTCCAAATGAAGGGGAGGTCCTACTCCTACTTATAGGTATAGCCGGTAAAATTGACCCGTATCCGTTGACTCGATCTGAAACCCGATTTTCACCTGAAACTAACGACCCGAAACCCGAAATAACCCGACCCGAATAAAAATAGACCCGAACCCGAATCTACCCAAACCCGAATCTACCCGACCCGAAAATGACCTGATAATGATGAGCACAACCCGAACCCGACCCGAAAAGTTGTCATATTATTTACTTTTTAAACAAATTTAAGGAAAATATTGTATTGAAATATTATATATAATTTAGCCACTGTCCATGAATTATTTAATCTACTCTCATTAGTTTTATATGTGTTTTATTTATTTGGGAGATTGAAAACCCGATCTAACCCGACCCGATATGACCCGAAATCTCATGGACCCGATATTAACTAGTACTCGAACAAACCCGGCCCGTCCTGAACAAAAAGTTGACCCGATTATAACCCGACCCGTTTTAACCCGACCCGTTTGACCCGTTTGCCACCTCTACTTATAGGCCTCTATGGTGCTTAAGCTTATACGCTCTAAAATCTAGAGTATTCTATACAAATGTTGATACTAGGGGTGATAATGAGCCTGACAAGCTCGCGAGCAGCTCGGGCTCGGCTCGGTCAAAGCTCGGCTCGAGCTCGGGCTCGGCTCGAGACTTAAACGAGCCGAGCCGAGCTAGGCAAAGCTCGGCTCGTAAAGCTCGTGAGCAGCTCGTTTATTATTTTATATTAAAAAAAATATTTATATTAAAAAAATATTTTATATTAAAAAAATTTAATACTAATTTATATTTTAATTTAGATTACAAATTATATATTTTAATTTGTGATCCAACTTCACCTCTACTCCACTAGGCACTAAAGTCCCACATTGGTTAAAAAAACAAGGATCAACCTTATTTTCTTTATAAATAGCTAATATTCCTTACTTCAACTTAAAGTTTAATTTTGTATCTCCTTGGTTGGAAAACAAAAACTATACTTTATTTTCTTCATAGAGGGAATGAAGTGTAATTTTAAATAGTTGATTATTTAATACTTAAAATATTTGTTAATTTTTTCTTTAGTAAAACATGGAGTCCCACATTGAAATTTTAACAATGCTAGGAGGGATTCCAAGTTATAAAAGCATGTAAACAAAACAAGGGTATAATGAGTTTTTTTCTTAACAAAACATGGAGTCCCACATTGAAATTTTAGCAATGCTAAGAGGGATTCCAAGTTATATAAGCATATGTAGAATGAGTTTGTTTATCTTAAACAAAATAAAGTTCCACATTGAAATGGGGATAGTGAGTTTGTTTTTTTCTTTAACAAACCATGAAGTCACACATTGAAATCTTAGCAATGCTAAGAGGGAAATCAAGTTATAAAAGCATATGATGGGTGAGTGAACAAGCTCACCTACTTCGAGCCAAGCCGAGCTCATTAGTCGAGCCTAAACGAGCTCGTGAGCCGAGCCTAAGCGAGCTCGCGAGCCGAGCCTAAGCGAGCTCGCGAGCCGAGCCTAAACGAGCTCGCGAGCCGAGCCTAAACGAGCTCGCGAGTCGAGCTCGAGCCCCAAATTTCCATCATGAGCCGAGCTCGAGCTCGACTCTCCCAAGCTCGGCGAGCTCACGAGCCGAGCCGAGCCTGGGAAATTTTAAACGAGCTCGAGCCGAGCCCAGTGCTATTCGGGCTCGGCGAGCTCGATAAGCACCCCTAGTTGATACAACTTCAAGTCTCATAACAATTGAAGCTCATTTGGTCCTTGAGATGCCCCCTTATTACGTTATTGCACAAGTATTTCATTGAATTTTATGGCTTCTCATAAACAATCCTCCTTTTAGGAGAGTGCTTTCTAGGCAGCACATGGGCACCCATTTCGGCCATATGGCAACCAGGACGCCCCATTGCCCGACTACGTGTATAGGGACTTAGAGATGGTTCATGTCTTCATGATAATTATGCCTCTTACCACTTCTCTAGTTGAAATTAGGAATTAAAGTTGGCTTAAGTGAAGTTTTTCGATCTGTTTAAAGTTTAATTTCTACTCTAAACATTTGCTTGGAATTTAGGAGGGAGAGGGAGTGTATGACTTATAATGAGCCTCTTGGTAGAGACCCTATTGCTAGGACATCCCAAAGAATTTTTCTTAACTATTTTTTATATATAGATAAAAAAAATCCTCTAGCCAAAGTCATGGTGGCATACTAGAGGGGCTAGCCCTTGCAGCTGCACAAGTAATAGAACATAGAAGGCATACTTTTGTATTCAGATTGTAAAGTGCTTTAAAGATCGTTAGGCTGTTAGCTCTATTTCGCACATTATAAGGACTTAACAGGCGAAATAGAAATATGAAAATGGCGCAAAAGCTAGTGACATTCCTTGACGTTTAACTTCTACTTATTACTTTGACAGGGTCTTGAAAAACTCCTTACTAATTCAACACCATATAATGAAGAAAAAAGTTACAGCCAAATGTTACACTTGCCCAAAAAATTACCTTCTATCTTATGTACCTCAAGATCCTCAGCTACTTGCTAAAAAATTACTAGATTGGAAAAGTAATGCAGAAACACAAGAGTACACAAAGAAATCACACTACTATTCGCTAAACTCATTAGATTGCTTCCATAGCTCGAGAATGCTCCGCTGGTAAGTTGAGTTGAATTAACCACCTCGCTTGTCTTGGTTCTTTCCTTCTTACTGCACATTTTAAGAAATAGATAACAGTTGTTAAACAAATACTCTACATCAACTACGAAAAATTTATAATCACATAAGGATCTTTTTTTTGAAAAAAAAACTGTTTTAGAAAAAAATTAGATATATTTAGAGCAGAATCATTTTCCGGGGTTGAGCCACCATGTCCTGCCTATATGGCAATATCGATATGAACCGGGATCAGGCAGTGTCGGTGTAGCTGAAGTGCTCAACATATACAGTAAATTTTTGGACAAACAGCAATAGGAGTAAGAGTGAGAGGTAAGACAGAAATATTGACGGACCTTCCGGGAAATATGCAGCTACCATTACCTACAAAAAAAGCCACATGAATATGAAAACTTTGTAAGGGCCATACTCCAAAATAATGAACTAAATGCATTGGCGTTGCTGTTCTGCAGCAGCAAAGATGCCAACATATAATAAAACATATGAAGTCATTCCAACAGAGCAAAAGGCCAAAGTATTTTTGTATGATGCACTGCATAAAAGATGTGGTCGGGCAGATAGTTGGGCTCCATATGTCAAGCAGTATCTTCTTATAAAGCATTAGCAAATAATATGTTCTTTAGATTTCCAGATTATGAAAAGGTGTCACCTTTAATCTTTTACTACTCTGAAATGGACCTCATTACTGGGAAAACAGCTAACTATAAATTATGTATTATGGTGTTTCTTCCACCTTTTAGGCTAAAAAACTGGACACTCTTTTCCAAAATTACTCTCATCAACAACATTGAAGCTTGGGTCTAATAGAAATTCTCGAGGTTCATGTACGCAATCTTACCCCCAACAAGATCAAGCTGTAGGACTGTCTCACAATAATCTAAGCAAATATTCCTAAATAAAATTAAACTATATAAATAAACATATAAAAGTACCCTGATATCACAATGAGTGATTGTTTGAGACCGTCTGATATAAGAATTTGTCCCGCATAATAGATCGGAAACATCAAACGGGTCTTTTGGCAATTTACTATTTCTTGTATGAGTTATGACGGGAAGGCGGGACCAAACATTATTCCTTGTCTTAAGTAGTGTTATTAGGCACTCTTCCCAATTGATGCTATTGAGACAACATTTCTCATTTTCTGCAACAATGCATTGATGCAGCTTCTCCTACAGTACGAGTGAGCAGTAAAAAATGCTTTCATTTTTTTACTACAGTATAGGCAGGCATGATTCATGCTTTAAAATTTTGCATTATCTTTAGACTTTACACCTAAACATTCGTGTGCAAAGTGGTTTACAGACATTGTAAAAGCATATTCTTTTTCTAATCTGCAAAGAAGATGCTCATTAGAATTAAGCATTCAGCGAAGGTCAGAAGCTTGTGCCTTCAAATTCTTTTACCAAGATTTATGCATTTTTCGCTTTATTGCGTTCACTTAACTTTACACTTAATATTTCCCTGCCTTTCCTACAGAGAAGAGTGAACTAACAGCAAACCAAATTCCAATCCCTCCCCATAGTCCTTTTGGACATGAGACAAGTAAAAAAATCGATATTCACAATGCAAAAACACGTAAAAAAAGCAGCAAAAATCAAGATTAAAGCCTAAAAAAGGAATAATTTAGAATTTATAATTTTGAACATAAGACGACGGAAATCAGTATGACAAATTTGGTGGAAAAACTTACTAGGATCAGAGGTAGTGATCATGGCAACACCTTTGAAATCACAGGATCCGGAAGCCCTTCCCTCCATCTGGTAATAGCTATCAAATGCATAAGAAGCATGATTATGGACATTGTTTGGCTGATAACAAGATTCTCCAGGCTGAATTTCGCTACAGTTAGCCCTTCCCGGACCACAAGCCCAATCCAACGCAGTCTGCAGAGTCTTCGTGTCCACCCCATCCATAGCAATGCAATAAGTTCGGTTTGTTGTATCATTAGCCAAAAAGGTGCCACTTCCCGAAACATGTAACAAATAAACCGGAGTAGTATTCCCATGAAACAACCCCCAATTGGCCTCTGAGATCGGGGGTGACCTTAAATCCTCATTGAACAACTCGTATATATACGCACTAGATGTCATCTCGGGGTGAAATGGGGAGCCACTCTTGTCGAAAACATGTTTAATGAGGTTCGAATTGTATGTATCAGCATTATCCACGGTAGCATACGGCTCTTTGGAATCCCCTTTAGAAGGCCAACCCGTCTCACTCACAAGCACTACAACATCGGTGGTATTGAGGTTTTTCATAGAGAAATAAGCTGAATCGATCATTGCATCATACACATTGGTGTAATGAAGCAAAGTGTTAGGGTCAACCATTTCCTTGGAAGGTGTCAAGGGCTTAAATAAAGAGTTATCCAATGGTACAACACCCTTATTCTCCATAAAAACATAGTAAGGATACAAGTTCATCATCAAAGGAGATTGAGTCCTAGACAAAAACTTAACAATTGGCAACAAATATTGAGTCATTGAGGTGTTGAAAAAAGCCTGAGAAGGTGGGAAAGGATCCAAAATAAGTGAAGCTGAATGTGGGGTTGAAACTTTTATTTGAGTATGAAGATTTGAAGCCACAAGTGCACTGTGAAGTGATTCAAGAGCAGGCAAAAGCAAAGGGGCAGTTGAAGGCATTGTGGTTAAGACTTCATCACCCACAGCAATGGCAATGATGGTGGTTTCCGGGAAGAAAGCGACAACATTCCGGTCCACCCAAGCGGCCGCGGTGGCATTGGAGGATCCAATTGCAATAAGCTGGTTATTTGGTACCCCAATTATGACCCGGATCTTTGTATGGGCAAGGGCTTTCAGCAAATCAGGGTCAGCATCATAGAGTCTCACATGGTTAATCTTTTGTACTTGAAGAAATGAGACCAAATCTGAGGGAGATAAAATGTTTGATATATCTGTTCCAATGTTCACTCCAACATAGGGTTCATCTGGTCCTTTATTTGCCTTAATTTCTCCTATTATTTTCCCTTGAGCTGAAATTTACACAAAGCAATATGACTGTTAAGAGTACAAATTCCACACTGGGTTTCACTCAATTTGATAAACTAGCACATAAGGTTGTGTTGATTTAAGCTAAATGTACAAAAATTACAAACAGGATTGCTCTGTAAGACAGCATATAAATTGAAAAAAATGGCTCAAAATTCAAAATTTTCATCTTCAAATTGTGTTAATTACACAAATTCGAAAATGGGTGCATCTTAGAATGAATCACTTAAACTAAAAATCACAAAATTTCATTCAAGTTCATAGAAATTGAAGTGGTAAAGAAATTAAAAACTTCACCTCTAAATATATGACAATTATACGAAAATGGGTATTATATATATTACCAAAATAAACTCTTGAAAAACTCTAAAAGCTCAGATTTTTGCACAATTAGCTGAAAAGGGTTTGCTAAAATCAGTGAAAAATGAAGTGGGCAAGATTCAAAATGTCTGATAATTACCTGGAAATGGTGAGAATAAGAAGAGAGAGAGGATAAATGAAAGAATGAGGCTAAAAACAGCCATTAGCAAAAGCTTGAGCTTTACTACAGCATCATCCTCTGTCTCAGTCTTCAACTACAGAAGCGTGCGTATAATTTGGTTTTCTCTCTCATCTTTGTTTGGCTTTCCTCTCATTGCTTCTTTTTCTCTTGCTACTTTTGGGCAAGTAGTGAAGCTACAAGACATTTGATTGACAGGGATATCTGATAAAATTTCAGAAATGGTAATAAGTTAGTTTATGAAATTATGATGATATTAAAAAAATGTGGGATTATTGGTAATTTTTATTGGCAATTATGTCAGATTTCTTGCTGATTTTAGTATTTTGGAGTTTTTGAAGCTGGGTTTTTTGAATCAAAGAAAACAGCAGTACTGTATAAGTACTAGATTGCTTAATTTCTCTAATGATTTGGTAATTTGGGTTTGGTAAGCTGACCACAGAATAGAAGTTATTTCGCTTTCTAAGTTTCCATCATGGTTGGTGAGAAAGCTAAGTAGAATAGTATCTCTTCCTGATAAATAGGTCCAAATGTGAAGATTGGCAATTGAAAATTGAGCACTTCTTTGCCATTTGGAAAACTATGTTCCCAAGTTCCATGCATGTGTTAGCCCTTGGGGTGATAGTAATTAATTGAATTCTGGTGAACTTGAACTTTAATTGAACATATTTGAGTGAATTTTTGCTATGTTTTGTTTTCTTTTGATAGATTAGTGGGTTCCTTCATCTCATACTCCCTCCGTCTCAAAAAATAGTTCCCATTTTCATTTTGAGTGTCCCAAAATATAGTTCTCATTTCCATATTTAGTTCCATATTTTTCCATAATTTGTCTAGAAAAACCGTGTCCCATCATTTATTTACTTCTTGAATTTTGTTTTTTCCTTTGTTTATTCAACCAAAATGTTACCATCAATGCTCTTCCACCAATTATTCTCCATTCTCTATCCTAAAATCATCTTTTCCCATACAAAATTTATTTAAATAAATAAAAAAATCTTTACTACCCCTCTTAGATTCTACTTGCATAAATTACCGTGAAAAAAAGAGAAATGGGAACTATATTTTGGGACGGATGGAGTAATAGTTTATTCATGAATTATGATAAAATAAAATATCGAGGGAGAATAATTTTGGGATTTAAGTTGGTGCTGACGTGTTCTATTATCGATTTTTATTTAAATAAAAATGTTGGTATGATGGGAGATAGTTGGGTACTTACACTCATAAAATATTCAAGCCTAATATCAGGTAGTGAGTGGTTATGAGAGCTTAAAAGTTAGTGAGATTTTGTCATTTGAGAGAAATTGGATTATGGATATTGTCAATATCTTAGTTCCTCAGGGTATAGGACATCATTAATGTTTTTCTTCCAAATTCTATTCACAAATATAAGCTAGTTTGGGGCCTTAATCCTGATGGTATTTATTCAGTCAAATCAGGTGCCAAGCTAATTCAAGGGTATGGTATTAAACTTGTTGCAAGGTGAATTTTCTTTTGATTTGGGACCTTCCTATTCAGCCGAAGATCAAATTTTTCTTTTGAAAAATTTGTTTAGACGGTCTCTCGACTAAGTCTACATTGGAAAAGAGTCATATATTTCTTCCGCATGAATGTTCTTTTTGCAATTGCTATTCAGAGGATGCTTCTCATCTTCTATTTCATTGTCCTTTCCCGAAAGATGCGGCTTTTGGCTTGGGGCAGGATTCTGATTGGCCTGAAATTCCCCAGGTTGATGCTAACCAATCTACTTGTGACCTTGTCTCTTCTCTCCGTTTGAATTTTAATGAGGATAGTCTGTAAGTTGGCTTTTACTTGGTGATTTGTTTGGTTTTCTCGTAATAGAGTGTGTTTTGATCAAGAAAGAGTTTCCTCATTTAGGACGATTTCTCTTATTAGGGATTTAGTTTAAAATTGGAATCATGCGCAAGGCGATGAAGTGTTGGTTAAGGGCGTGGCTATGTCTCAAAGTAGAGTTGCTTGTGATCCGAAGGGTAAGGTAGTTAATGAGGTGTGGTGGTATGTTCCTCCTTTGGATTATGTTAAGCTAAATTTGGATGGGTCTAAGTTGAGCTTGATACTTCATTTGGTTTTGTTATCCGTGATCATTGGGGGGAGGTTCTCATGATGGGTGCAAAAGCTTTGGCTCCTAATGTTTCTATTTTGGCTGCAGAAGCTTGGGGTATGCGAGATGGCGTAAGTGCAGCTATGGCCTTAGGAATGAATAATATTATTATCGAGGGGGATAATCCGGTTGTGATTAACTTTCTTAGAAAGTGTTGGAAAGTCCCCTGGGAGATTAATAATTTTATCCGTGATGCAAGTGGATCTTGCTTTTTTTCCCGATGTTTCTTTCAACTACTGGTTTAGGAGGCTAACCGAGCAACATACTTCTTGGCGCATAAAGGTCATTCATGCCCGACGCTTCACCGTTGGTTCGAGTTGGATGATCCTATGTTCCTCTCTATCATCTGTAAGGATGTGTTAGGTTGGTTCTATTTAAGAAATAATTAACCTATTATTTCTTTCCTTATCAAAAAATAAATAGAATATTCGGGCCTTTTGAAACCATGTTAAATTTGTCAAATTAACATTTCAATGGGTATGGGCTGCACCCGTTAATGGACGAGAGTTTGGATAACTCACAAGCCGGTTCCATCCTGAAACCAATTGGTGGGCTTTGTCTGTTCAACTCATTTTCAGTCCTTTCAAAAAAATAAGTTAACATAAGTTAAGGTAAGTTCAAATAAGGTCTGATAAGGATTAATAAGATCTAATAAATTTAGATAAGTTCAGTTAAGCAAAAATAAGGTTTGACACACTCACAAAATAAGGTCTACACAAACTTTTGTATAAGGCAGGCCACACCTTGAACAAATGGTGTGGCCAGCTAATAAAAGGCCCAAGTTAGGCTTTATAATAAAGCCCGCGTCCCCTAAAAAAAGCCCAAGCATAAAATTCGTTTTCGGAGGGGTTACTTTTCGTAACAAGAGTTACTTCTGAATCCGTTTTCAGAGGGGTTACTTTTCATAACAGGGGTTACTTTTGTTGAATCTATGTTTTTTTCTTCTAATTTTTAGGTGTTACTTTTAGTGAAACTAAGGGTTACTTTTTCGAATGTTAAACGATTACTAACTGAAACCGGGATTACTTTTTGTAATGATAAGGTGTTACTTTTACGGAAAGTATGGGTTAACATTTGTAATTATGAGGGGTTACTTTTACTGAAATTAGGGGTTACTTTTTAATTATAAGGGATTACTTTTGTAATTATAAAGGGTTACTTTTACTGAAACTAGGGGTTACTTCTTACGCCATAATAGAGGTGATCATTTTGGCCCGGCCCGTTTTTGGGCCGGGTTTTGGGCAGAATTTTTCGGCCCGCGGGCCGGGCCGGCCCGGTCGTTTTTTTTTTTTGGGCGGGCTTTGGGCAAGCTAAAAACGACTTTTTAGTCTATTTTTTGGCCCGGCCCGTTTTGGCCCGCAAAAGCCCGGCCCGAAATAGCGGGCTTTGGACACAAAAATTCGGCCCGAATTTAGGCCCGGCCCGGCCAATGGGCAAATTTTTTTGGCCTCGGCCCGGCCCGGTCCATGATCACCTCTACGCCATAACCACCACCTTCATTATCCTCCTTTTCTCTCTCCTCAACTCCACCGTCGATTCTATCTCCATTGTTATTACCGCCATTGTTATTACTTGAAGAAAGCTAAAGAGAAGTAGAAGTTCATCATGAGAGAGAAATTAAACCTGAAAATCGGAGATTAGGGTTTCTGATTTGAGAAGAGAGAGAAATTAGATTTTTCTGCATACGAAAATAGGATTTGGGGCGGGAGGAGAGAGAAATTAGAAATCAGATTGTTCTTTGGTGGATAGGGCCTTAACTAACCACTCCTCCACCTCCTCGATAATTTTTTCCCCATTGTTTTTAGCTTGTTTGACTTTGATTTCGACAATAGTTATCACACTTGATAATTTCTCAAGTTCCTTCTTCAGATCTTTCTTTACAGTTTGGTAATCAGTTATGAGGTTTATTCGATGTTTGATTGGGACCACAAAACACCCTGCGACATTGGTGATCATGATAGAATTGGGTGGGGAAGGAGGAAGAGCTACAGTAATGTGGTCGCACGGTTTGGGTTTCGTGTAGCGTGTTGCACAAAAAACGCACTATAAGGTCTAATATATTCAGATAAATTCGGATAAAACAAAAATAAGTTGAAAAAAAAGAGGTCATAATAGGAGGAATAAATCCCCAAGCTTATAATCATCTCCCCAGGTTCAAGCTAGGGCCGATCTTCTAAGTTGCTTGGATGGCACGGGCCCTCCAAAAAAAGTGCACGTCTATTGTATCATATTGTGAAATGCCCTAGTGAAAAAAAAATCCTCTTTTTGTTAAACCTGTCTAAATTTTCTCTTTATTATTTATAATATACCTATCTATTATATTGTCCAACTCTAGGTTTTCAATTAGTGCACTTTTCTTTTATTCTAGAAAAAATAAAAAAAATAATTTAAATATAATTTTTATATACTTATTCCTTTCTAATTACTTGAAACATATTGACTTTCATGTCTCCTAATATACAATTTTAACCATTAAAATCTCCTATTATCTATAAGTAACAATTATTAAAATTTGATATTTTACAAGTATACATTAAGACGAATCAAACAACATGTCACTAGATGGCTAAAGAAGTAGTAGTATATACTAAGTTTTGATAGGGTGTTCTTTACAAATACATAAAAATAACGTTTACTATAAAAAGATATTGAGCTTGTATTATGTCCTACAAATATCAACTTCTAATACTTTCTGATAGTGAATAATTAAAGATGACAATGGTTAAATTTGTGCATTGAAATTCGTGACAATTAAACTATTATATTGATTAAAAATCATAGTGAATCTAATATGAAATTATGATATAATAAATATATTTTTGAAATATAACATTAACAATACAAAGTTTGGATTTGTCTTTTCTAAGTTTTATCTTATGAAATTGTTGTTCAATGTGTTTATTGTGTACTTAGTTGATTTGGTTAGGAGCTTCCCCCTAACTTTGAATCCTGCATCCGTCATATAATTAGGCCCTATTTTTTTAGATTTATTTTCAATTCAGTTCAACACTATTCAATCAATTAATTTCAATTCAATTTAATTCTTTCCAATCCAAAAAAATGGGTCGTAGTTAGAATAGTTGGTTTCAGTTTTCCCATACAAAATAAAATAATGGAAGAAGTTCCAACTTCCAAATGTGCAATTTCATGAAAATCTTATTAGGGCGATCAATGATGATGATATATACTTCATAGGGATGCCCTAGAGCACTAAAAATAGGCAGCTGGCACACCACTGCCATCACTGAAATTAAACAGCAGATTGCTCAGATATTGGTTCTTGGACTACAGGCTGGCGGGTTATCAGGGAATATTCAAAATCTTAATGCCACTTAGATTTCCCAATAGGCCAATATTACCCTCTAGTGTTATTTTATGTGATTTGTGAAATACAAAAAGCCAAAGGGAGCAAGTGTTGACGTTGTTTTTAGGCAGGAAAAGAAAAGTGTACTGCAAATTGGTTTCTTTTGTAGTGAAAGTTGGGGAAAAATTAACTTACAAAAGTACATATAGCCAAAAAAACATGCTCAAGAGAAAAGAGTCACGAGAACAAGTATGTTTTTTTTTTTTTGTCTTGTACTCCCTCCGTTTCATTTTAATCTACACACTTATACTTTTCACGTATGCCAATGTAAAATTTTGAGGACATATATTTTTAGTTTTGTATTTTTAAAAATTATAAAAAGTATATATTAATAAAATACATACTAAGACGAATCTAACAAGATCCCACATGACTATGTTTTTATTCACGTATAAATCACAAACGAGGGTCAAAGTGCAACTTGTGAATAGTGTAAAATGTCAAAGTGTGTAGATTAATATAAAACGGAGGGAGTAGTAATTTGTATGACTAGCAAGTTGCCCTAATATATGTAAAATTTGGTTAGAAAATTCTAACCCAACCTAAAAATCTAAACCAAATGATTCACTCATTTGAAATTTTTTTTACTTCAACACCCATTACTTCATATTTCATAAAGGCGTTTATTGAAAAATTGGACATGATTCTCAAATTCTTTTTTGTCTTCATAATTGGTGCCTAAAGGAAAACTTAATGATCATCTTAAAGTTAATAAAAACTAGGTTGATGTTAACCTGCTAACAGATTTCATTTACCAGATAAATCTTGGGATCTTCTCAAATTAAAAACTCTTGTCCCTGACCACATCATCAAATGTGTTGTATAATATGAGCACTATAAAAAAAGGGTGAAATATAGTGAGAGAATAAGCTATACTTTTATTTGCGGAATTAAAAGTTAAAATGGAACACGAGATCAGAGATTTTAGCGAGGAAAAACTTCCTAGGCCCAATTGGAAGAAACAACCTCAACCACAAGGGATTTTAACTCAAACTTTCCACTATAATAGGCCAAACGACTCTGTTTACAACCCTATTACTTTTCTCTAGAGCCACAACTTAAGTTCCTAAACTCAAGTTCCCAACAATTGTCGTTCCTCTCAAACTTCACTCGAAGTTCATTTCTCTTTCTCTTTCTCTTGCTTCACTCAAAGCTTCTCACACTTACAAGAGTTCACTCAAACCCTTTCCAAAAGATACAACTTGTAAGACAATGGAAGACTAACAACTCGAATAAAGTAAGTATGAATTCTCTTAGGAACGACACTTACTCTTAAGACAACTAAGAATATTTAGCTAAGTCAGACACAAAATATTCTAAGGTTTAGGCGCCTATTTATAGAGTATTTAGGCATGACATAAACTATCCACTACTTAAATCCATTATCCCATGATGTCCATAACTTAATTAATTAATTAGATTTCATAAAATATTTAATTTCTTGAGAAATAATTAACCCACTCATCCCACTATTTAACTTAAACATAACAAACAGTAAAACTTTACGTGATTTGTAAATGCTTAGGGAATAATTAATCTAATTAAATTAATTTAATCAAGGCAAGAAATTAATTAATCCCGCTAACCACTAACTACAAACGTGTAGCAGTAGTGTTTAGGCGTGATAACTGATTTCTTGGGGAGTAATTAAAATATTTACTTTAAATAGTTTTTAGGAAAATATCTTTATAAATAAGTTAATTAAAACTGAAAATCATTTTTGAATTTAAAAAGAAAATCTTTTTATAACCGTAAATTATATTTGATTTTGAAAACAAAATCTTTTAGTTTAATTAAAATATAAAAGATAAGATTCAAAAGGTTTGATATTTATCCTAATTAAATCACAAAATCATTTTAAATCTTTTCCTAACAAACTAATAACAAACTCCCTAAAATAGTGGATCTAGTCAAAACTAACCTAGGACTCCTAACTAACCAGTTGGGCGCAAGGCCGTCTTGAAGATTTTGGGGCTCTGGTTCTAACATGAAAATTGGGCTCCTAAATTTATAGAAAATAAAAATTGAAGGTTAGAGTTCTAAAGATGGAAAGTTGAAGATCTAAAGATAAATCATTGACAACTTTATTAAGGGTGGGAAACAAGTGTGATTTCTTCAAATATGAAGTAAAATTTCAAAATAATATATTTTGGGGCCTTTATAATTTTGGGGCCCTGTGTTGTTGGGCTCCTTGCACACCCTCATCTACCCCTCTGGTTGGGCGCACACATAATGTTAGGCTCACCACTTAGGAAATATTAAGGGTAGAGATGGCAATATCCAATGGATATCCAGTAACCCGCCGCTCCACCCTGTTTATATAAAGGGTGAAAAATCGAAATAAACGGATGAAGAGCGGGTGACGGGTGAACCGGGTGACATATTCGGGTCGGATGCGAGTGACAATTTCTCACCCACCACCCGACTCATTATCCATCTGTTTACTTTTTTATTATAATAAATGTCAAATTAAAATACTAAATATAAAAACTAAAAACCCTAAACCTCTGTTTCTCTGATTCTTTCCCAGGCTTCCAGCCTCCCAACAACCCAAACACTCCCAGACTCGTCAGATTCACTCGCCGAATTCCGTTCGTGGCTTTTCATTGCTCTTTGTGGTTAGTATTCCTCATTTAGTTCACTGCAAGATATATGTAATTAATTCGTGGTTAGTATTTATTGCTAATTCGTGGTTAGTATTCATTTCATTATTTTTTTAACCTAAATTCTACCCTAAAGATGTGTTTGATTCGTTTTTATGGAGGTTTAAAGTGAGTCATTGTGTCATGGTAAGTATTCATTGGAAAATTTGGAGGTTCAAAGTGAGTCATTGTAGTTAGTATTCCTCATTTCTTTCATTGTAGTTAGTATTTGCCAACTTGAGATATTTGCCACTTGTTTGCTACTGTTAGTGTTATGCACAAAGTGTTCTAACTGTTAGTGTTCAAACTGAGTGTTCTAAATGTTAGTGTTCTAATTGTTAGTGTTCTACCTGTTAGTGTTCTACACAAATGTATATTTGCCACTTAGAACTTGTTTGCTACTGTTGTTAGTGTTCAAACTTCAAACTGAGTTGAATCATTGAGGATTGTTGCTGTGACGTTGCTGTTGTGATGGTTAATAGAATTTGCTGTTAGTGTTATACACAAAGTATCTATGAAATTTATATACTAAAACAATTAATGTCAAATGCTATCAAATGTTGTATGTATTTCATTTTGAAAATTGGAATGTGTGCTGATTTTCTATTATGCCAATGTTTTACTAATCATCTCTGTATGTCTTTATTGCTTATTTGCTTCAATATTGTAGAAAATTCATTATAGACACATATGATGAATTTGGATATATATGGGCCTTCAATTCCTTGGACAACTCCTTATCAACCTACTATATCTCTTTCTCCTACCCCACCTCTTACTAATCTGCCATCTTCTTCCCATCGCCCACCCCTTCATCCAGCTCAGTCTAAATATAAGAAACAAACTACCCAATAACAAGTTGTTGAAACTGAAGGAGAACCAAGTGAAATATTGTCTACTAGTACTAGAAAAGGAAGAAAACTCACATCACCGGTATGGGATCATTCTGAGAGGATTGATGTTAACCCGTGAAAAGAAAGCAAACTGTTTACATTGTTATAAGTTAATGTCTGCCAATGGATCCAATGGGACTTCTCATCTCAAAGACCATATGATCAAAAGGTGTATTAGAAAGCATCAAAAGGTTGACATACGCAAAAAGTTTTTGAATGCTAGTAAGAGAGCCGATGGGACAACAAGTGTGGAGAATACCAATTATAGTCAGGAGATATCGAGGAAGGAGCTAGCAAATATGGTGATTGTGCATGAGTATCCATTAGCTATGGTTGACCATATTGGTTTTAGAAGATTTGTGAATAGCTTGAATCCTAGCTTTAAGATCATCTCTAGAAACACCTTAAGATATGATATTATGAAAATGTTTTCAAGTGAGAAAGCGGGTCTAAAGAACGTTTTGGAAAATAATGAGTCAAGAATTGCAATCACTACCGACATGTGGACTATAGTGCGCATATATTAAATTTGATTGTGCAAGATGGGTTGGATGTGATTGTTGGTGGGATTGAGCGAGTACGTGATTGTGTCTCTTTTTGGGTAGCTACTCCAAAAAGAATTGAGATATTTGAAAATAAAGTCAAATTTGTGAAATGTGAAGAAGCTAGAAAGTTACCACTTGATTGTAAAACACAGTGGAATTCTACCTTTTTAATGCTTCAAAGTGTGTTACCTTATAAAGATATTTTTGCTAGTATTAAGTGTCAAACCCCTTGTTTAAAATTTACACTTCCTACCCAAAAAGATTGGGAGTTGGCTTCATTAGTTAGTGAAAAATTGAAAAATTTCACAAATTGACCGAGTTATTATCCGGTAGAAGATACCCAACTTCCAACTTATTTTTCCGCCAAGTTTGTGAAATTAAAATTGCTTTGACTTCTTGGTTAGAAAGTGATACCGAAATCATTAGAGATATGGCAAGAGGAATGATTGAAAAGTACGATAAGTATTGGGCGATTATTAATGAAGTATTGGCCATGGCCGCCATCTTAGATCCAAGGAACAAATTGGAATGTGTTGAGTTCTATTTCAATGAGATTTTTGGTAGTATGGCTGATTTTGGGATTGAGAGGGTGAAAAACACTTTGTATGACCTCTTGTATGAGTATCAAGATAGAGGTATATCAAACGAGGGGTATTCTTTCACTACTCAAGGTAGTGTGTTCGGAAATTGCCCTTCATCATCTTTTGATAGTTTTGGAGGTGATGATGGTGAGGAGACTGATGATAAGGGGAGTAGAGTAAAAAAAAAACAAAAAGGAGGAAGGTGAATGTGAAGTCCGAGTTGGACCATTATTTGATGGAGGATGCCTTGCCAGAGAATGGTAATTTTGATATTTTAGAATATTGGAATATTGAGCTCAAGTATCCGACATTGCAAAGGATTGCCAAGGATATCCTAGTTGTTCCGGTTTCGAATGTTGCATCGGAAAGTGCTTTTAGCATGGGTGGTAGAGTTGTGAGTCCTCACCGTTATATGCTTGCTTCAAGTACAGTGGAAGCGCTAATGTGCATGCAAAATTGGATTTTAGGGGATTATTCGGGTACAAGTATTGTTTATATATTTTCATTCCGTTTATAAACTTATTTGATTATGATTGATTGATAACTTGTTTTTTTATTACTTTGATTGTAGGGGCTTCGATTGATAATAGTGAAGCTTGTGCTACAATCTTAGAAGATCGTGATACGGTGGATGTCGAGACTAATGTGGGGATTAATTTTGGGGGTGAAGTTGTTGATTTAGATTCGGTAATATTTTTCGCTATTTAACTTTGTTATTACAAATTTTATGATTATACTTTGATCCTCATTTTTTTTTCAAACTTGCTTGGCAGGGAGACGAAGATGAGATGGATTTGATATGACTTTGCTGCCACCAAGAAAGTTCTTGTTGC
Organism: Beta vulgaris subsp. vulgaris; assembly: GCF_026745355.1. NCBI lineage: Eukaryota > Viridiplantae > Streptophyta > Magnoliopsida > Caryophyllales > Amaranthaceae > Beta > Beta vulgaris. The sequence continues at coordinate 9,812,933 of NC_079209.1, forward strand.
CAACTTCTTGTTGTTGTTGTCTTCGTATTGCTGATGTAGTGTTGCTGCTATGGTGTTGTGTTTCTACTGCCGTGTTGCTGGTGCTGCCGATGCTGCCATGCTGCTGGTTGTTGTGTTGGCTGTCATGTTGTGCTACTGCTGCCATGTTCAAATTATTGCCAACAAATTACAAAACACTTTTTATTGTTCAAACTTGTATTGTTGAAGTATTGTTGTCGAGACTTTATTATTATGAAGACGACTTCGTAAAACTTGTATGGTGCGACGTCACCTTTTCTTCACGCTAAAAATATCGGCGTATTTATTTATGATTTCGGAAAGTGGAGGTGGAAATTGGGTACATTATTTTTTTGATAGTTATAATCTAAATTTGATATTTAGATTTTTCACCCGTTAATCACCCAACCCGCCCGAATCACCCGGTTGTGATGGGTGGATGGATTTCGGGTGATGAGTAAAGCGGGTGACGGATGGATGGATGAGAGTCAATCCAACCGGGTGATGGCTCACCCGCCCCAAATCCCACCCGTTGCCATCCATAATTAGGGGTTCCTTGAGGCGTTTCTTAGTCTATTCCTTAACCTTATTCCTAACTGTGCCAGTGTTTGTTCCTTTCATAGGAACGGAACCAAGTTCCGTTTGAGAATTCAACACAAACTAAATTGAGCTTTAACTCAACCTTAACAAGAAGATATTAAATACATCCTAATGTATTCGAATCTTCACTCCAAGCTTGTTACTTCATCATTCGAACATCTTCACTTCGATCTTTGATTAATTTTCCATTTTAATCTTCGATCAAGTATTTTCTTTGCTCGAGAATGAATTACCTAGCAATAACATAATAAAATACAATATGTCTTTTGTGGTTAAGTCATCTTCAAAACTCAAGGGTCAACAAAATGCATTAAAGGCATTTCGTTACCGTCTGCCTCCCTCTCTGATGAACCTATTTGCAACCCTAGTCCTTCAGGACTATTGACAGTTAAATCCGCTATTTGGTTGACTCATAACCTCCCACATAACAAGGAAAAATGGCATCACCACTGAATTTGGAATCTTGATATCCTGCTAAAGCTAAGGATTTTTCTATGGCATATATGCCATAATAGTCTTTGGGTTCGTGCTATCCTTGCAAAAAGAAATATCATCCCTTTTAGTCATTACACCCTTTGTGCCACCTAGGAGGAATCCATAGATCACATCTTTGGACATTGTTCCAAACTCCTCCCCTTTTGGCAGCTTCAAGAATTTAATGATTGGTTGCCCGATTCCTTAACTAGTGCCACTTTCTTAGATACATTTTGTTCTAATATTAAAAAGAATAAAAGTTACGCTGCTAAATTTGTCTTCCTAATTTGGAGTATTTAGAAAGAAAGAAACAATATCATCTTTCATAACGACTCGCTTAATATTCATAGGATTTTTCATAAAGCAAAATTTCTTTTCTCAGAATGGAGTCTTAAGAATGCAGTTGATTACTGCAATTCCTCCGGCTCCCCGTTTTTCCACTCTTCTCTCCATCCCTCCACTCTCAAGTACCCCCCTTCAATCTTGGTGGCTAAGGAGCCTCCATCATCTCCATTTTAAAACTCAACTTCGACGGTTCTATTCGTGATTCTTCAGCAGAAGCAGGTTTTATCATCAGAGATTCCGAGGCCAACCTAGTCTAAGCCGCAACCTTAAACCTTGGTATATCTTTAGTCTCGATGGCAGAAGCTACAACCTTCCAGCATGGAGTCCGACTAGCTATTCAAAATGTTATTACTCATCTCCACATCGGAGATAACCTTATGGTTATCAACTCCATCAAAGGCATCTGGTCCCCCCTTGGCAGATCGCCTATATCATTTTAGGATATCCACACTTCTCTCCGCTCCTTTTCTTCTTGGCTATTCGACATGTCTACTGGGAAGCAAACAAATCAGCGGATTGGATTGCCGATATTGGCCACCTCATAGATTCTAACTTTTGTATTGAAAATTGTACTCATTCAACTCTTTATTCAATCCTTGTAAACGATAAGGTTGGAGCTCCCCTCGTGTGGAGGGTCTCCTAACCTTCTTTTTCCTTACCTTTAAAAAAATATCGCCTTAATATTAAATTTTATGTGGTCAAATTATATTTATAGGGAGTGAATAGACAATGGCAAATTCAAGTATTTAATTTTATAGGCTCAAAAATAGACCATAATCATTCACTTGAAAAATTTTGTACATTAGCTCATTATCATTTTATAAGATTCAAAGGTTCTCTGGAAGTAGGGGAAGACCAAGCGTACGATTTCTATGAATTCACAACACGATCTTAAAATCAAAATCGAAAGTTTTCATAGTCATGACACAACACAAACTACACAAATTATAACAAAATAATGGTCAAACGAATGCCCAAAAACTAATACATTCAAAATTTGAACAATTTATACAACTAGTAAGTTTATGAAAATACTCTCTTACGTTAAAAGTAACATGAGACATGATGATGCATACGCTTTTGATTATAGTCTAACAGTGCAATTTAACTAAACTATAAAAAATGGCATAAATTGCAAAAAATGTGCAACTAGTTTTACAGAACAACTTTTGATGAAAACATGTTAACTAATAATTTAAAACTCATAACTATTAACCAATAAAATATAATTACCAACCCAAAACAATAAGGCAAATACTGATAGAGTATATAATAAAACTTAGACCTTAATCATACGTTTAACTTCTAACTTTTAATTGACTTGGTTGTTTAGCATGGTATTGGAGCGAGCGTGGCATGAAAATTACATGATGAAATTCCTTTTTATCCAAGTGAAATTATTTAGCATCGGGTATTGAGTTGATCTTTTAACAAACACTAGAAAGAAATAGAGTCTACTATAGTACTAGGGTATTCATCTCATAGAAGACAACTTCAAAATTGCCTTTTTATTACCCATCACGAAAGACTAAAAAACTTAAATTCTTATTAACCGTTCTGAAATCATAGGGTAAGAAAGTTGAATTCATAAAACTATAATTAATAAAAAGGCATCTCTACATAATATTGTGATGCTTTTCCCTCCAAAATTAGGTATCACTCCGTACTTGATAGAGAATATTTAGTGGAATTATTTAGTGGAAGAACGTAGCAAAGGTATGCAAGTGTAATGCATTCCATGCGTTCATTATCTAAATGGTAGAAATTTCTTTTACACAACTCTATTACAGATCCATTATGGATTGTCGTTTATCTTGTTTGTGGGTAAAGTTGATCAAACATCAAGATCAAGGCAACCGATTGTAAGTATTAATAATAAATAGTAATGATAAAGTAGGATGTGCAAGAATCAAGATTCATAGAAGCATTAAGACAAGCCAAGTTGGCCAAACATCAACAACATTTTACAATCAAGCCTTGTATCTAACCACAAAACAAAGCTATATACAACACGATAGGAAGTTTTTAGCTAATTAGAAACAATACTATTTATTGGGCGAAATAGAACAACTCGCACTCCGTCTTCACAGTAGCGAAAGTTTGACTTAATATTGTTGCTGCTTGTCATTTGAAAGTGCATTCATCATAGACTTCGGTGTATCATGTGCATGGTACACTCAAGACTATTCTTTTCTCATTTGAAACTTACATATTATGTGAGTATGTTCATTTGGAGGTTTCAAATGAACAATGAGCAAAAAAAATAGCCTTTAGTATACCATGAGCATGGTACACCTGGGTGTATGATAGTTGCACTCGTCATTTGATCTCAACTTAGCTTTTTTGGAATTTGATATCTGCACCATGTAAATTGCACAATTTGTAAACAATTTTATAATAAAACCTTTCATCCATTTGCCTTCTGATGATCTACACACTCCTACAATTTTTATTTCACCAGTTTCCATAGAAAATGAAACATCCAAGAAGCGATAGTGGGCTGTTAAGGTTTATAGTAGTATTGTGGTTCAGTATAAGACCATTCAGATGCAGACCAAAGGATTTTTTTAATAAGTTGGTCCACATCTTAAAAATCCAGAATTCCTTCTCTTCCACAAATATTCCACGAGATTGATAGATGAATGAGTTTGATTTAGAACATGTTTCTCTTCTTAGCAAACCAAAACAAAAGTCTAACAGAAGCAAAAATCTCATGATCACGCATAAGATAGTTCTAAGAACTTTTGAAGCCAAAAAAAGCCAATACTTTGGCTTTAAAGTCAGATTTTTTAAATGTCATCCTGAAGTTTAAGTTCTATGGAAACTTTTCTTATGATCCTTCAGACCTCTTAATGCTAAAGTCAAACCAACAAGATATTTTGTGATATGACATTGTGTCAATTTATCAACCATTTTACCAATCAAAGTATGCATCATCACTGTAAAAAGTGTAGATAAAGCACCAATACCAAATTCCCAAGCTTCATTCAAGAATAACTGATCTCATATGGGAATGAATATACAAGAAACTTCAAATCAAACATAGTAAACATAATATGATCTCATACAAGCATGATTATACAAGAAATTTTCAAGCACACATATAATGGGTAAACTTCAAGCAGCTAAAATGATCATGGGCCCTGGCCTTACCACTAAGAAATGGTAATCCTTAAATTGGATCATTCATCGTTCTAATTACTCAAGAGTAGTATACAAATAAATTACCAAGTATGGAAAAATATACCCAATATGTCCTAAATTCATACTCAAACACATTCTAGAAATTCAAAACATGTAATTACATGATTAGCTCAAATAAGTAAGAAATGCTCAGCTACAACTTCCACAAGATAGCATGTTCAAGCTTTGTTATAAAGATTTTTATTAACTCATAACTCCAATACCTAGCTATGGTCTCCCAAAACACTACTAGCAACTATACACTTGTGCAACAGTTATTGACAATAATTTCCACTCTCAATATGTAGTGATCTTGGACTAGAACATCTTTGTCTAACTATTAATAAATTGCCACAAAATTGACCAAACATACAATTTGAAACTTCAAGCATATTTCCTTGCAACACCTCTTTGAGAGAGAAAAATATATGCTTTCTTGGTCATCCAAATACACTCCTCTTATTGTCGTTCCATGTCGAACACAACAAAAATGATTGGATTATACTTCTCAAACAACACATGCAACAATTTCTTTAAGGGTTATCATGAGAATGTACAGAAAAATTCTCATTTCAAGCATCTAATCTTAACAAGTAGACTTTTTACATGCTCAAAAAATTTCCATCAGCTAAGCACAATAGTGATAACATAAAACACCACGTTTTCATCTATCTCCCTTTGAACATTAAAAAAGGTAAGCTAAAAAACATCAAAGAAAAATAAACAATCAACAAAACTAAAAAGTTATTGAAATCACCTGATAATATTCTAGGAGGTAATTCAAGGAGCTTCAGTTGAAGCACAAAGCAAACTACCCCAAGTAATGTAGATTAGCATACAACAATAACATTTGGTGACTTGGATACAATAGAATCTATGTTACTTGGACTCTTCCATTCACCTCAGAGATTGTGTGTCGACTAGTATAGTGTCGGACACGACAATAATACTTGGATACTTCATCTTTAACTAAAAACTTGGCTTTTCTTTTAATGATTCCAGCCAAACTTAATATTACTATATGCATAAACAACCCATCCATCATTACCGAGAAAAACCCTCAAACTCAACCGGACGGAGATAGTCAAATTTTGATTGAAAAACACACACCAAATAAGCATTCAAAACACCAATAGAAATCAGAACATGTGGATTGATATAAAAGTAATTAAGATAAAGAGATTTACCAAAATATTTTGATGCATCTTTGTGAGATTTGAGAATTCCGACGCAACTAAAAATTGAAGTTGAGGATTTACATGCAAATAGAATTTGAACGCTGTAGCAACTGCCATTTTTTGACCCAAAACAAATATAAAATTTGAAGGAAATTGTTGAAAAAAGAAACTGAGAAGGGAGAAAAAAAGTTGGAAGGATGCAGGATGGAAAGACATATGGAACTTGAGTTTTGTTTTGAATAACTTAGTATAGAAGCATGTCCGTCTTAACAATATAGAGGTCCTGTGCGAACTCAAAAGCTCATTCATTCACGATTCTTCACTTCATATAATCAAATTATGGAAAAAGAGTAGTCCAAATAAGTAGATAAACCTTTTCTTTTTACTACTTGGACTTTCTTTATTTTGGGGCCCTTTACAATTAAGGGGCCCTGTTCAGTGGAACATGTTGGACATGATAAAAGTTGTCCCTGTTTAGAAGTATAGATAAATCTACATAGATATATCATACATATGAATGAATAACTTTGATTACTGAAGAAGATAATTAAATTAGCGGTTTTTTCACCAAATACCCCTGACAAAAAAATTTATTCACCAAATACCCCAATTTTTTTCAAAATTCACCATATACCCCTGACTTTTAATTCACCAGATACCCTTACTATTAACGAACATTAGTGCTCCGTTAGCCTCTATTTACAAGTTTGCCATTATTTTCTGGCGCCATTATGGTTATGTTGGTTTGATAACTTGACATAAAAGTTCTTCGAAAAAAGACCACGCCCTTTCAGCTCCCCCCTCTTGCTCTATTGTTCATGCATTTTCAAACATCAAAGGAGCCCTAAAAATCAACTGCAAATTTGAAGATTTCTTAACAAAAAGCTGCGATTTTGGAAGACAAAGAGGACTGCACAATTCGCGAACTGGGTGTTCTTCAAAGGACTAAAAAAAGACGATTTAAAAATTTCAGAAAGAGGGTTGGAACTCCAAATCATCTCTACTCCCTTTGAAGGTAAGTAACTTCATTTAGTGTTTCTGTGTCAAAAAATAATTTTCTGAACTGCAATTGTGTTCTTTTAGGGTTAGTTATTTGTAGGGTTTAGGGTTGATTTTGCGAATTACATATTATTTATCATGGGAAAAAATTGAAATTTCTTATTTTTGTGCAATGTGGTAGTTGAATTACTTAGGTTTTGTTTTTCGTTATTTGTTGTTTATTTTAGGATGGCCTCAATTTGGTTGCTTGTCCATTTGAATGGGTATGATTTTGATGTTAGGATGGAGGACACATACTTGTGCCACTTAATGGGATTATATGAAGACTTATTTGTGGAATCTGAAAAATCGAATGTGTATCTCCCCAAAGCCTTTAAAATATTGGTGCACAACCCTAGGACTAATAGGAAGATGGAAATAAGTACTGATGCTGATTTAGGGAAGGTGTGGAGTTTTGGGAGGGGAACTGACACCATAGAGATATGGGTTGAGGAAACAGACAATCCAGGAAAAGTGTTTAGGGCATATGTACATCTAAGGGATGAGGCTGAGAACGAGAAGGTTGAAAACATTAAGAGGGTACAAGAGATACTAAGGAAAGAGAGGGAAGAAGAAAGGAGACAGAAAGAGGAAGAGGAGAGACTGAGGAAAGAAGAAGAAGAGGAGAGGGAAGCTGAGGAGGCTAGGAGGTACCTAGTTTCAGTTGAGGTACCAGTACTTTCAGTGGATGACATTACAATTTGTGAGTACATGAGGGTGTACCAATCACAAGAAGAGGTAATCCCTGGAGATTTTCCAACCTCATCCCCCTACCCAACAACAAACACCCCCTGCCTCACCATTGAGGGACACTACTCCACCACCTACATCCCCTCCCTCACTTGTGAGGGACCCTTCACCACCACCTACATCCCCTTCATCACCTATGAGGGACCATTCACCCCCTACATCCCCTGCCTCACCACCCCCTACATCCACTGCCACACCTAGAGAACCCACACCACCTACTGATCAACCAAGGGAACCCACACCAACCCCTATGCTTAAGCTCTTCCTTCATGTTCTTCTTCTCTGAACTGTCTCCTTCTTCTCTGCATAGTGGAGATTCATGTTGGTTGCTCAAATTGTGCTCCACACTTCCTTTGCACCATCTAAAATTGTTGCATGTATCACACTTGTAATACAGTCACTGAGGATTTATTGTGGTTTCAGAGCTTCATATTGCAAATTTTTTTCTACAAGTACAGTATGAGTTAGGTACTCTTATGTATGAAGATTGTGTGGATGAATTATTTGAGTAACTCATGGCAAATCTCCTTACAATTGCAATAACAAAAGGGTGAGGAAAAGGATATTGGATCCATGTATTTATATAGGCAACATAAAACTAACGGCTAGTTTTTTAAACTGGAAAAATAGCCGTTACAAGTCATTCAAAAATAAGGGTATCTGGTGCATAACTATATTACTTAGGGGTAGATGGTGAATATATACTTATCACTAACGGAGTATTAACGTATGTTAACCAAAAAGGGTATTTTGGGTTATTTTTCAAAATGTCAGGGGTATCTGGTGAATTTTGTTAAAAGTTAGGGGTATATGGTGAATTTTGAAAAAGGCTGGGGTATTTGGTGAATAAATTTTTTTGTCAGGGGTATTTGGTGAAAAAACTGTTAAATTAGGTTTATCATCGAGAGAAAAATCAGGTTAACTAAATACTTCCTCTGTTTAGAAATAGTTGTGTTTTCACGCTTGTCAATGCATGGTTTCAAACGATAATATCTTCAATTATCAATGAGTAAAAATTATAAAAAATTAATATTAAAAAAATATACATTGAGACGAATCTAACAAGATCCATATGACTATGTTTTTCCTAAAATATAAATCACCAAAGATAATCAAATTTTAAAATGTAAATAGTAAACACAATGCAAATGGTGCAACTATTTCTAAAGGGGGGAAGTATATATAATGTTGCTGATTAATGTTGTGGTTAGAAAATAATTGTCGATTTGTTTCCTTCTACACTACTGAATCGAACAGGTGGCCGAGGCCCTTGGTAAATTCTGCAAAGCGCCCTCAAGTGCCCCAGGGGCTGCACTTCTAAAAACATGCCCAAATAAGACCATTTCTCTAAAACTATTGCACATCTAATAAAAAACTGGACCAAATCTATTTCTCTTTTGTTCCATCGATAATTTTTGAATTCAATTCTTTTTAGATGATATCTACAACATGAAGGAACAATTGTTAGAGCTGTTTGACAAAACTGTCGTTCCAACAGAATCTGCTCATCTGCTCACCACAATAATGAGCGCGTACCCCTGCAAAGTAGACAACAACCAAAGAACAAATATTACATCATTGCCTAAATTCAATCCATGTATATGAAATAATAGTAACGAAGAGAAAGCACACACTAACCGTTGGGAAGACAAGTGTTTCTAAGATAGGGAAACGATTGAGAAATACTGACAACACTATATCCCAACTGCTAAATCCATCATAACCCAGCTTTAAACATTTCAGATTAGGAAAAGCAGGAAGTTGATCCTTCATCTCATCATAGTTCAGATCCTATAATGAAAGGTGATCAAAACAAAAACCAATCATAATGACAAGTCATAATTTCAAGGTAAACTAATATTTTTTAGTTTGACATTTACTAACGGAAGCAAAATTTGAAATTGAAACAAACCTCCATGCATTCGTCGTACAAAGCTAAATGTTGAACATTAGATAAGGGCCTTAAAAGGTTAATCATTATATAATGGTAATAATTATGAAATAAGATGAGGTCTTAAGTAGCTTAAAAATATTCTGTTGTAAACTAGTTATTCTGTTATAACATAATAACTAATCGTTCTCTTACATCACGTGGGTTTTATCCTACCATTACTACAGCTATAAATAATACTTAGCTGATTGTATTTCACATTCATTCAGAAATAACAAAGTGAAATATGCTGCTATTTCTTTACGTTCTCTCTTCTATGAGTTGTTTACTTTATTTACTTTCCAACTGAAAGTGTTAATATGGTATCAGAGCTTTAGAGCTTAATTTCACACAATTGTTAATCTGTCATGCCTAAATACAGGTGTTGTTGTTCTTGATTTTTCCTTTTTCAAAATTGTGAGTTTGGTTAATTCTTGAAATTGGTAATTGATTGATTTTTTGTTTTTGAAGATTGTGATTAAATGATGTCAATTTGTATTGAAATTCGAAGAAATTGTGAAGAGAATTTCTTCGTTTATTGCTAAAATTTGAAGAAATTGTTGAGAATTCTAGAATTTGTGAAAACTTCAAAGGTGTTGAAGTTTTCTTGATTGATTGAATCATTATTGTTATTTGATTCTTATTGTGCTGTGTTACTGGTGATTATTCCTTGAGACTATTTTGTTGATTTTCTTGAGTTGGTTAAAATGTCTGAAAGTGAGACACAAACACCCGAGCCTACTACTGTCCTAGGGAGTGTTTACTATGTTCATCCCTTTTATTCTTCAAACACAAAACTAGTAAATGATATGTTTTCTGGTAGCAATTATGGAGATTGGAAGTGTTCTATGATGCTAGTGTTGTCATTTAGGAACAAGTTATGCTTTATTGATGGAAGTTTAGAAGAACCTGCTATGACTCATGCAAGTTATAAAGCGTGGCATAGGTGCAATGACTTGGTAACTGGTTGGTTATTGTTCTCACTTGAAAAACATATTGCCAAAAGTGTTTGGTACTGCAAGAAAGCAAAAGATCTATGGAAATATCTTGAAGACAAATTTGAACAGGCATTAGGTACTCAATTGTTTTCATTACAACAACAAAACTGAAATGCAACAAGGGAAAACATCTATTTCTTTGCTTTTCTCTAATATGAAAGCATTGTGGGATGAGTTGGATGATCTGGACCCTTTGCTTGTGTGTACTTGTGGTGCTAATTTTTCATGTACTCTGACTAAGAAGATGTTGAAGACTCAACAAGATCAGAGGTTAATGGTGTTTTTGATAAAGCTGAATGAGGATTATATTCAAGCCAAGGCAAAAATACTAATGATGCAGCCTTTGCCTAATCTAAGTATAGCCTGTAGGCTTCTGGTACAAGAGGAGAGGCATCAAGAACTAAGCAATGTGGTGGCTACACATGAAACTATGGCATTTGCTGCCTACGATAGAAGAAGGCAATATGATAAGACTGCTCAGAGAAATCAATCTATTTACAAGCCACAATCTCATCCACCTTTGTCTGGTAATAAGAGATCATTTTCCTGGTTCTGTAATGCAACAAACTTGGTTATGACATTGATCGTTGTAACGAACTACATGGATTACCTCCACATCTTAATGGACATGAGACAAGAAAGCTGTCAATCTTGCTGAAACAAACACTGAACCTGATTCTAATGATCCTGAGTACACATAAGCTAAAACCATATTTGTTGAACAATATAATCAACTGATGTCCATGTTGAGCAAACAACAATCTTAGTCTTTTAATCCACCTCCACCTACATCTCATGATCATGAAAATGCTTTTATGGCAGTTAAATTTTGTCTCATGTCTAGTACTGGTTGGTCATGGGTATTAGACAGTGGTGCCACTGATCATATCTTTCATAATTTGGATATGTTTGATACTTATCATGTTATTGCAAACATTGATAAAAATGATAATACTATCACTGTTCCTGATGGGAGGAAGATAAAAATCATGAACAAAGGCACAATCAATCTTTCCCCGGAAATAAATTTACAAGATGTTTTACATGTACCTCATTTTCAATTGAACCTGATATCTATACCTAAACTCTGTCAAGATATGAATTGTACTGTGAGTTTCACATCTACTTCTTGTATTCTTCAAGGACCTACCTTCACCCATCCTCTGGTTCTTGGTAACTTACAGCATGGTTATATTGTACCAACCTTCCTCAACAATCTAAGTCTTCTTTTAATGCTTCAAGTTCAACTGCTCATATAGCTTATGCTTTCATTTCTTCTTCTATTAACACATGTACTTAACAAGCCAAATGGCCCAAATTATGGCATCTCAGATTAGGTCATTTACCATTTCATACTATCAAAAATGTTTGTCCTAGTCTTGATTGAGGAGATATATCTTCCTGTATATGTCAAGTTTGCCCTGTAGCAAGGCAAACTAGACTCCCATTTACCAATAGTTCAATAAAAACTTCTAAATCATTTCAATAGATCCATGTAGATTTATGGGGCCTTTACAAAGTATCCACTCACAATGGTTGTAAGATATTTGTAACCATTGTAGATGATTTCAACAGTTATACATGGGTTTATATGCTTAAACATAAATCAGATGTTGTTCAAATATTACAAGATTTTTTTGCCTATGCTCACACTCGGTTTAATTGTTTGGTTGAATGTGTGAGGTCTGATAATGCAAAGGAAATTTGTGAAGGCAAGATGATGCAATACTTTCTTCAACATGGAATCATTCATCAAAAGAGTTGTGTTGAAACTCCACAACAAAATGGAGTTGTGGAAAGAAAGCACATGCATCTTTTGGAGGTTGTCAGGGCTCTATTCTTTCAGTCTCATGTTCCACCTAGTTATTGGGGAAAGTGTATTTTGTGTGCTGTACACATTATTAATAGATAACCCTTGAAAGTTCTTTCCTATATCTCTCCATATGCAAAACTTTTTCACAAATCTCCTTTATTAGACCATTTGAGGGTCTTTGGCTGTCTTTGCTTTGTTTCTACCATAAAACAAGGTAGAACAATGATACAAGATTTGAACCTTGTCTTTTTTTTGGATACCCCCCACATCAAAAGGATTACAAACTTCTTCATTTACACACCAAGAAAATTATTATTTCTAGAGATGTCAAGTTTCATGAAAAGCACTTTCCATTTCACTACTCTTCCTCTCATGTTCCATTCACTCCTATTTTCCTTCTTATAGAAACATCTCCGTCTCCTCTTGCTTATGATGACATTCCAGATGTTTTTCATGCTTCTCTACCACCACAAAATGATCCATCCTTATCTTCCATGAGTCCTCCCTCATCATTTACACATGACATCTCATCCACTATTTCACCATTTTCTGTTTCTCCATCCACTGATGCCTCTCTTTTTGTTCCTTCTATTGTCATTTCTTCACCACATTCCTCTTCATCCACTGCTCAATCCCCTATACATCCTCCTTCTCCTAGAAGATCTACTAGACCTACCAAACTTCCATCTCATCTTCAAGATTACATTTTTTCCCTGCCCCAGACATCTTCTTCTGCCAACTTATCATCTCATTGGTGTAATCTAGTACAATATTCTTCTCTTCCTAACTCTCATCATGCTTTTATATCTCAACTTTCATCTATAGTTGAACCAAGTTCTTATATTGAGGCTGCCAAAGATCCTAACTGGGTTCAGTCCATGGACAAGGAAATTTCTGCTCTGGTTGCCAACAAAACCTGGGATGTTATACCTTGAACTATTGGCAAAAAGTCAATTGGCTACAAGTGGGTAGATAAAGTTAAGTTAAAAGCATATGGCACTCTAGAAAGATATAAGGCCAGGTTGGTTGCCAAAGGCTACACACAACAGTATGGAGCTGATTTTCAGGAGACCTTTATTTTCCCCAGTTGTAAAGATGGCTACAGTCAGGGCTTTAATTGCATTAGCAGCTTCTAAACATTGGAATCTATGGCAGTTAGAAGTTAAAAATGCGTTCGTACATGGAGACCTCCATGAAGAAGTCTATATGAAAATGCCTGAAGGTATTCCTAATCATAGTAATCGTGTTTGTCTCCTCACAAAATCTCTTTATGGATTAAAACAGGCTAGTAGATAGTGGTTTGCTAAGTCGGTGAGTGAACTTCAGTTACAAGGCTTTACTCAATCCAAGAACGATTATTCATTATTTCTCAAGAAGCATAACTCTCATCTCACAGTAGCTGTTGTTTATGTGGATGATGTTATACTTACTGGCACAAGTCCTTCATTTATTGATGCTCTCAAACATCATCTTGACAAGGTGTTTAGCATCAAAGATTTGGGCAAACTAAGTTATTTTCTTGGCATTGAAATAAGTTATTCTTCTCATGGAATCACTCTTATCCAACACAAATTCACCAAGGAATTACTAGTTGCAGCTGGTATTACATTTTCTAAACAAGTAGCTACACCTCTTACACTACATCTCAAACTCAATTCTACAGAAGGTGAATCTTTCTCTGATGCTGCTCTCTACAGGTGCCTAGTTGGTAAAATAAATTTTCTTACCAATACTAGACCTGACCTTAGTTACACAGTTCAGACTTTGAGTCAATTTATGCATGCCCCTACTATACTCCATTACAAAGCCTTAATGCATGCTCTTAACAAGGGGTGTGCAAAAATATCCGATCCGAAAATTCGCCGATCCGATCCGAAATTTCGGATATCCGATCCGATTTTAAGATTTTGGATATTTCGAATCGGGTATCTGGAAAAAATTTCGGGTTTTCGAATCGGATACGGATCGGGATTTTTCAAAAATTTCAATGTACCCGATCCAAAAACCGGTGATCCGATCCGAAAACCCGGTATCCGGTCTGAAAATCCGGTGATCCGATCCGAAAAGTTTGGATATCCGAAAATTTTGGATCGGATTCGGATCGCAATTTCCCCGATCCGAAATTTTCGGATATCCGGATTTTTGGATCCGATCCGATATCCGACATTGAACACCCCTACTCTTAACTATGTTGGTTGCACTGTTGGCCAAGGCATTCTTCTATAAGCTTCTGCCTCTCTTAGCCTACAAGTTTTTTCAGACAGTGACTAGGGTGCCTGCTCAAACACTAGAAAATCTATCTCAGGGTACATTCTTCTATTTGGACAATCTCCCATTAGTTGGAAGAGTAAAAAGTAGAGAATGTCTCTAGATCATCCTCTGAGGCATAGTACAAGGCTCTTGCATCTGTAGCATCAGAAGTCACATGGATGGTTAGGCTTCTTGAGGAACTTGGTGTTGTTGATCTATAACCTATCACACTTTATTGTGACAATCAAAGTGCATTACACATAGCTAGAAATCTTGTATTCCATGAAAGGACAGATGATATTGACATTGATTGTCATTTCACAAGAGACAAGGTGCTAGAGGGTCTCATTCAGCTCGTTTATTGTCCTACTGGTGATCAGTTAGCTAATGTCTACACCAAGATACTTCCTTCCTCTCAGTTTCAGACTTTATTGTCCAAGCTTGGCATGCTCAAATCACTGCCTAGCTTGAGGGTGGGTAATGGTAATAATGATGAAATAAGATAAGGTCTTAAGCTTACATATATTCTGTCGTAAATTAGTTATTCTGTTATAACAGAATAACTAATCTTTCTCTTACAGCACGTGTGTTTTATCTATAGCCGGCAAAATTGACCCGTACTCGAAATACCCGACCGCGAAACCCGTTTGTCACCCGAAAATAACGACCCGAATATGACCCGAAACATCCCGACCCAAATCCGACCCAAATCAAAATAGACCCGAATATGACCCGAACCCGAATCTACCCAAACCCGAATCTACCGGACCCGGAAATGACCCGATAATGATGACCACAACCCGAACCCGAAAAGTTGTCATATTAGTTACTTTTTAAACAAATTTAAGGAAAATATTGTATTGAAATATTATATATAATTTAGCCACCGTCCATGAATTATTTAATCTACTCTCATTAGTTTTATATGTGTTTTATTTATTTGAGAGATTGAAAACCCGATCTAACCCGACCCGATATGACCCAAAATCTTACGGACCCGATACTAACCCGTACCCGAACAAACCCGACCCAAACAAAAAGTTGACCCGATTATGACACGACCCGTAACCCGACCCGTACCCGACCCGTTTGACCCGTTTGCCACCTCTACTTTTATCCTACCATTACTACATCTATAAATAATACTTAGCTGATTGTATTTTACATTCATTCATAAATAACAAAGTGAAATATGCTGCTATTTCTTTACGTTCTCTCTTCTATATGAGTTGTTTACTTTCTTTACTGTAAAACTAAACTTGTTAACATTATATGATCAAAAGCCTCAAAAACCTTCTCCATTAAGGTATTCTCAATGCGAATGTCTTTGACAAGACAATCCATGTTTGTGATAGAGTAATTTTGAGTTAGATCATCATAGTACTCAAGATATTCCAAGTTCGAAGTATGAATAAGCACAAAGTCATTGCTATGAGACTCATCAATTTCATTAAACACGCTCAAATGCAATCTCCAAAGAGAAGGTGAAGAGATACTTACTGAATTGGCACAGTTCCACCTGAATTCCACGGTGAGGTCTTCCAGTAAAGGGCAGCTTGAAACGAGCCTTGTCACAACGACGTCATCTGGTATGACAGTCGCAAGGATAACAAGTAATTTCAAGTTTGGAAGACAAAAAGACGGAATGGTTGAAAGTTGATCAAGACCAAGGTTAACATCAAGCTTCAACACCTCCAATGTTTCACTAGTGAAAATTTCTGAGGGCAGCTGCATACCCCCTGCCTCCCTCACATGAATGCGGAGGTCAAGCTGAAGGAATTATGTCATCGACTTTAATGCAATTACTAAATCTCACAGGGATCATATTATGGAGATAATAAATTCATTAAATTGGGTCGTCTATATGTCTTGCTAGAAAAAGCTATAGAACTTTAGGTTTATAATAAACCTGAAACCTATCTAATTAGATGGATCCTACGAGGTCACACTTACACAATCTGGATCAACAAAATAAAGACCTAGAGCCCATGAAGGACTCGAGGGGTGGCCAACCAAAGAGAAAGAAAAGAAGAGGATTTCTAACCTTATTTATTCCTATAATTAGGTGGGGGAATTAGAAAATAAAGCACTCAGTTTTTTCTTATTATTTTCTCTCTCCTCTTTTTTCTATCTTCAAAAGCTACATAATATTGCTCCACGAAATAGAGGAGCCCCTCTTCCTTCCAACTAGCATTGGTGGAACGTTGATCTGGATTGATGAACCTAGTAGATGGATCTCAATTGCGGTTCTATCTCTGGATCTTAAAGCTTTGTGAAAATCACGCTTTAATGGTTAATTCTAAATTATTATGTGATCCTTGAATGTATATGCATGTGATCCTGTTTAAGTGCTTATGAATATGATTCATGAAATTTCGCTTATAGTACTTATAATCGTACAGTGGTATCAGTTTTAGTCTCTTGCATATAGGTTTTTGGTCATAATATTTAGATTTATTTTGATGTGAATGACTAATTTTAATTTGATTAAGGGAAGGAATTGAATTATGAATTGAATAATTAATTAAAATTGCTTAATGGAGATTTATTTACTTGATTTTTCAATAAAAAGTGGCCAAATTTTTTTACCTTTCAAACCCTAATTTTCGAAATTTAAAATTTGATTCTAGATCTCTAAATTTTGAATATTAAAATCATATTATTAATCTGATTAATCTGTTTTAAATTATTTATGTATGAAAATTAATTCATGTGAAAAGCGTTTCATATGAATAAGAGATTAATTTATGTGAATAACCCTAAAATTAATTAAAATGGAGATTTTAATTTAATTTTTTGAATTAGGCATAAAAGAGTTTATGTTCAATTTAATTAAGATCACTAAATTAATTTTGCAAACGGTTGTGATTTTAATTTCCTTCAAATAAAACAAAAAACACGATCAGGGAGGCATTGCTCCTTCCAGATCAAGTCTAAAACCCATCTCGAGTATGATGATGTCGATGCCATCGAAGACGGGGATGCTAGCTCCAGCCCACATACCAATGTTGTCCGACTTGGAAGGCATGTGTCTGGTACTCCATGCATGTCCAGATGACATGGAACATAGAATAGTTACAAAAAATTCAGAGTATACTGACTATGCCATGGGAGCTCCAAAGCTTCATCGATCCCGTCCTTGTGATTCTGCGACTAAGACAACTCCTCAATATTACTCCAAGTTGGCTGGAAATAGTCTTAAGAAGCGCAGCCAACACTCTCAAACTAGCAACCAAAATAGAAATCGAAAAGCAACTATTTGTGACTTGGAAATGATAGAAGAGAGTGAAGAGCTCTGGCCACTTTGTGTGACAAAGATAAAAGCGGACATAAATGTATGTTTCTTTGTAAAATCCTAAGAACGGAAGGGTAAGCTGAAACAGAATCAAGAAGAGCTCCACCTAGAGCTAGGAAGATTACCCTCATTTAAACAAAATATGAAGATCCTTGCCTGGAGTGCAGGAGGAATTTCTCGGCCCGCCTTCTGCTGAAACCTCAGCCAACTCACCATTGATCATGATCCCGACCTAGTGGTTATCTCCGAAACCTTAATTATAAAAAAATCCCAAATGGTTTGACAGTCGTTCCTGTCCCCTGACTTGTTGTTGTAAAGTTGAAGCTACCGTGTAGTTGAACATGTTGTTATGTTATGGTTGAACCTTCTGTTGTAATGAATTATGAGTTCGTAATGAATTATTAGTTTTTATTAGTTTATTAATGAATTTTATGGGATTGTATGGTTAACTTCTATTATCGAACACTTAATTTTTGATGTTAGAGCCAAATTTATTTCATTGAAAAAAACACAGTTTGAATAAATTTGATGATTCGGATCGGATCCAGTCTAGTGTCTGAAAATTCGGATTGGATTGGTTTGGACACAAACTGTTATTGGATTAGATTTGGATTGGAAAATTAATATCCAAATTTTGTTTAGATCATATTGGATTTGGCTTAAATTCGAATCATACACAGAACTTCCACCCCTATTCTTCGCTGCTATTCCCCTTTACTTCTTCGTTGCTATTCTTCCTTGGGTAAAGGTCCTCTTATTCGCACCACGCCAACTCATCTGAATCCACCACCATCATGGTCGTCGATTCTGCTGAATCATCATCATCCTTTGAGTTGCTTCAATCGTGGCCTTTGGATTTCTTATATCAATTTCATCTCTTTATTGTTAAATTTTCCCCATTGATTTGCTCCAATAAATCACAGCCATTGAAGTATTTGATGAATCTTTTAGTACGTTTTCTTTGAGCCCCCACTCCGAGGTCGCTCATCATACACTCGTACATTCTGGAACTTTTCTGCTTGTTGTGAATGAGAACGTAACGCCCGCTCCATTGTATAGAGGAGCGCCAGCCCCCCCTTGGTTTTGGGACATATGCTTGGGCTGCGGTGGAGATGGCATTTGGTGCCTAAGATTGGAATGGTGGTGCTGCGGTAAGT
Source organism: Beta vulgaris subsp. vulgaris (assembly GCF_026745355.1). NCBI lineage: Eukaryota > Viridiplantae > Streptophyta > Magnoliopsida > Caryophyllales > Amaranthaceae > Beta > Beta vulgaris. Next base: position 9,831,941 of record NC_079209.1, read on the forward strand.
CTGAGCAGGGTTGCAGGGGATTAGTATATTGTAGTGTATATGGGTGGAGGGAAGATGGTGTATATTGTGGTGTAGGATAGGATTAGTCTGGTCTAGATTAAAAATAATGTGTGGTGAAGGTTAAGGTTAAGGCAACCTTCAATGACATTGATTTGGTGCTTGTGGTTCGTGCTCAGACTTTAAAACTGGTGTCTTGTGCGTTAGACGCTCACCTACACGTAAACCAACACACAAGTTGGGATCAAGACATAGAAGATAAAGAATATAAAAAGGAATAATAAAATAGAAGTGTCTAAAAGGGAACAAAATAGAAAATTAATTACGAAAAGTAAAACGATCTAAAATCAATAAAAACAAAGGAAATAAATAAATTCTGAAATTAAAAGCCAAAGATTAGCAAATAACACTAACTAAACCATTATGCTTAAATGTAAAAAGGAACAAATAAATGTTAAAATACATAGAAATAAATTAAAATAAACTACTAAAATAATATAAAAACTATTCTCTAGAAGTGACATGAATGTCACTTATCATGTTCCTTCCCGGAGTTAAAAATATTTTAAATTTGAGTAGGGAAAGTGTTTAAATGATTGTTGAGAATTATAACGAATATTCATGGATAATTTATTGAAGATTACTCGATATAGTCATGATATTATTGTTAATTTTGCGATATTAAAAAAAAGTATCTTTGTGATTAAATAAAGTGAAAGTATTCGAGAAATCAGTTATGATGTTTACACTGAGATAAATCTTATTTTCAGCCACCCTTATTATTTTGGAATTGGTGGGACTTGTGTATCAACTTAAGCTGACCGATTGAACCTTTCCTGGTGGGGGCAAATTCAATTGTTTAGGGAGGTCAAGTTAGCTTTGCCGGAAGTATCCGTGTTATGTGTATTCCGCTGCAATGTGCTTGTTTGGATAATATAAACTATGTATTCTAACTTATGTTTTGAACTTGGATATCTAACTACATAGACTATATTGTAATAATTAAATAATTTGGATTTAGTGATTCAATTTTCATATTTATGCTTAAATACTTTCAGATTTCCTAACTCTACGAAAGAAGGGAAGTGCGTATATATGCACTAACATCTCTAATTAGCGACTTAAATTAATTATAATTAGTCTTAATTAAACTGCTATTTAGCTAGTACTGTTACCAGGAACAACTTGGTACAACCCGGATTGTTTTGATCTTTGGAACAAATCAGACCACGGATTAGATATTTAGGGCCAGATTTTTAAATTCGGACCAACTATGCCATGCTATGTATGAGTTAGTTTCCACTTTCCCCATCATATTGGAAATTAAGGAAGAGATTAGAAAAACTCAGATTTATTAATGGGTTTTTCTGATACACCAGATGAGATTCAAACACCACCCTTCAAAATGTACACACTCCATTTGAACACCAAAATGCTATACCCTCTTCACAAAGCCCAGAAAACTGAAAAAGAGAAGAGAAGAAAAAACCTATATTAACATGACATCTCCGACTTGCAACAAAGCAAGTCATCATGCAGCTCACTATTGACTACAAAAGAGCCTCTCTTAGAATCATAAGGGAGGATTATATTCAGTAAAGCTGAACATTGGTTCGGTAACCAACTTCCTGAGTTATCTTCCATTTTGCCATCATTCAGTAGGAAAATTAGCTCTCTTCTGTGAATTCTATGAGGTAGAACGACTATTGAGCGCCGATTATCTGAGAGCATTGACGAAAGCCAGGAGTGACTCGACATCCCTGTTCTCTGATGGGTACTTGATGGGTTGAGATGAGTGTTTCGGGAAGAGGAGGATAGTTGGGAAGCTTCCCAGCTGCAATTCACTCTTGGCAAATGCCTTCTGTTCACCATCTGCCCTGAACTTTCCGACCTTCACACCACTTTCAGCCAACTTGTCAGCCAGCTCTAGGTAAGAATTTTCCATTGCCTGCACAGATAAGAAATATATCAGTTAGTATTACAATATGATGAATAAAGACCAATGCAAATGAGTTGGGTTATTCACGTAATTACTATATGGAACAAAGAGTTTATTGACTTTACTGCCCAGCAACTCAGCAAGGTACAAAAAGTAAGGATAGTAGTGTCAATACAGACTTTGTTCTCCGATGAACAATTAGTTGTTTGTGATTTTCAAAACCAATGGAAGCGAGAGTAAACGAGTATCTAACCTGGCAAAACTGGCACCACGGTGCATAGAGGACAACAATCCATGGGTCTCTCCGATCCTCCAATTTCATCAAATTCTCAATACCGGCTCTACTCAATGAAACCAGGTTTTGTGACTCAAATATGTCAGCAACCTCCCCATTCGTTGCAGTACTATTTTGAGTTTCAGAACTTTCTTGCTTAAGATTACCCTTGTGGAGGCCACACTCCTTGGCCTTGGCATCCTCCCACCACCACCTTCCTTCTCTTTCGTGTTGTCCGGGCAAAACAGGCCTGGTGCACGGCTCACATCCAATCGAGACGTATCCCTGGGCGTGCAACGAGTTGATGGGTACACTCATAGTCCGAAGGAAGTTCCAAACATCCTTACCCTCAACGTTTGCAACAGGGTTCCACTTCACAAGGCTACCAACACCACCATCCAGACCCTCAAAAGCAGGGTCCACTTGGACAACAGGGACTTCAGAGCGAGTCCCAGGAGACTGGTCCTTCCTTTGCCCAGTAATCCAGGCTCGCAACCCCTTCAAGGCCCTCCTAAGAGGCCTCACCTTTCTGACACGGCAGCACTCTTGGTGGCCATCCTCATAGAAAGAAAACAAACCCTTGTTCCTAACTAGAGCTTGAACTTCTACTGCATCAGGGAACATGTATTCAATGTGAATGCCATAGTGTTTTTCAACCTCATCGAAAAAGCGATACGTCTCAGGGTTCAATCTTCCTGTGTCCAAGCTGAAGACTCTAAAGGGTCTGCCAGTTAATTTGGCATACTCAATCAAAGCAACATCTTCTGCACCACTGTAAATTAAAGCACAGTTTACGTTAGCAAACAGAATACTCAAACATTTTTCCTAAAAGAATACCACAACTATAAGCTCGTTGTAGGAGTTGATCAACTCATACATAATATTCCAATGACTTTCCCATCTTAGTCAGAGTTCAAGGACATGTAAAAAAAGTTTCAATTTCTTCATCTAACCACTATCAGTTCTTCAACCACGATCAACTAGGAGTTCCTCGCTAATCTAAATTAGGATCCTTTTCGTTTCCTTTCTTACATTTCCCATCTTATTGAAACGTAGACCATGCTAAGACACCTTGCGGGAAATCATCCACAAACACTTTGAATCTTAAATTTCCTAACTATGGACTCTGATTAGAAATATATATTATATACCAGAAAAACCGCCCTATTTTCCATTTTACATAAAATCCTAACTGTTAATATAGGAAATCGACAGTCCATTTCTCAATCTCATCTACACTAATCCGCCAATAATTTTAGAAAATCTTGTAAGATTTGCATTTACATTTAATTTGGGTCTATATATATAATATCCATGGAGATCTTCAACAAAATTTGTGGACTTAGAATAGAATTTTTTTGAAACAATTAGGCCAAACTAAGGTCCATTCACTTTGAATGGTCAATGTTGGGCTTCTCTTCGAAAACAGGCTTACACCTTAATTAACACTATAAATAGATTTTGGGCATGTACTTTTGGACTTATTTTCAGTTTAATTCAATTCTGTTTAAGTTAATTTCAGTTTCTCTCGAACCAAAAGAATGAAGCCTAACTACAATGCATTAAACTCTTTCATTAGCTTTAGTTAATTTAAATAAAGGGTTATCGTATCACTATCATGTGTTTTAGTTAAGTGATTTAGCTAATTACTTTGAGAAGAGAACCTTAATACCTTCTCAAGCAAATTAGCTATAGATGGGATTTCTAAAGTCAAAATTTTCCATTAGAGTATTCTATTAACATTTTTTTAAGGTGAAAATATTCTATTAATTTATTAATAAAACAATTGCAACTAGATACAATCACAAAATCAAAATAATTTTCTTTATTAAAAATATTAATTTTAATTAATATTCTAATCTACCTCACTTCATGTCCAGATTCATCATAAGGGCATAACAGTAATTACACACCGAAATACTATTATAAAATTATAATCATTAATTTTTGTTTTTCCTGATTATTCTATTTAACAAAATAAAAGTCAATCAAATCCTAATTTCACGAAATTTAATTCTAATTACTCTAAAAAAAACATTAAGTAGTAATTATTATTATTACTTCAAAATTATTTAATTAATTACCTGAAAGCAATGGCAATATCATTTCCAAATTTCTCAAGTGCTTTATCCATAATCTCAAGAGGAGAAGCATTCTGAAGCTCTTTCGCTAACTCTTCAAAGTTCTCTTCTTTTACATCCACTTTTTTCACTTCCCCATTTACCCCTTCCTCTGTAAAATAAAAAAGGTCAATTTCGTCATTTCACATCCAACCCATAAATAAAAGAGGAGAGAGAAAATCAAAAGAAAAAGAAAGAATACCAGTTTTAGGAGCGGCGAAGGATGTTGTGGTGGCAGCTAGTGGAGCCACCGAGTCACTCCGCCGTGACTCGGCTGCAACTCGTAGCGGCTTCACAGCTGAAACGGCTCGCCGTGTTGATAGATTAATCGTGGCCGTTAGATTTTGATGAGGACGATCTGATGGTTGAAATACGCCGTAGCTAGGAGCTGTGGGACCCAAAACAAACACACCACACAATATATTTTCAGAAATGGTATAAATCTTGGAATGAAATATTATTATATTATTATTAGATTAAATTAACATCAAGAAATGTGAAAGAAAAAGATGGAAATGGTGGAAAGAGGGAAATTACTAAACTGACCTTTGAGTTCAGAGGAGAGAGAAGATGTAACAGCCAAAGACGCCATTGTTGTTGTTGTTGTTGTGTAAAATTGTGGGAAAATTGAGGTGGTTTTTGAGGAAATTAGAGAATGTGTGTTGGGTTTTTGCTGGGGAAAATATATTAAGGGATGATCAACTGATATATTGAGGAGAGAGAAGAGCGAGGAGTTAAAAGGGGGGCGAGAAAAGAGGGGATGAAGTAGGTACATTGAACCTGGACGTTATTTTGGAGGAGAGAGAATATTAGAGGGTTTTGCTTACGTGGGAAGGGATTATTGGTTTAAGATTGTCTCAGCGCTGTCGTCACGTGGCGTCTCGTAGCGCGTGGCTTCCTCTCGCTTTTTCCACTAGATCCTTTCCTCTTTGCTTCTTTGACACCTTTTTTTTTTTTTTTTTTTTTTTTATATTAATACTACTGTCATGTGGTATTATCAAATCTCACCATTTACTTCTTTTTTGGGAAATAAACTCTCTCTATCTATACTTTTCTCTCTCCCCTCTCTCCTCTCTACTTTCAAAAACCCTAGCCTCCATTGTTGATTTTCAAAGGGGATTCCATCGGTTTTTACCGTTGGAAAGCCCCCACCTTTGTTTTTTATTTGTTTTTAGGTTTCTAATAACGATTTCTCCCTCGAAAGAAAGGGTTTTCGATCTCCTTCGTAAGAAAAGGTTTTTCGATCTCCTTCGAAAGACAAGGTTTTTCGACCTCCTTCGAAAGACAGGTTTTTTCTCCTCTTTTAGAGGGGGAATTTCTACAGGTTACAATCCGGGATACTAAATCTAATGGGTTGCCGTGAAATTATTTTGTTGGTGAAGAATTATGCGGGATCACAAAGGTTATCAATTTTTCGAATACGGTCAGATGAATCCGACGGAAATCATCCTCACGACTACAAGGGATCGTTAGATTGTCTCTCCAACAAGGCTGTATTTTCCAGCGATATAAGCGGGAGATGTTCCACATTGCAAGATTTATTTGACGATCGTAGTTTTTATGAAGGAATTTTTTGTTTGATTCAACTTATGTATTTGTTTGATTCGATTGCTTATGTAGATGTCGTATGACTTTTTATTAATGAATTAATTTTACTATTCAAAAAAAAATCAAATCTCACCATTTGCATTTCGCAATTCTGACTTAGGTTGACCTGTTCCACATTAGAATGAGGGTGTGTTTTTTTCGGCATAAAATAGCTGAATTGAACTAAATTGAATTGAACTGAATTGGACTGAATTGAATTGAGTTGAGCTGAACTGAACTAAATCGAACTGAACTGAACTAAAATGAATAGTGATATGTGAGAGTAAAAGTATTGTATAGAGCTGAACTGAATTGAATTGAATTGAACTGAACTGAATTGAACTGAATTGAACTGAACTGAACTAAATTGAACTGGATTGAACTGAACTGAAAATAAGTTGGGGAGAACAGACCCTTAATATACACCAAACTCACGCATGTGAATCACACATTAATATAAAATACAAAAACACACTATATCACAAACAGGTATATTATATAATAGAGAAATACAATATATCACAAACGAATACACTATCGCACAAAGAAATACTATAGCTCTTGCAAACAAAAAAAAAAACAATTTTATAGCACAGAGAAACACATTATTCCACATACAAACACTATATCAAAACTAACATATTATCCTAATCTTATCACATATTCAATTGTACAATCAACTATAATACACAGAAACACACTATATCATAAATAAATATACTAGATAAAAAACAAACGCATTATAGCACGAAGAAATACTATCACAAATAAACATAATATAACGCACAAAAACACACTGTATCGAAACTGACAATATAATCCTAATCTTCTATAAAGGTTCAATTGTACAATCAACTATATCACGAATACTGAAAAACAGAGTAAGAACTTGAAGTAAAAAAATGAAGCAAATATGAGAGAGAAATTGAAAAGACAAAGAAATTTGAGCAAATAAAAAGACAAACGAGTAGAAATTGTAATCATTACAACCTATATAACTCTTAGTGTGCACCGGGTTCATACAAGTTTTTTTTCTGTATTTTGTTGTTAAATGTAATTTTTGTTAGATTTGTTTTAGGAATACGAGTATTTTTTTTTATTAATTTTAGAAATATCTATACTAATATATTAAAAGGCGTGCGCAAATCAGGAACGGTGCCACGTGGCGCTCTCCCTAGGGAGTTTTAGTTCATGTAATGCATGTACAATAAAAAAAATTAGAAATTGCATGGTATAGGTTTTGATCCCATGACCTCAAGTTCATGTACTAAAGTTTTAACCACTAGACCAAGTTGTAATTAGTGATATCATATCAAAGTACAATATTAATAAATGAAATTTTTCTTACCCGGTGCATCGCCCGGGCCTAATAACTAGTTAATAGTTAAAACTTGTATTGAAAAAATTGTGGAAAAGTAGTCAACTTCAACAAATGGAAACATGAGTATTTCCATTGTTTTCACAACGGTAGAACCTTTACGTTTTTAGGTTGTATAATAATATTATTACGTTTAATCTTCTCAAAATTATTGTAGCCTGTATTTATCAAAAAGTTTTCTTATAAGTATGATATGTTACCAATTCTAAGTTTGGTCTATTGATTGAGATTGTGCGTACCTTTCAACTTTGAAATTGGAGTTCAATTCCATTAGGCGAACTTTGAGGGTATGAAGGTAGAGATTTTCTTTACTATCCCCCTACTCTCATAGTGTCTATAGTCTGCTAAACTGGACGACCGTGTTGACCTATGTCAGGATTCAGTTCGATAGGCAATTCATTTTACCAATCCATTACAAAATGTAGTAGGCTATGTTATGTTCAACTTATCTTAATTTATTTTTGAAAAAATAAGATCAGATAAGATGAGATAAATTAGGTAAGATAAACTAAGCTGAATAGAACGTACTAACTATGTTAGGCAGCATAATGAATTAGAATATAAGTTCAGATAAGATAAGACAAATTTGGATAAAATAAGATAAGTTTAGATAAGACAAGATAAAATCATATAAGATAAAATAAGTTCAAATAAAATAAGATGAGGTAATCTCAAATAAGTCAAAATAAGTAAATCAAACGGAGCTTAATTAACTAATAGTGTTTGCCCCAAAAATACAGGAATAAAAATACAAATGACAAAGTCTATTAAAGTCATCCATAAGGTAGTAAAATTAATATTCTCTCTTCATCAACGGATTCGTCTTGCTATCCAAAATAATATTCACTACCTCTACATAGAAAGCAACAAACTTATGGTTATCAATGCAGTTAAAGGTCTTTGGTATGCTCCTTCACAAATTGCTCATATCATCCATGACATCCAAACTCTGCTTCGTTCCTTCACTTCGTGGACTACTCGTCATGTTTATCGGGAAGCAAACAACCACCATATTAGATAGCCAATGCTGGCCACTTAGTTGATTCTCAATTTAATGTAGAAAATTGTATTCATTCTCCTCTTCGTTATATCCTTGTAAACAATAAGGTTAGAGCTCCTCTCGTGCGGAGGTAGGGATGTAGGGGGGCGGGTGTACCAGGAGACCCACCCCAAATGGAGCGGGTTGGTTTCCGGTTTGGTGGGTGGTGGGGCGGGGATGAGGATGAAAATCATAACTGCCTTGGGGATCGATGGGGATGGATTTTAAGTTATATCCGCCCCATCCACGTCAATACCCACATCGCCCCTCCAATACCCGTCCCACCTACCCCATCTTTTTTAAATAAGTTTGAGTCAAAAGTCAAAAATATCAAAATACCTACGGGCCTTTACATTATGCAAAAGAGTAAAGGATTTTGGGCTATTTCATCATTATATTTTTGGGTCGTTTCATCATTTATATATTTTTGGACCGTTTCATCATTTATGTATTTTTGGGCCTTTTATATTTATAAATGTCGAAAATATTGTACATTTTTTTTCTTTTAAGGTGGGGATTTGGCGGACGGTGGGGCAGGGAAAATGGGATTATGCGGGTATAGATATACACGTGGGTGGTGGGGCAAGGATGGTTTTATGTTCATACTCGTCGGGGCGGGGATTATAGTAATAGGTGGGGATGGGAAGAACAAACTAGTTGTATCCTTATGCGAAGGGTCTCCTATTTTTCTTTTTCCTTATTTTTATTTAAAAATAAATTGTTCATGATATGGTTATCCAGAGAGATAATGTTGTTAGTCAACCTAGTGCACCAATTCTTTCACAAATATCAAATTGTTGCTCTTGATTCTAATTTGATAAAATCCTTTCCAGAAAAAATTGTAGAACAATATGTGAGTTGACTCAATATTCAAAAAGGAGGGCGGGGAAAGTTTGCATAAAGCAACAAAAAGTGTAAGGAAAAAGGAAGCCTTTGCTTGGATTCCTATCGGACGATCTTCAGGGCATTTGCTTTCTTCGACATTATCCGGTGTATAATTTCACAGTAATTCATAAGTTGAAGGAACTCCTACATTCCTACACTCCTACTCCTATATATCTCTGTTAGTATAAGTGAAAGGGGAGAAAGATGGTCTCGTCTTTACAAAAAGTGATATACTATTAATAAATTTAAATTTATCATATATATTAAATAATATTTTCTTCTTCCTACTTGTTAGATATATTGAACAAGTTTTTTTTTTTTTTGATCGTTTTATATCATCTCATTAAGGCCGTTGTTACAACAATATCAAGTACAAGTTCATATTCTATTCCATACTACAACATCTGAAAATCTAGAAATTCCTTTCAAACACAGAGTGTTGTTGACTCGTTCCTCACATTTTTCAAACGTTGCGAAAGATAACGCCAGGCCTCGGGTGTGAGATGATTTTATAAAGTTCAGAATGAAGCTGAGATTGCTGGGTCCTCCATTTGAGATGCACCATTGTTTTGCTTGACAGGATGATGAGAAAATGCGCGTGGGCTGGGTTTTGAATATCTCATTGTTGGTTGAGATCTGGACAGCGCGGTGAATTGCTGAGACTATTGCTGAATTGTGGGGCATTGGGGGGCATGGGGAAGAGAACAGGTAGATTATTTCATTAACCCTGTTGAGAAGGTACCCTCCTATGCATCCTCCCTCTCCAAGAGATGAAGCAGCAACATACCATTGTAAACCAGGCGGATGAGATCCGGAATTAGGTGAAGTTCTAAGCCGGGAATTCTGAGGTCTATTTTCCTTCCAGTCGAGACAGCGAGGATATCTAAGAACTTCTTCCACTGAGTATGGAAATGGTTCTTTCCATGCTTTCATCCACCAGCAGATTCTAACCAAAATCAGGTTTTGGAGCTCTTCTTGAGAGGAACAGGTGCCTACAAAAATCCGAGCATTGCGCTCCTTCCATAAGGACCACACAATTACTATGAAAGCTGTATCCCAGATCTTTTTAAAGAATTTGTTCGATGAGGGATAGCGCCATTGTTCAAAGGCCTCACTGAGAGACGAGGGCCAAACCCACGAGATGCCCCATATATTCCACCACCATTTCCAGATTTCTTGAGCATGAGGGCATTTGAGGAAGAGATGAGTCACATCCTCATCCCCATCATGACACAAAGGACAACTGATGTCATTTCTAGGGATAATGTTTAAGGATACTAGCTTCTTTCTTGTATTGATTCTCTCCAGCAAGGCGAGCCAAAAGAAAACTTCAATCCTATATGGGACTAAGCCTTTCCATAATTTGCTTAAGGAGTGTTCCAGTATTGGCCTAACTGGTTTTGCTAGAGCCATATAGACTGACTTAACAGAGAAATAGTCAGAATTATTTGGGATCCATAACAACGAATCTTCATCCACCTCTGAAAGTTTAATTTGGTGGAGCATTGGAAGAAGAGATGTCCATTCATCATGATCTCGAGGTCTAAATGGTCTATTCCAGGGGATGAGCCAGCTCCATTCTGAATTGACATATGAGCCCATAGACGAAACTGTTGCCAAGGGAAAGGTTGCAATTGCAAATAGTCGAGGAAATTGAGATTTGAGAGGGGAGCTATTAAGCCATACATCATGCCAAAATAAAGTTTTTCTTCCATTACTTAGCTGCATCTTGGAACCTGTCAGAAGGAGATTTCTCGAACCCGGATGGTGAATGAGCTTGTTGCATAATGACTTCCATGGGCCCCCATTTTGAATAAGTGATATATCTGCCATTCTAAAGGTTGGCTGATACTTGTACTTAGCTTCAATAGTCCTCCTCCAAAGGGCTTCGGGCTCCTTAAAGTATCTCCAAATCCACTTCATTAGTAGACCCAGATTTCTTAATAATAGATCTCCTACATTGAGTCCTCCCATAACTTTGGGAAGCTGAACCTGCTCCCATCTGATCAAGGCTAAGGCCTTTCGGTCCTCTCTCCCACCCCACAAAAAGTTTCTTTGGATTTGTGTGATTTTCTTAATGATCCCTTGTGGAAGGGGAAAGAGAGACATGTAATAGATGGGTAAGTTTTCCAGGGATGATTTTATTAGAGTTAATCTTCCCCCTATGGATAATAGGTTGCCTTTCCATGAGGCTAGTTTCTTGTGAATTTTATCCAATAGGGGCTCCCATGTCGCAAGCTTAGTCATGCAGCCACCCACTGGAAGGCCTAGGTAGGATATTGGGAAGGTACCCACTTTGCACCCTAAATGACCCACAGCCGTTTGAAGCCAATTCAAGTCGACATTGACGCCAAGAATTTCACTTTTGTGAAAATTTATTTGTAACCCAGACGCAAGCTGAAAGAGGATCAAGACCTTCTTTATATTGATGAGAGATTCCAGCTTCTTAGGAGTGAAAAGGATGGTATCATCTGCAAATTGTAAATGCGTTAGTGTAGGACCATTATTGCAAATTGTCATACGTGACCAGAGATTCATATTTGTGGATTTTTCGATCATGAGATTTAGTACTTCAGCCACCAGATCAAAAAGAAAAGGGGACAAGGGGTCCCCTTGCCGGAGCCCTCTACGGGGTTTGAAGGGAGAAGATGGGATGCCATTGAGAAGAATACAAGCTGCCGCGGATGAAATGCAGGAAGAGATCCACATACGCCATTGCGATGGAAAGTTCATTTGGCAAAGAATCCAATCAAGGAACGACCATGATACACACTCAAAGGCTTTATGAAAGTCTAGTTTGAGCATTATAGAAGGTTTTTTTGCCTTTTACACGAGTCAAACAATTCACTGGCAATAAGAATGTTGTCCAGAATCTGTCTCCCCTCAATGAAAGAGGATTGTTGTGGACCTATGAGATCATTCATAACCCTTTTCAATCTTCCTGCCAAGATTTTTGAAATTATTTTGTACACACAACCGACCATACTGTTTGGTCGAAAATCCTTAAAATCAGATGGGTGATCGGTTTTCGCGATTAAGGCGATGAAAGCCACGTTACTGCCTTTGGGTAATGATCCTGAGAGCCAGAAATCATGAATGCACTTGTAAAAATCATGCTTAATAGTTTCCCAGGAGGTTTTTATGAATTTGAAATTGAAACCATCCGGCCCCGGAGATTTCGATGGGTTGCAGGAGGCGACCGCCTCATCTATTTCCAGGTTAGTGAAAGGCTCGATGAGAAGATTGGCTTGGTGGGGAGTTAGTTTTTTGAAGTTTAGGTTTGGGAAAGTTGGTCTGATTGTGGCTTTTTCTGAAAAAAGATCCTTAAAGAATCTTAGTGCTTCCTTTTTTATGGCTTCAGGGTCATCGGTTTTGTTTCCATTGATGGTCATGGATGATATGTTGTTTCGGTTCCTTCTCAAGGATGCACAAATGTGAAAAAATTTGGTTTTTTTATCCCCTAATTTGATCCATTTGGCTCGAGAATTTTGAGCCCAATATACCTCCTTTTTGTGAAGCCAGTCCCACAGATCCAGTTGGGTTTGGGCTCTTTTCTTTATTTCTTCTATGCTCAAGTCTCGCGAGTTTGCCAGGTCATCCCATTTTTGGATTTCTGATTCTTTGAGGGAGATATTTGTGTCAATATTCCCAAATACTTCTGAGTTCCAGGTTTTCAGTTGAGATTTCACATTCCTGAGTTTTTCCATGATCGACCCATCTGAGGGCTTCTTCCAGGAGGTTTCGATGATTTCGGAAAAACTTTTGTGAGTGACCCAGGCATTTTGGAATTTAAAGGGTCTTGGCCCCCAATCAGTATTCGAGGCTTGAAGGAGCAATGGACAGTGATCTGAGACATTTCTTTTAAGGATGGTGGATTTTAAAGAGGGAAATTGCACAATCCATTCAGCTTGCACAAAGATTCTATCCAATCTGCTTCGAGAATTACCTCTAAACCAGGTAAACCAGCCAGTGGGTGAGATGATTTCAATGAGATGAAGGTCGCTAACAAAGTTTCTGAATTTTGAAGAGGTGGATTCGTCAATCTGCTGACTTCCTCTATCTTTAACAGATAACACTTCGTTAAAGTCTCCCGCAATGAGGCAAGGGAGATGGGAGGTTGTACAAAATTCAGTTATGGCTTTCCAAGTTTCCTCACGAACAGAAGCTTCGCAAGAGTTATATATGTTGATGAGTAGGCAGGGGAATTGCTTGGATAGAAGGCAACCCCCAATGGCAATCCAATTGCGGTTGCAGTGGCTAAATTCAATTTGGAATTTTGATGATTTCCAGAGAGTCAATAAGCCTCTTGAGTTGCCAATGGAGGGGCTGATTATGAATTCCAGGTCATTCGAATTCCATATATTGAGAATTGATCTCGGTGGTAGATTCTCCAGTTTCGACTCCTGGATAAAAACAAAATCGGGTTCATGAGATATGATGGATTTTTTTAGGGTTCGCTTCTTTATTTTGGCGCTCAGGCCTCTGATATTCCAAGAAAACAATATCATAATTCAGATGATGTTAGTATGAGATGGCCTCACAGAGTGCAACTTCCCCTATTGCTGACGTGACAGTATTGCCAGAATTTGACCATGTAGATCGGACAGTGGTCCATTGAAATTCATTCCTAATTTGAGGCCTAATTCAATGATCTCATCAGCTATTGTGTTGTTGTGGTCAGTGTCCTGGGAGGAAAGGGGGTTTCGGGATAATGCTTCTTGCCTGCGCATTCTTTTCTTTTGGATCTTACGGAGTCTTTTTTGCTCACGTTGAGCTTTCAGAGGTGGGGGAATGAAATTCTCAAATCCAGGAGGGATGGAAGGAGATGAGGTAGACGTTGATGAGGAGGGATGGTTGGAGGATGAGTTGTGAGAAGGTTTTCTAAGAGGTATGAAAGAGTTAGAGAGGGGTACTTGGGGATTATTGTATGGCAAGCTGCAGTTCTGGAGTAAGGAGCTGGACATGATGTTGTTTTCCTTTCTTGGGCTAGGTGATAAGGGTGGTTTGCGGGCATTGTGAGATTTGTTTTTGGTAGGGCTTGGGGAGGCTGGGTTTTTCTTGGTGTTTGTTGAGTTGATAGGGCTGTTGGGAAGATTTGGTTGGGCTGTCGGATTAAGGTATTAGATAGATCGTGCTGAGTTAGCTTTACCACCAGTGGGCTCAGTTGATTGGTCCATATGAGATAAGGTCAGATCTGTAAGGCCAGGACAAGAGACTTTTATTTGTTCAAGACTCTTAGGGTTGTGAGGTGACCCCAATGGGGAGAAGGTTTTAAGATGGCTTTTGGATTGGGGAGATATTTGTGGCGGCTTTTGGATTTTTGGTGGGGAGAAGTCAAATGATTTTCTATTGGGAGATGGAACGATATCATAATTTCCCTCAGAACCTAGGTTCACATTAATATCAATTAATGAGTCACGTGCCTTTTGAGTTGGTGAGTGGCCCATGGTTGATTCATCTTCCTGACAGACTTCCAGTTCATCCTCAACCTCTGCACCTACTGGACTAATCATCTTTTCCAACATGTCAGGGCTCGTGGATGGTGTTTTTTCATTTGTTTTTACTGCTTGATTATTGATGATTGTGCTAGTCACCTCAAGCACATGGACTTTGAAATTCCTCTCTGCCACCTTGAACAGAATGGGATTGTTTATCATGAAGAAGCAATCCGTGATCACAAGGACCCTCGCATAATCCATCCTTGAGTAATCAATGGAAAGAACTTTCCCATATATACTCCCTATGCTTAGAAAGTTCTCATAGCTCCAAGCTGTGATCGGAACACCGTAAATATTAAGCCAAGTTTCCCTCCAAATCGCTGCACTGGACTCCTTAATGTCTCGTAATTCTAGGAACCATCTTTGAAGCCATTGGCTATCGATCATGGCCTTCTTTTCTTCCACTGAACAAAATGTTAGTAGATGCAAAAGCCTACCTAGTGATTTTATGTTTACACTAAGGACTCCCTCCGCAAGAATATGTTCTAGTATACTCAATGATGAGGTCGGAGCATTTGTGACTCCTATAACACTTCTCTCCATAAAATCATCCATATCTGGATTTAATTTCCCTTCAATCCATATGTATTGATCACCATCCAATTCTCCCACTTTTAGGCATTCCCTAGTTCTTTCAGTGTCATCCCCAAGAACTCTTGAGCTCATAATTCTATGTTTGCTCATTTCCCGGACTAGTATGGAAGGTTCAGGTTCAAGAATTTGATTGGGTATGATTGATGGGGAGGGGCTGGCTGGAGGGGTAAGGATTTGGGTTTGTTTTGGTTGATTGTTTTTGATGGTTGGCTCATGGAGAGGTTTAGTGGGGAGTTGGTTTGCTGCATCTCTATAAGAACGATGATCTCTTAGTGAGTATGGGTGGTGTATAGGGATAAAATTTGGATTTTGCGACATGGTTTTGGAAGGTGGATAGGATCTATCTGTGTGTACACTGGGTTTGGATGTGGGTTTATCAAATTTTGCTGGGTTCACTCGTAGAGTAAATGGTCCTAATCTTCGACCATTTTCTTCTCTGATAGCATTTGTGAAAGCTTGAGTAGAGAAGAATTTGATAAAGGCGTACTTGTGAATACATCTGGTTCTGGGTTTGGTGGGTAGGGTTATGTTAGCTATGTTACCATATCGGCTGAAAATGTTAGAAAGGTGTTGGGTTTGTATGTCAGGGGGTAGGAAGTCAACATAGATGGTCCTGGCGGCTGTGGATGGGTTTGGTTTGGTTGCTGCTTGTCTCCTTCTGACAGTAATCCATTCATCTTCTTCCCTTCTTTTCCAGAGATAGTCTCTCTCTCTCTCTCTCTCTCTCTCTCTCTCTCTCTCTCTCTCTCTCTCTCTCTCTCTCATCTTTTTTAAGGGGGTAATCTTTTATGGCTTAATCTAATACATACCTTTTAGAACGATATAAATTTCAATTTTATTATATTGAACAAGTTAACATTGAAACTGAATTCAAATTTCAATTGAATACTAAAATAAGGAGAATGATTTTCTCTTCTTACATATGTGTGATCAAGAAACTCAGATCAAAAATTAAATTGACAATATAAAATGGTTGGCACACTGAAAAGAAAAATAAAAATTTGAATTCATATTCATTATTATATTGATAATATTTAAAACCTAAATGTTGATTATTATTCAGTAATTTCTATTATATAAATCAAAATATTACACTTTATCAATATTCATCGATCAAACCTAATATATAAATTATTCCACTTTATTTGAGCATAAGCTTTCTTCTTGCTTTACATTTCCTTCTCTCAATACTATATTTGAATAATGATGAAAAAATAACTAAAAAAATAAACAAAATATTGATTTAAGAAAAATATACTAGAAAATATCAAAAAATTATAAATGTATGTTCGAATTAAAATTTTTGTAGCACCGATGAATAACTAATTGAAAAAAAAATGTTAATATGACGCGCACGCATAGTGCAGAAAATACTCGACAACATACCGCAAAATGAAATTTTGATTAATTGGAAAAAGTAATTTTCCTAAAAACTTCCTAGAATACCCTCTAAATTACTTTCCCAAAAGCTACCCTCTCAAAATTCTACACATAATCTTTAAAATTCGGTCGATTTCTCGAAATTAAAAAAAAGAACTAATGTGATATGCAACCATCGCCATAGCAATATTACATACTATATTAGAAATCCCTCAAATTTCTTGCGGCTATAATACTTTTCATAGCTTATCCAAAGTATCTACCTTGGATTGAAAGAATCTACTAGAGTGAGGTACACTCAAAATAAATCTACACTAATATATTAAAAAGCGTTCCCAAACAAGAAATGGTCCCACGTGCGGCGTGCCGCTCTCCTTTATGGTGTTCTACTCCATGTAATCCACATACTATAAAACAAATTAATAAATATATTGTTTAAAATGTGATCCCATGACTTCAAGTTTATGTACTAAAGTTTTAACCACTAAACCAAGTGATATATGATGTCATCATTATAAAGTAAAATATTAATAAATGAAAATTTTAAGTACCTAAGCCGTACCACCAATTTAAAAACTAGTTTATATTCCAAAAGGTGGTGTTATATATTTATAAGTCATATGAGATAAGTAAAACCTTACAATCTACACCCACGTAGCACATCACATATATGAAAATTATGGAGTATAAGATATTGTAAGGCCAAGAGAGTCGTGTGCTCAACATAATCTCGATGAAGCTAGTACATCTATGAAAATTTGGAGTGTTAAGAAATTGCAAGGCCAAGAGGATCGTGTGTTCAACATAAACTCGAGGAAGCTAGTGGTTGAAAATAGCTAACTAGCAACTTGGATGTATAGGACAACATGTACCATGTATGCTGTAGTAGGGAAAACAAAGCAATAAATTGATGCTTTTGGCCCTCTCAAATTGCAAGTACAAATAATAATAAGTCTCTGGTCTGAGAGAAATGTTTCATTCTTTAGCGGCCCGGGTTTAAAGAAATTAATTGTGATAATATTTGTGGCAGCAGGCACTTGTTTGTACTAGTACTAATACATTATTATGAAAACCGCAATGATTAAATGGCTAAAGAATGTCCACAATAACTATAGCAATTTTTGAAACAAGGGCTTGTTCTTTTCGGCATAAAACAACTGAACTGAACTGACCTGCACTGAACTGAACTGAACTGAATGGAACTGAATTGAATTGAACTGAAGTGAATAGTGATATGTGAGAGTAAAAATATTGTCAAGAGCTGAACTGAACTAGTCTGAACTTAACTGATTTGAACTGAACTGAACTGAATTAAACTGAACTGAACTGAAAATAAGTTGGGGAGAACAGACCCTAAATTGAAAGAAGCTTTGCATAGACATAGACACATAGTGGCAGATCTTAGTAAAAAAAATAATATAAAAGAGGCAGAAATTTGAATTTTAACCTTTCTTTTAATACAAGTGCACTCAATATATGCCACAACCTTTCTGTTATGTATATTTGGGTTGAGGCCAGGGCACCAACTATCCCAATGGAAGATCCTTCATGTGGCCCGTGGGTTGTTCCCCAAGCTTGGTTTGGTTTGGTTTGGAGTCAAGTATAGGAATGACATACAATAAGTCATATATCTTACCTTGACACCTAATTAGACCTTAATACTTCTTCCGGTTCGATTTAATCGCAACAATTCACTTTTTACGCTTGTCGATACATAACTTTAATGGTTAATATCTACTATAATATATATGTAAAAATTATAAAAAGTTGATATTACGAAAGTATTTAACGAGACGAATCTAACAAGATCCCACTTGACTATGTTTTTCATTATGTATAAAGTTCAAATCTTAGTCAAAGTACATACTGTGAATGGTGCAAAATGTTGACTGTTGCGATTAATTCGAAACGGAGGAAATATATGAGTCTAGTACGTTTATGTGGATCATATGATCCATGTGGTATGACCCTTTTTATCCATACGCCCGCATAAGCTCATATTAGAGGCTAGGAAAATTCTAATTAGGTTCCTAAGTTATTCAAATCCTAAGAAAAACAATTGTCATTGATCCGTCATTCACCACATTGTATATATGATTTGTATCATTGCCTCTTTTGTCACTCACTGATCACAACCTAGTCTCACTAAATTACTATCCAACGAAATATATCAATTATTATCATGCACCAGCAATTGTTGTCCAACAACCCCTAAAAAATCGTCTGCCCTTAAATCTCTAGCCATCCCTCCAAAGATAGGAAAATTTACCGTCATTCCAATATATATGAGGAAAAAATCAAGATTAACAACATATGAGTTGATGGATATCAAAAGTATGAGTGGTGTTAACTTTAGATGATATAAAAATAGGTCTGGGTAATCTAATAAGGAGGACAGTTTAGCCCACTTACAAGCTAGGAGGTTCCATCCTAAAACCAACTGGTGATAAGAGGAGTAACTTCTAATCTTATAAAGTGGTTTATTCTGTCATCTTTCTCCAATGTGGGACACTCACAAGTGGGCACTCTATGGGTTTCAACTAGTGGCAAGAATAATTTTCAAGATACAGATCCACTTTTGGAGAGAATCAATTCAAATTCTTTTAAAAAATCTAAGGCCACGACCTTTGGATTTGATAAAGGGTTAAAGTGTTAACCACTTATGTACTATGAAAGAATCTAGTCTATATTTTTTAAAATGTGATTACTACGTCGCCAAATTAACAACAGAGAAGTAGAATAAGCAAATGCCGGCTAGAAAGGAGGGGACCGCGGTTAAAAATACATTTGTATGGTGTATGCAAATGCAATTACAGTCAGATGCAGAAATATGTCTACTTCATGACACTGCGCATTATTGAAACAAAACTAGACCACCAACTTATACTTCGGGAAAATAACGACAAAAGTCAGAAGAGTTTATTGTATTCAACAAACACCACTTGTGCTTAAAAAAAAAAATTCCTCTTAAATCTATTGTTTATTCATCAGAATATCATGTTGTGTTACTATTAAGCAATTTCTATGAAAGAGGTCTAAATCACCTAGCATCCTCTTATTATATTGGGGTCAGTTGGATGTGATTTTAATAAAGCAATAAAATGTTAAATATATAATTTTAAAAGAGATAAAATACTTGGTGATTTGTTTGATACTATAAGTGTATAACATAGACGTCGATCAAGTTTGAATGCTATAGCTTTTCCATTTAAGCGATTTCCAGACCTTCCATCCATATATGATTACCTAATATTTGAAAAATGTTACATACCCAATTAACATACTATTTTCCAAAAACACAAAGGCTCCTTTGTTTTCTTTACATTATAGAGTATATTATATCAATTGACATTTGGTTACGATTGTTTTGCCTTTAATGTTATCTGGATCGGGATCCTACTTTGGATCGTAGGAATTGGTAGGATCGAATCGATGGGATCGAATCGTAGGATCCTACAATTTCGTAGAATAGAGATAATTATGCTAAAATATGATCACAAATAATTTACAGAAGTTAATAACGACTTATTTCATTAACAAATGATGATAGTTCTTCAATTCTATAAGATTGAAGTAACATGCAACCAAAATCTAATAGGAGAAATATAATATGTGAAATTACTTTATGATATTTTTACGATAATCGAACTGAATCGAATTGTAAAATCGTATTAAGATCTTATCATGTGGTTTTTTGAGGTTGGGTAGGATCAAAAGATCCTACAAGATGGATCGGGATTTTACAAATGTTCTTTACTACTAATTGCATTATGATGAGTAATCACTTGACTATAAAAACATTTATTAACACATATATCACAACTTCGTAAGCATCGATAGAATATTCACTGACCTAACTAATCGATATGTGCTAACACCATATGAAGTTGGAGAAGATTTTTCTTTTCTAGAAATGGTTGGACTACATATTGGAACAACAAGCTCTTCATATCTCCTCTTATATGGGTGGTTTGGAGTTCTATAAATGAATATATCTCCTAATTGTTGTTTGGCTAGTTAACATTTTGATAGCAATAATTGAGTTTATTCATCATACACCCAGGTGCGTACTATGTGTATTGTACATTCAAGACTAATTTTTGCTCCTTTGCTCATTTGGAACTCTCATTATTTTTAGTATATTTTGCTCATTTGTATTATCTCAATGAGTAATGAGCATATTAATAGCATTCTGCCGAGTGTATGATAATATTTTTGATATATACTTCCTTTGTTTTTTTATTACAGAATTTCGTTTTTCACGTTTGTCGAGATGCTTGTTTGAACGTCAATATCTATTATTGCATATATGTCAAAATTAGAATCATTAGATACCCTAATCTTTGCAATGAGATGAATCAAACAAGAGTCCACTTGATTATGTTTTCTTTATTATATGATGATGCGAGATAACTTAACAAAATTAGTTGATTAATAGTGCCAAAAACGAAATGGTTCAATTAAAAAACAGAGAAAGTATAAAATATATAGTGATTGAAGGAAAAAATTCGAGCCAATTTCAAAGAAAAAATAACTGGAATCTGACCGTTTAAAAATAACTCGGAGTCGGATCCCATAAAAATCTGACATCTGGATCTGACTATGAATTTGATATATTTAGTTTTTTTTATATTAATGTACTATGTATTACTCCCTCCGTTTCCTAAAAATCTTCCCACTTACTGTTCCTACAGATACCAAGGAAAATCAAGTTGTGTGGGGCATGGTGTGAGTAAAGTAGGAGAGAGAAAGGGGTTAAGATAAATAAACAAATAAAAAGGGGTTAAAGTAGGAGAGAGAAAGGGAGTAAAATTGAATTAATAATGTAATGGTGGACCATATGATAGTGACATGATAGGGTAAATAGGGAAATTTGTTTTGCCAAAATAAGGAATAAAGCAAAAGAGAGAAGATCTTTTGGAAACACCCTTAAACGAAAAGAGGGAAGATCTTTAGGAAACGGAGGGACTATAGTCTAACTCCAACTTTGAGGAAATTGTATTGTATAAGACTTTTGATCTATTAAAAATGATTGTTGAAAAATACTAATGATTAGATTATTAGTATTATATAAGATTTCTATATGATTGTTGAAAAAATAGTAATGATTAAATTATTTGTATTATATAAGATTTTTCAATGTTTAAAAAATAGGGGTGAAAAAGAAAGTTGGATTGGATCAGAGTCAAATGTTAGGATTTTAAGTCGGATTTTCGGAGTTAGGGTCGAACTTAAAATTCAATTTCTTGTAAGGTTGGAGTCAAATTTTGCATAATCTAGTGCAAGTTCGACTTGTTGTCAACCCTATTCTTGATTAGCTACTTTGCTGGTCCTCTCGAGTCACACGGGGTTCGAAGTTTAAATCTTATCAAGGACATACCCAATCTGCAAAATATGCACAATATGCAATTATGTTGGGAAAGAAAGAGATTAAACCCAAAAAAGCATCCTACACAATGAGATCCATAGTAGAGGCCTCTAGAATACTAAGAGACAAATTAAGTGGCATATCAGATTGGAAGTGGGGATAACTTTAAACTAGGGGACAAGTACTGGACACAAAATTGGAAGGGATAAACTCAACCGGAAATGAAGCCAAATAAAGAAGATTTGTTATTACAACCAATGAATACACTTTTAAAACTAGGAAATGAGTGGGACAAAAAAGAATATATGAATCGTTTATTAGAGATTCTGCAATTGCAATATTATCCACATACAAATCCTCAAGGAAGAGAATGATGAACTCATATGGACTCTCACAAAGAATGGAGAATATTACAACAAAATCAGGCTATTGGAGCTTATTAGAACGAAACAAAGAGAAAGATAACATAATATGGACAACAATATGGCGACTTGATATTTCCCCTAAGTGAAAATTCTTTACATGAAGGCTACTAAAGGAAATAATTTCGGTCATGTATGAACTTAGTAGACAAGGTATAAGGGAGCAGCAAATGTTCAAACTATGCAGAAGAGACAAAGGAACATTTATTTTAGAGATTGTGAAATATCCAAAAGGGTGTGGACATCCTCAAACCTAAGCATGAGAGTAGAAATGCAGCAAAATACCCCTGTTGCAAGAATGGATATCAAACGACATTTACTATATAAAAAATTCCACAAAGGATATACTAGGATGTGTACTATTCATAATCATCCTCTGGGAAATATCTAAACATCGTAATAAAGTCACTTTTAAAAAGAGGTAATGTAATCCTTAGTATATTATTAACCAAGTGAATGAAAGTTTCAATCAATGGACAGATTGCAAGAGATGTTTGAAGGTATGTATTAGAAGAAATAACAAAAACGAAAATACTCTGATTAAAAATGATGACAATGAATGACAAATGGGTATGAATTATGATTACGTAACAAGAGATGGTACAAGTTCAATTAAGCTAGACATGGAAGAAAAAAAAGAAATGACACAAATAAGCATGGGACAAATGCAGTAATAGGATAATGAGGTAATAAAGTGTTTGCAAATTCTCCCATACAAACACAGATTATGGCCATTTTGGAAGGACTAAAACAGTGATATAAGAAAGGATCAACGATCCAACTACTCATCAATGCACAAATGGCAATTAACTTCCTCAAAGACGAGCACAACACAATCACGAGTGTCAGTGACTTAATTGCAGATATAAAATTTTGGTCATCACTATTATGTTCATATGAAAAGTTTAGAAAGTAGAGAAAAACTATGTAAAAAGATGCCCATAATGTAGCAATAGAATATAAGAAGGGTGGGAGGTGGTTTCTTGTATATGTATTAGAGGTGATCATGGACCGGACTGCATCTAGTTCAGTTGGCCAAAATATTTTTAATGAAAGTTTCAAAGATAGAGTTTTTTGCTAGGTTACTGGATAATTTCCAGCACCTTTCTTTTCTATTTCTCAATTGTTGTGTCTTGTGTTACAAGAAGCTTGAAAACGGCTGCCCATCCAGCTAGCCTTTTATAACAGAATACTATTAAAACCTAGGACACATTTGGACAAAATAACAGACAGCTGGACTACAGACAAAATAACAGTCATAAAATCTTCCTAGGATCAATACAACAAACATAAAAATTAGCAGCCTGTTATTTCTTTAATCTTGGTAGCACTACCATAATTCTCAATACCCTCCCCTCAAGGTGGAGCAGAAGCAATGAGGCCCAACTTGAAGGATAAATGGTTGTGCTGTTGTTCACTGAGAGACTTTGTCATGATATCAGCCAACTGAAGAAAGGACTTAATATGAAGAACATTCAGCATCCCATCTTGGATGTGATCTCTCACATAGTGACAATCAACTTTGAGGTGCTTCGTTCTCTCATGAAAAATGGGATTGTGAGCAAGATGATTTGCAGATTTGTTGTCACAAAACAAATCAATGGGTTTGGGAACAATAAAACTTAAATCTTCTAGAACGCCATCCAACCAAACTATCTCACTAGTGGTGTGAGACATGCATCTATATTCAACCTCTGTAGAAGATTTAGAGACTGTCTTTTGTTTTTTTGTCTTCCATGAAATGAGACAGTTGCCCAAAAAGACACAATAGCCAGTAAGAGATCTGGCACTAAAGGCACAACTGCCCCAGTCAGAATCACAAAATGCTGTGAGTTTGAGAGCAGTGTGGCTAGGATAGAAAAGTCCCCAGTCTAAGGTGTGAGCAAGGTATTTGATAACATGAAAAGCTGCTTGTAAGTGTGGTTTCCTGGGAGTGTTCATGAATTGACTCAATTGTTGAACACTATAGGATATGTCAGGCCTTGTTAAGTTGAGATATAAGAGCTTCCCAATAATACTTCTGTAAACTTCAGCATCCTGGAGCACTTCACCTTGCTCAATGGAGAGCTTCACCTCTTTGGGAAAAGGAAACTTTGTTGGCTTGCATCCTTCTAGGCCAGTGGATTTGAGAATATCTAAAATAAATTTTCTTTGATTGAGCATGATTCCTTTAGGATTACGAGCAACTTCTATCCCAAGGAAGTATCTGAGCTCTCCCAAATCTTTCACAGTGAAGGCAGAGTCCAGGCTCTCTTTAAGCCTCTTGATTTCTTCCTCATCATCTCCTGTAACAAGGAGATCATCAACATAAACCAATACAATGCTTTGCTTCCCATTATGCAACTTAGAGAACATAGAGTAGTCCCTCTTAGATTGAACATATCCTTGTGCAAGGAAGTGCTTGCTGAGCTCCAAGTTCCACTGCGTAGATGCTTGTTTCAAGCCATAAAGACTCTTCTTGAGCCTACACACTTCACCTGTTTTAGCCTGAGTATAGCCCTTGGGAGGTTTCATATATACTTCCTCATCTAGATATCCATGCAAGAAAGCATTATTGATATCTAGTTGATGAAGTTTCCAATCTAAAGATGAGGCTAAGGCAATTAAGGTTCTCACAGTGGTAAACTTAGCCACTGGTGAGAATGTGTGCTTGTAATCCTTCCCATAAACTTGCTTATCCCCCCTGGCTACCAATCTGGCCTTGAGCTTGTCTATTTTATCTTCAGGAGTGAACTTGATCTTATAAACCCACTTACAATCAATTGCCTTCTTGTCCTGTGGAAGAGTAGCGAGTTCCCAAGTTTCATTCATGTCTAGAGCCTTTAGCTCATCTTGCATGGCTTGTATCCAACCTTCATCCTCACAAGCTTCATTATAGTGTAAGGGCTCTCTCATTCTTAAGACATTGTTGAGAGAAGCTAGGGAATTTGCTGAGTAGTACTCAGAATCTACAAGCTGGGCAGTGATCAAGTTTGCTCTATGAGAAGCATCCTTCTTTCCTGGGAGATCAACAACAAAATCTCTGAACTTAGCTGGCAATTTGCCTTCCCTTACAGCTCTTGCTGGTAGAGAGGACTCAGTAGCTTCAGAGCTGACCCTGAAATCAGGTTCCAAGAGAGATGACCCTTCATCTTGGTTAAGGTGGACCTGTTCTTCTGCCTCTGTGGGTTCCACCTGCTCATCCACCTGCTCTTCCACCTGATCTTCCACCTGATCAAGCTTACTCAAAAAAATATCATCAAAATCATCATTATTTTGAGTTACATCATGTTTGAGCTCAGTTAGAAACTCACTGTTGCCTTTCTTCAACAAGAAGGGAAAAATATTTTCTTTAAAGACAACATCTCTACTCACAAAAATTTTATTTGTTTCTAAATCAAGAAGTTTATATCCTTTTTGGCAGTAAGGATAACCAATCATGATGCATCTAATGGCCCTTGGTGCAAATTTATCAGTTGGTTTTCTATGAGGACTAGCATAGCAAAGGCACCCTATTACTCTCAAATGATCATAGTTTGGCTCCTTTTTCATTAACCTTTGATAGGGTGTTTCCCAATTTACTACTGCACTAGGCAAGAGACTAATTAAATAAGTTGCAGCAAGAATGCATTCTCCCCACAAGTAAGAAGGCAAACCTGCATGAAGCTTTATAGCTCTTGCTGTTTCAAGCAAGAATCTATGTTTTCTTTCCACTCTGGCATTCTGCTGAGGTACTCCAGCTACACTTCTCTGGTGTGTAATACCTCTGTTAGCAAGGATCTCCCTACATTCACTCTGAAAAATCTCAGTC
This sequence comes from Beta vulgaris subsp. vulgaris, assembly GCF_026745355.1. Lineage (NCBI taxonomy): Eukaryota > Viridiplantae > Streptophyta > Magnoliopsida > Caryophyllales > Amaranthaceae > Beta > Beta vulgaris. Next base: position 9,858,212 of record NC_079209.1, read on the forward strand.
CCATTATCACTTCTTAACACTTTCACTTTTGTGTCAAGATAATTTTCAATATGAGCTAGGAAGTTGCTTAGAACTTCCTTAACTTGCTCTTTGTTGGACAACAATTGAGTCCAAGTGGCCCTGCTGTAATCATCTACAATAGTGAAAAAGTAGATTGCTCCTGTAATATTCTTGGTCCTATATGGACCCCATAAATCAACATGAATGAGATCAAAAACCTTTCCAGCAATAGACTTGCTCATCATAAAAGGTAGATTATGATGTTTTGCAAGGGAACAAGTATCACAAAAGAAAGTGTTTAAGTTTTTACACTTGCAAAAATTCAGATGTTTCATCTTAGACACAGAAATATGTCCTAATCTGGCATGAAGAACATCTATACTTTCTACTTTATTACATTTAGAACTCTGTTGCCTCTTCTCAGCAGCAAGACAATTCACTCTTCTTCCTTCATAACTTAAGTTGTAGAGATCATGCTCATTTTTCCCAAAATTTACACTGCCTCTAGTGGTAGGGTCCTGTAGAGAACACCCAGTTTTGTCAAAAACAAGGTTCAAATCATTTTCTTTCAAAAACTTGCTGACATAAAGAAGATTGTGTTTAAAATCATCAACACACATAACATCCTTCAAGGAGATATTTTCTTTCAAGTCAACATCACCTAACTGCTTCACAATCTTCACAGTTCCTTCTGGTAAAACTACTCTAATGTATCTATCTAAGTTTCTGATCTTTTTTAGCAGAGATTTGTTACCTGTCATGTGGTCACTTGCCCCGGAATCTATGGTCCAGACATTAGAATCACATTTAAAAGAATGCTTATTAACATTGGAAGAAATTGTTTTACCTGCAAAATTGCTTTGTGATGAACTGCTTCCACCACTTTGCTCAGCAAAGGCTTTCATGACTTCCTGGACAACAGAAGATATGAGAGCACTTTCATTTTTACCTGCATTCCAGTAGATTAAGCTTCCATGTCCAAAGGATTGTTTGCAGCAAAGCATATCTCTTGTCTCCCAATGTTTGCAGCCTGCCTCATGTTGTTCTTCCCTCTTGGTTGCTTGAACCACTCAGGATATCCTATCAACCTGAAACATTCTTCCTTGAGGTGCCCCTTCATACCACAATGTTCACATTTCTTGGCATTCTTATCATCTTTCTTCTTCTTGTAGTCCCTTTTAGATAGGTATTCTAAGGGCCCCGGATACTTTTCAGGTCTATAATGTTCCAGAGGTCCTAAATACTTCTCTTGCCTATTTACAGCCATGGCACTCATTTCTGTTCCAAGACTAATCTCTCCTGCAATCTGCTTCTGTTTTTCAACTTGAGAGATCAAGTTATATGCCTTGTTTACTGGAAGTAAAGGGTCCATGCTCAAGAAATTAGTCTTTACTTGATCATACCCTCCATTCAGACCCATGATAAACTTCATGAGCTTGGTTGTAGCTTCCTTTTCTGCAAGCAATTTTTCCACATTGCAGCTGCATTTTTGTAGGGCACCACATTTACATTCTGGTAGCTCTTCCAGCTCACTTATCTGGTCCCATAAGTCCTTGAGCTTGCAATAGTATTCAGCAACACTTAAGTTGTTTTGCTGTAATTCCCAAAGTTCCTTCTTCAACTGGTAGAGCTGAGGAGCATTAGACTGACCATATCTCTCCACTATTTCTTCCCACAGCCTCTTGGTAGACTGCATAGTTACCAAAGTGCTGGCTATTTCAGACTTCATAGTAGCAAGAATCCAAGACCTCACCATATAGTCACACCTGGTCCATTTTTGCATTTGGTCTCCATTGCTGCTGGGTTTGTTGTGTTTTCCTTCAAGAAAACGAAGTTTGTTTTTTGCTCCTAAGGCAATTTTGATGCTTCTACTCCAGTTTAGGAAGTTGTTTCCATCAAATATGATACTTCCAAGAGGAGTAGATGCATTTTCACTCACAGCAACAAAGAGAGGATCTTTGTAAGGATTCTCTTTGTTTGCGTCTGTCCCTTTCTCACCCATGGAGTTTTTGAAAAAACACTTTGAAACTTTCTGTTTAATAGGATCTTTCAGCCTAGAGCTCTGATACCATAATGAAAGTTTCAAAGATAGAGTTTTTTGCTAGGTTACTGGATAATTTTCAGCACCTTTCTTTTCTATTTCTCAATTGTTGTGTCTTGTGTTACAAGAAGCTTGAAAACGGCTTCCCATCCAGCTAGCCTTTTATAACAGAATACTATTAAAACCTAGGACACATTTGGACAAAATAACAGACAGCTGGACTACAGACAAAATAACAGTCATAAAATCTTCCTAGGATCAATACAACAGACATAAAAATTAGCAGCCTGTTATTTCTTTAATCTTGGTAGCACTACCATAATTCTCAATAATTTTCGTACTTGAATTGGGGGGGATTTAGGCAGGGTGGTGTGATGGGCTGGACTATCTACTAAAACAAGAGACTCATCCCATACTTTTACTTGACAATAGAGGAAAAAAATAATTTTGGGCGTAGATTTGCTCTTCCACGACCATTAACTATGGAGTATTCATCCTTTGGGCCCTTAAAATTTCGCCTCTCCCTTTAAACATCACCTTAAAATTGGGCTGGATAACAAATATGATGGGCTTCCCCCCTGTACGTTTCTGACCAAATTCATTCACATCAAGATCGAAAAACTTCCAACATTCTCTCCGTTCACCGGCGACTGCGAGAAGAGCGATTATTTTCTTCAATTTTCTCTCTCCTCCGCATTTCCGGCGCATACGAAAACTCGCCGGCGAGGTTTCTCTCTCCTACTTTTTCTCATTTCCATGGATCAGTTGAAATCGATGTGATTTGCCGTGAAAAATGTCGTGATTTAGAATTAGGTTTTGTTCTCTGATTGATTTTTTTTTGGTTCAATTGTAATTCAGGAGGTTCTGAGGACGAAATTATTGCAGGTATTGTTGGAAAAAACTGAAGTACTAACCTAATTGTGTTGATTAGGGTCGTGATTTGAATATGTGAAATGCAATGAGATGTTCGATTAAGTTTTTCATCTGATTGAAATTTGTTAATAAAATTTGATTGTAGGAGGTATTGAGGACGATTTGGTAGCGAATTCCAGGTGATTTTGATCATGTAGTTGTGTTGAATTGTTGATTAGTTGATCTTGATTTGATTCTAATTGTAGTTTCGCTTCAATTTATGCAGCGTACGCTGTGGATTTTCTGATTTTGCAATCAATTGAGAGCTGCATCTAGTTCAGTTGGCCAAAATGGTTTCGTTCGAGATGAATGACAGAAAAAGTGAGCAATATTTTACTTTTTCTTGATCTTTAGATACTAAAAATTGTTGTTATTAACTAATTGTTGTGAAAAACATCTGTAATAGGCGTATATGTGATTTATATGGCGTGAATTTACTGTTTGCCAAACATCTCTATTGGATGTTTGACAATTACTATGGTACTTTGTACGACTTTGTATAGTTCATTGCAATTCTAGCATGATTCTTTCTATATTAAACTTGATACAGTTGTTGTGTTTGCCTTTCCATTTGTGTAGTTATTGGAGTATTAGTTAATTGATCATTGAGAAAAATTGTTTACTGCTTTTATCCTCTTCCAAACAGAGGTTTTTGGACAAATTGTCTGACGTCTAGAATGTTAGCCATATAAAAAATAATAATATGAGTGGCCTATAAGATAGTGCCATTGAAGAAATGAAATACTTTCAGGTCTCTTTACATGTAAGACAAGGTTATAATTTCTATAGCCATCATAGTTACATAAAGAGAGGATATGCAAAAAAAATTGAGTGGCTTCTTTTGGAACAACCTAGTCCTAAAACCGTAAATGATCATAACACCTGTGGGAGGGGCGGGGGGGATGGTAGCTTACCTTATCTATGTTCAGTGCTCTTTGTTCACAGAACTAATTGAACATGCAATCTGTGAAATTGATAAAATAAGACTCTAGATGGTGGTGAGATGTGTTTGTTATTATTATTGTCTGTTTTTTTTTTTTTTTTGGGGGGGGGGGGGGTATAACTTGATTTCAACTTTCTGAAATGCAATTCCTTTCTTCAAAAATGAATTTCAGGTTTTTTTCCATTTAAGAAACCTCTTCTTTTCATTATTATTATATACCTCTTCTTCTCAGCCCTCTAGATAACAGATAAATATAATATTATAATCAATTAGAAAGATAGTTATGATTAATACTATCTATATTTTAATGGAATGCAAGAAGTTAAAGGAATATATACCTGGTTGTGGCTATGAATTAATACCTTCTTTTTCTTTAATACAATCGTCACTAATTAGTTTGAAGTCTTTTGACCAAGTCAAAATCCAAAATGCTACTATTGCCATAATATTAATTTTAAATACTTTTTTGTGAAGTAGAAGAAAAGAAAGCTAGTGTCATTTATTTGATGCGTGCATTTAACTTTGTGGTTTGCCACTTAAGAAGTGTGTATGTAAAGTTACTATTGTCTGTTACTGGTATTTTAGTTATTTTGCCCGTATCTCAAATGGTGAAGTCAGTAATTATCATTAGGAGATTTGGCAAAGAAAATGCTACTGTGCTTTCGCTATAATGATATGCATATAGTTTTTAACCATGATATTCTTATTGTTATCTTAAATGGAAACAGAGATTGGGCTAGGTTTGACAGGATTTGGGATCTTTTTCACAACTCTCGGAGTTTTTATGTTGTTCGACAAGGGGTTACTTGCAATGGGAAATGTAGGTGTCTTATCCTATCATATTCCCAATCCTTTTCCCTGCGATCACTTAGCTCTGATTCTTATTCACGACTCTATTGCTCTTTATGCTTTGTCTCCTCAGATCCTCTTCCTGTCTGGGGTGGCACTGACCATCGGACTGACGTCTACTCTGCAGTTTTTCATGAAACCTCAGAATTATAAGGTATACTTCTTCACAATCTTCTCGCTACCCCTGTTTCCTTCTTGCATTTTTAGGTGCTTACTACTTACCAGACTTTCTTTTAATGTTGCTTAGGGAACAATTTCTTTTGGTGCTGGCTTCGTCTTGGTTGTGATAGGATGGCCAATAGTGGGAATGATATTGGAATCATATGGATTTCTTGTACTCTTCAGGTCTGTAGTTACTCTTAGATGTCTAACTTGTGTATGTTGTTCCCTGTTATTGAGGTTTCTTTGTTCTGTACAGTGGCTTTTGGCCTACATTATCAGTGTTCGCACAGAGGATTCCTGTTCTTGGTTGGATTTTCCAGCAGCCATACATCAAAGCGGTATGTGTCAACTTAATTTTTTTGTCACAGTTATCATTATTATGTTTATTAAGAATTGGAATTAGCATTTCTATTATGCTCACATGAAATGTCTTTCTTTCATCTCCTTTACAACTTTCAGAATGGTTCCTGTTTTGAGTTGCTAAGATTGTTGTAGTGTCTGGTTATGGACGTGATAACCTAATTTTTCTAGTTTTAGCTCACTATAAAGTATTTGGGTAGTCTAAGCTTGGGCCTAACCTCCTTTACACCTTATTTCAAAACCCTATATTGTTCATCTAGGGCCTAGATAGCTCCCTTCCTTGGGTCGGCAGGGTAAGAACTGATTTTTATGGCTACCAAAAGCATGTCGTGTTTTTTTAAAGAGGAAGGAGTGTATGTCTTTAAAAAGTTTCGTTTGTGCAACCTTCATCATAAAAGAAATGAGTTGTAAAATTTTTTGCAGAAGAGGATTTTGCATTCTTGCTTTTTAATGAGTACAACTAAACTGGAATAAGCAAAAAATTAGTTGACATGAACACACCCATAATTGTTGAGTCTTTTGCGTGGTTGTCTAGATGGAATATAGATACACTTGCAAAAAATCGACCACAATACTTCCAACTATTGGCATTCCACTAGTAATCCCAACGATGCATAGTGTCTTTCTAAGCTTCCAAGCCAGCTACAACTTGATAAACTGGTAAACCTTTTTTACTAAATATAAATATACGTAATTATCCATAGCCACCACCTACTCCACCCAGGTCGCTCCCAACCTCCTATCTCCCTAATTATCCAAACTTACTGCCACCACCTCCATCCACCCAAGCAGACCCTCTGCCATCAGTTCTGCTCAATGCCCACACAAGCAGACCCATTCCAAAATGTCACCAACCTCATCCCTTACTTCCCTACCACTTCCCACCATTACCTCCCACCATTTCCCCCCTTTTATTGTGTTGTCTGTTAGCATCCAATATATCATTCTTTCATAGAGAGACTAACATAGTTCCGTAGGTATAGAAATGTGTATGGACGGGTTACATTGGCAAAAGTAATGTTCTCGAAAGAGAGTATTTACTTATAATAGAGAGATCTTCATCACTTAAGTAATAAATCTACCATTTTGGTGCAGATTATTTAGTCGATTTTTCCTACTTTTAGCTCTTTTAAATGCGAGTGAAAGACTTTAAGTTGTTTAAAATCACGTAACGTTTCTGTAATGCACCAATAGATTGTTACCAGGTCCTGGAATTTCTACATAACTTGTTCTCAATGGTCGAAACAGTCACACATTCATTGAAGTTCTTTTTCTTCTAAGTTCCCCACATCTCAACTTAAAATTACTCTGTCATCTTGAAATTATTCTTACATTATCCCAACCCCTTATAAGTATGGTATTACTAAAAAGACCCTTGTATTAGTTAGATCAAGATACGAAATGGATAGTTAAAACAAGTCTGAGTTTCTCTGTTTAATGGGAGAGGTAAGAATCACAAAATAACGGCTCAATCTGTTGAATTCTACTCTTGACAGCGACTGTAAAGAATCTCGTGCAGAATTTTTAAGAAATAAGCAGAAAGCTTAATGTAATTGATACTCCTAGCAAATCTCAAAAGGTCACGTTGAGATGGTTACCCTTCTGCAACGTGTTCTGTGGTTCAACATGTGGTATACTAAATCTTTGTCTTGCATTGCTAACATTGTCCACAACATGGATGGAAGATTGAAAAGAGTGGGTGTGTTGGCGGAAAAGGGGACAAGAGTTGGGCCGTTGGAAAGAGGGAAGTGGGCAAGGGGACAAACTGGTTGGCTGTAGGAAAGGTTAAAGGAGCTGAGAGGATGGGAGATGGGAGGAGAGAGACAAGGAGCTCAATTTTTTTGAAAAAATTATCCAATCAGAATGTGCCATGCAGCTCAAACGACTTGGTTTAATAGTAGCTTCAGGTCACTTATCATTTTGAAAATTATCTGTAGCATAAACCATGATTTGGGATTATTCCTCCTTTATTAAATAAGTGCACCGCTTCCCGTTGTAGGAAGTGTCAAAATTAATGCAACATTCCCTTATTTGGATACTGAGTGCTCTCTCCCTCTCTCTTCATGATATGGGTCTGTTTTTCACTCTCTGTCTCTCTCCTCATCACATGGGTACATCAAATATCATGCCTCCTCTATATTGCACGTATTTTAGATTGGAGGAAATATATATTACTTTTAAGCTCGACTTTGTTTGGAAATATATTAATAATAGTTCATAAATATCAAGTAAAGTTCAGTCAAATTAGGATAAGTTTTGAAAAAATAAGATAAGTTCAGGGAAATTTAGTTGAATAGAACATACCTTAGTACTATGAATTTCCTCTTCTGTTCTTACTATTTGTAGTACCTCTTACTACGTTTTAACACATTTTCTTTACTTGAGGATAACTTCTTTGGTAGCTTTGACTTATTGGGGGCAAAGAATGCAACGAAGGGTATGTTTGACATCTACCAAAACTTGTATTATTGCTATTTTGTTGTTGGATTATGGAGTCAATGAGGATTTGTATATTAAATTAATATGCAATACTATTTCAAAGGATCGCGACAATGAAAGTTATATGTTTGCATAATGTGCTTATTTCAACTCATCAAAGCCATGTCCCTGCTAGTCAACCTATAATGGAACTATGGAAGAGCAAGGTTGTTGGGAACCAGTGCTTGGTTGACTGTGCTACTAATCAGAGTTAGCTCATGTTCTCTGCTTCTTTGTTGGATTAACAATTCTAACTCTTCCAACGGGTTTTAAGACCAAGATTGGCATCAGCACCGTAATGAGCTGTTATTGATAATTAGTTCATGCTTTAGGAGCATCCATGCTACTGCTTACATGAGCTCTAACCCTAGTAATTTTGAATGTCTGATGCTTTTTGGTATCTTCACAGAACAATTTTTAGTAGTTTTCTGTTTTTGTTTAAAGCTTATCAGCGTACTTTCCATTTCCCATGGACAACTTTGTTCTGTCCCAATGCCTGCTGGAGATGGATGCACTCATTAGGGGGTAAGGCTGCTTACCTTCTGATGGGAGATCAATACTAGGGGTTGGCGTTTCGGTCCGATTAGACTTGAAACACAAATCTTTTCTCTCTTTATTCTCCACTTCAAACACAGATTTTATTCTCAATTTATCAGTCCAGCCCATTTCTAACTGATTGGTTATTCGTGATGATGTATCTCGAAATCTGTGAATTTAAGCCTGAAGTATGGACTATGGAATTACAAGGATACTGCTTGAATTTTGGCTTTTGGTTGGACATATTATTTGCTTGCTGAAAGCTGACTAAGGAACTCCTCGCTCTTTGTGTGCAGTTGATCGATCGGTACCGTGGGAAACGTGTGCCTGTTTAAATCAAGTCCAGGAAGTGTTTGCATATGTAAGTGTAATACTATTGGAGGAACATGTAATCTCTTGATTTTAAAGTGATGAAATTGTACAGAGCTAGATGATACAACTTTCTTCTTGTGAATTAGTCTGTGGATGCTAATTTTCTTGCTTTTGACCTTGAATTGTCAGTTGCTATATCCTCACTCGTGGTAGTCATATTCTTTGTAGCAAATGATCTTTGTTGTATCAGATGGTTCAGATCGTTCTTGACAAAGGAGCAAATAGTATAGACCGTATTGGATTTTAAACAATCTGTTTTGCTAAGATGCTTGTGTGAATTTTGCCTGAGATGACAAATTGAATTGCGCATTTGTATGAACAGTTTGAGATCTGAAATGATGCCTTTTGGCTTATGTATTGTAATTTCTATTTTTTGATGAAGAGTAGAGGTGTAATGGGAGACTCTCTTCGCTTTGAAATGATTCACTTGACAAAAAGCACCTGTGAGGTACTTTTTGCTGAGACCACAAATTCCTTAATGTATGTGGGAAGCACACAGAATCGCGCACCTGTGTCCTGTTCGCATGCTTCGGCTGGATTATAGTACATACACGAGCATTACGCATGTAAAGTGGTGCGTGCAATGTACGTGCTAGTCTGTGACGTGCATGTGTCGCATCAATAGTGCAACTATAGACAAGTATTATGTTTGCTGGCGTGCCGCCTAGGGATTCTTTATGCTTCTGAGGAACCTAATATTAGGGAATGTTATACACCATTAGCAAATGGAAACATCACATAAATTATTTACCAAATGATCTATTTGGAAATCAATCGAGGCTGTGAGGGTGGTGGGATATGAATCATAACACTGCACAAATTAGAGTAATCATGCCAATATGTTTCTTCAGCTGTGACAACTAAAAGCATTTTGGCTTTGGAATCAAATGCCACTACAAGCTGAGATGGAGATTGGAATGATCCCCACCTGTGATTTACGTTACAAAAATGGGCACATAAAGTTTTGTTCTGACCCCATGAAATCAACGAGACGCTGCGCATCTTCCAAAGGAAACGTTCAATTAAAAAGTAGAACGAATATCATCGTGTTGGACATTGAGCATATGAGTACGTGAAATGCAATATCTTAAAAAAAGAAATTGTAATCAGTAAGAGAAATAGGGAATCATTGTGGGAAAGTCAAAAGCACCTAAAATAAATTAAAGGGGCCACAAGGGTATAGATATAGATTGAATTGAATCCTTTTGTTACTCCCTCCGTTTTTTTTATTTGCTACAAGCACTTTTACACAAAGACCAAGGAGGGAGTGGGGACCATTGACATAAATGGAATTAACAAAAAAGCAAATAGGTAAATTGTGGGACCTATGTATTATATATGGAAACATTTACAAAATCAAGAAGGGAGTGATGGCAAATTTGTAAATAAAGTGTGGGACCTATGTACTATATATGGAAATATTTGCAAATGCAGCAAATAAATTGAAACACCCCTAAATGGCAAAATGTAGCAAATAAAAAAAGACGGAGGGAGTATATTACTACCTTTAAAAATTTCACCTCTTGAGCTAGTTGTAGTCTACCTAAGGAAACGAAGAGAACTTGCCAATCAAGAGAGAGATGGATATGACAATGCCCATCTAATAATATTGTAATTTGACGAGTTAAGCATACAAATGAGATTCAAACTCTCACTTTTTTCACCACTTGGTTTCGGCAACTTTTTTCAACTGTTTGGGACCTGTGGTTGAGATTTCGGCTAGTTAATCTAATTTTAACCCACTTGAGAGAATTTACACTTATAAAAAAGAAAATTATATTAAAAATAAAAAAGTAATCATTGGAAGCTTTGGGAACAATCAACAGTTGATCACAGTGTATTTGTTCAACTATAAAACCCAAAAAAATAAAATAAAAAAACACCCATTATTGTGTTGCAGCCTGCAAATCTAAAGCTCGAAAAATCCAGCAGTTATAAAATTATTCAGACAACATCTATAATGTGGGGAGAAGTATTTAAGCCTCATTGCGAACTGCACAATAAAAATGAAACATAATAAGGGAGGACGATACTTGATTTGATCATCCAAAATGAAAGAAGAGTATTAAACCTCATTGTTCACATCTAATCAGTTTGCAATCATTAACAAAGAACTTATGAGTGTTGGAAGCTTATTTGATGAACTGTTGAGGTATGGCATTTTAATTAGCATGAAATTATTTTACACAATAAAGATGTTGAGTAATCTCATCCTCTTCAAAATCTTGGAAGAAATTGTAACAACTCAACATATATAGTAGTACCTAGTACCATAACTACACTCCACCACTTCATCTTATAAACAAAAACACATATGGCAAAAAGAAACCAACATAATAATTCAACAATTATAGCATGAAAATCCATTTCTTAATCAAACTAAACCTTCCCTTGTTATATAGCATGAATATAGCATTCCCAAACCCCAACTTAAATTCAACAATTGTTCATAAAAAAAACATATCAAACACATCATTAAACATAAGTAGACTATTATCTAAACACATCCCACCAAAGAAATACAATTCAATAGCCGCAATTTAATGATGATAAACCTCCCCTTGTTATAACATGAAAATATCCTTTCCAAACCCTAACTATAACCCACAAACTAAGGATAGGAGTTAACTCAAGTGGGTAGATCACTCCTGTTTGGACCCCTGGTCTGGCCCAATAAAATATTAAAAGGCATTTCACCCAAAGCCTAGTCCTCTCATATCAAGGAGGATTCACCAACTTTTAGGGAACAAAAAGTCAATTACCTTAAAAAAGTGGTGGCTCCCCTAGGTATTGGGAGGCTCCCAAAAAGGGTTTCCTGTCTGGGAAATCCCCAACAACTATAAATACCAACAATCCCATCAATGAACAGGTATTCAATTCTCACCTAACAAAACCAGAGCCTCTCTCTCTAGACTGGATTACTTTCTCTCTCTACCTCAATTTCAACTGACTTGAGCGTCGGAGGGGCTTTCCCGGAAACACCCCCGGGCCAGTTTTTTCCTTGTTTTGCAGGATTGGAGACTACGAGACTCCGGATTCTAACCTAAATCGGGATTTGACTCTCACCTTAAGCATATTACTCTTTTGACTAGTTTCTAGGCAGAAACAGTTTGGCGCCGTCTGTGGGGATACTACATCTCAAAGTCACGTACCGAGAGCAACATGGCACCCCGAAGGAAAACCACCCGAGGCTCACTGTCTCGTCAACCCACACCTCTCCAGTCTCACCAACCCAATGTCTTGGTCGAATCCCTGGCCATAGACAACGAGGGGTCGACCCCCCGTAACGACGAACATTCTGCTCCCCGAGATGACCCAATGCCAGTCACGATGGTGGACATTGAGCGGATTGCCCGACAGCTGAACGATAACATGCAGAGGAGTTTGCGGGAGCTCATAGCCGGGATCCCCCAGCTCAATCAAGGGGAGCCCCGAGAGATGACCAGGGGAGAGCCTCGTGGCAGGGATAATCCTCAAACTCACGTTCCTAACCGGAGCGAGCAGCGAGTGGTAGGAGAGAGATCCCGACAGGCTCCCTCTCAGAGGACACAGAACTCGGATGCCAGGCGCATCATAGAAGAGAACCGGAGGCGCAGAGCGGAGCAGGACGCTCGCAACCTCTTAAATAAGAAGAGAGAAGAAAGGGAAAGGACGCACCGAGAGGAGCAGGCTCACTCTCAGACCCCGAGGAGGGAACGGGAGAAGTCTCCTGTCGGGTCCAAGAGGACGAGACAGGAGGACGAAGCGGATTCAGGGCCCCCTCGGAACAAGCCCAACACCTTCATCAATAGGGGAGTCCTCAACTTTATGACCCCCTTCAGTCGGAAGATCATGGAGGTACCCAACCCGGGAAAGGTTAAGGTCCCCACCATCGAGCAATACTCGGGCAGTAGCGATCCCGAGGATCATATGGCAGCCTACAAGGCTCAGATGAGTGTGCAGACGGGATGTGAAGCTACTTGGTGCCGCTATTTCCCGACGACCCTCAAAGGGTTGACACTCAGTTGGTTTTCGGGCTTGTCACCTGGTATCATAACTAACTTTTCGGTTCTGGAGGCATTGTTTCACCAACACTTCATTGCTGGACGTAGGCACAAGAAAACCAGCATCCACTTAATGTCCATCAAGCAACAAGAACACGAGAGCCTTGCTGATTATATTAGGCGATTCAATGAGGAGTCATTGAAGATTTCAGATCTTCAGGACGGGGTTGCTTTCACCGCCCTAATGTCGGGACTCTGGCCGGGAAAGTTCAGATGGTCCCTTGCTGAAAACGAAGTTACCACTTTCACCGAGGCCATGAGTCGAGCTCAGAAATTCATCCAAGCCTCAGACATATGTAAGCCTGTCGGAGAAAAGGCTAAGAAGAAGAAGGAAGAACTCCCTTACCGGGAACCAAACAAAAGCATGAGGAATCACCAACAGTTGCTCCCGAGAGCAGTAGATAACGAGAATGATCCACGTTTCAACAGAAATAGGCGGGAAATCTATTTGGATCTCAAGCACAAATCGGTATTGCCCATTCCCCCACCTATCAGAACTTCCAAAGATAGGCGGGATCAGAGATTATGGTGTGAATACCATCGGGAGTGTGGTCACACCACGAAAGACTGTCGGGAGTTAAAGAAGGCCTTGGATCACTTGGCTGATCAAGGAAAGTTGAATAGATACATCAAACATCCCCGAGAGGAGAAAGGGAAGGAGAAAGAAGCGAGAAACGATAGCGATAACACCGACGGGTATGTTGGTGTCATAACGGGGGGCCATGCCTCGGGAGGATCATCTGGCCGCGCTCGCAAGGCCCACCTTCAAGCAATGACACATCGGGTGTTGGAAGTAGAGCCCGTAAAGGCGGTCCCGGTAATGACATTCGGGGAGCCTGACCGGCACTTACACACCCCCACGATGACCCATGGTCATTGAAATGAAAATAGCAAACTCCCGGGTGAAGAGGATCCTCGTTGACAGTGGATCCTCAGCCGACATCATCACGCTTGATTGCCTACTCAAACTAAAGTATACCGAGAAGGATGTGATCCCACCAACCAACCGTTAATCGGTTTCGGAGGCGGGTCGGTCTATCCTCTTGGTCATGTTAAACTGGCTGTAAGGCTCGGGGAGAGGGGAAAAGGTAGGAGTCTACCAGTAGACTTCCTAGTTGTTGACACCCCGCTGCCTTACAACGTCATTATGGGTAGGCCCACCATGAACAAAATAAAAGCCGCCATCTCGGTATATCAGTTGCTGCTCCAGTATGAAAACGATGATGGGCAAGTCGGGAAGACTTTTGGTGATCAGCAAACGGCCCGGGAGTGTTATATCAACAGCTTCCGAGCCAGGGCACCCGAGGAGAAGAGAGGAACCGACAGAAACCCCCACGGGACTCGGGGCATACATATCGGAGAACCCCAAGTACTATGAACGACCCCGACCTGTGGAGGAGGCTGAAGAGGTCGTGATAGAGCCCGAACTCGGACATACATTGAGGATTGGTTCAAACCTCAATCCCGAGATTAGAGATCAATTGATTCAGACCTTGAAAGAGTTCAAGGACGTATTTGCTTATTCAGCTGCGGACATGCAAGGACTGAGCCCCGACTTTGCCTCCCATGAACTAAACATCAAGGAAGGGTTCCGTCCTATCAAGCAAAAGCTCAGGCATCAGGGTCCCGAGAGGAATGCCGCAGCAGCAGAAGAAGTGAAGAAGCTGCTAGAGGCGGGGATCATCGAAGAGTGCCAATATACTGAATGGTTGGCCAATGTGGTCTTGGTGAAAAAGGCCAGTGGAGCTTGGCGTATGTGCGTCGACTTCACAGATCTAAACAAGGCGTGCCCCAAAGACAAACATCCCCACCCGAAGATCGACAGGTTAGTCGACTCCACAGCGGGTCACGAGTTGCTCAGCTTCATGGACGCCAACGCGGGATACCATCAGATCCCCATGGCTGAAAAGGACCGAGTCCATACTGCCTTTGTCACGGCCCAAGGCGTGTACTGCTACAGGATGATTTTCTTCGGGCTAAAAAACGCAGGGGCCACATATCAAAGAACCATAAACAAGGTCTTTGCAGAGCAACTCGGGAAGAACATAGAGGTTTACGTGGATGATATGATTGTCAAGAGCAAGAAGAAGAAAGATCACGTAGATGATCTGAGGGAAACATTGGCGACACTCAGGCGCCATGGTATGAAGCTCAACCCCAAGAAGTGCGTGTTCGGGGTAACAGGCGGTAAGCGTTTGGGATTCCTGGTAGATGAAAGGGGGATAGAAGCAAACCCCGACAAGATCAATGCGGTGCTGAACATGTCCTCACCCCGAAATGTCTGGGAAGTGCAGAGGCTGACGGGATGCCTTGCAGCATTATGGCGCTTCCTATCCCGATCGGCCGACAAAAGCTTACTCTTTTTTAGGGCACTAAAAAGAAAAGAATTTGATTGGGATAAGGAGGCTGAAGAAGCGTTCCAACAATTAAAGCAACACTTGGCAACGCTGCCAAAACTCATATCTCCCTTGCCGGGAGAGACTCTTTACATATACCTCTCGGTATCAGAGCATGCGCTCAGCGCAGTGTTAGTTGCAGAAAGGGAAGCATCTCAACAACCCGTCTATTTCATTAGCCATGCATACCGAGGGGCAGAGTCGAGGTACAGCGAGGCTGAGAAAATGGTGTTCGCCTTGGTAATGGCAAGCAGGAAGTTGAAGCCGTATTTTCAAGCGCATCAGATCATCGTCCTAACCGGACAATCTATCAGGAAGTTAATTGAGAACAGGAATCATTCAACCAGAATGACTGAGTGGGCCGACCAGCTGGCCGATTACGGGTTGGAGTATGAGCCACGCCGGGCGATCAAGGCACATGCATTGGCGGATTTCATCAGTGAATGTTGCTCCCGACCGGAGGATATCGAAGTAAGGGAGTCGTGGGAATTACAAGCAGATGGTTCTGCAACCAAGTCAGGAAGCAGGGCTGGATTGGTCATCATTCCCTCTGTCGGGGACAAGATGGAGTACGCTGTGAAATTCAACTTCCTCGCCTCCAACAACGAGGTCGAGTATGAAGCACTGATCCTGGGCTTACAGATTTGTATCACAGCGGGAGCTCAGAATATCTTGGCAAAATCCGACTCCCAACTAATAGTAGGGCAAGTCTCGGGGGAGTACGAAGCTAAGGAGGATAATATGAGGATGTACCTCAACAAGACCCGACAACTAATTCAGAAGCTGACTTCCTTCAAAATCCAACATTTTCCCCGGTCCGAGAACCAACAGGCTGATGCCCTGGCCCGTATGGCTAGCTCAGCTGATGGGTTAGCCCCTCGCAGCATAATTTGGGAGGTCCTTGAGCAACCAAGCATCAACTCTTTGGAAGTGCATACTTTGAACCGCACCGACACCTGGATGGCAGAGATCATAGGATATCTCCGGGACGGGGTCTTGCCCATAGATGAGAAGGAGGCTGAGGCCCTTAAAAAGAAGGCGGGGTGGTTTCTCTGGCATGAGGGCAACTTGTACAAAAAGTCTTACACGCACCCGTTGCTAAAATGCGTCACTCCATTTGAAGGGAATTACATTTTAAGGGAGATCCATGAAGGGGCTTGCAGCAGTCATCAGGGGGCCAGGACAATAGCTGGGAAAGCCCTAAAGGAGGGGTATTATTGGCCCACCCTAAAACATGATGCAGAGGTCCTGGTCAGGAAGTGCCCTAATTGCCAACTTCATGGAGATATACCTCGGGCCCCGACCAATCAACTAACCACTATCCAAGCTGTTTTTCCATTTGACAAGTGGGGAATGGACCTCATAGGTCCCTTTCCCGCAGCCTCGGGGCAAAGGAGGTTTCTCTTGGTAGCCATCGACTATTTCACAAAATGGGTCGAGGCGGAACCACTGGCCTCCATAACAGACAAACAAGTGCAGAACTTCATATGGAGAAAATCCATCACCCGGTTCGGGGTTCCCAAGACTCTCATCTCAGATAATGGAAGGCAATTTAACAGTGGGCCAACTCGGGAATACTGCTCCAGGTTCGGCATTAGAACAAGGTTCTCAGCAGTGTCCCGACCCCAGACAAATGGTCAAGCAGAGGCTGCAAACAAAGTTGTGCTGAATGGGATAAAAAAGTCTCTAGAAGGAGCTAAGGGAAGCTGGATTGACGACCTTCCGGGAGTGTTATGGTCAGCAAGGACAACAGTGAAAGAAGCAACTGGCCATTCACCCTTCAATCTGGTTTATGGAAGCGATGCTGTCCTTCCCGTGGAAGTCGGGATACCATCCCCAAGAATGACATTCTACGATTATGAGCAGAATGAAGAAGAAAAACCAGTCAATCTCGACTTACTTCCCGAGACAAGAGGCAATGCTCTGCTGAAATCCATTCACAACAAGCTACGAGTAGCGAGACAGTTCAATCAAAGGGTCAGGGCTCGTCCTATCCTAGTCGGGGATTGGGTGGTGAGAAAGGTGGAAGCCACTGGCCTCACCCACCTCAAAGGCAAGCTCGGGCCAAAGTGGGATGGACCTTACAAGGTTGTCGCCGAGGTCAAGCCTAGGACATACCGACTTGAGTCACCAGAAGGCACCCCCCTTGCCCGACCTTGGAATGCAGACAATTTGAAGAAGTATTTTATCTAAGTTACCTTGTAACATGGGCACACTTGAGCCATTTCTGTAACCACAATGCAAGCCAACTCGGGGTATTCGCCAGTCCCCTTTTGAGTTAACATGACTAAAGCCGCCTTGGCCACAGTTGAGCCGTCGGTTTTATCATTCGTTACAACTCGGGGACATTAGCAATACCTTATTAGAGCTCGGTATTATTGCAACAGTAATGAAAAGTTGACACATTATCTTATAATTGCAACGAATGATACATATTTATAGCATAACACGGGAAAAGGCAAAAGATGAATCAAGAAAATACTTCCATTCATAAGAAAATAAAGTTACAGCCTAAAGGTTTCAAGAACAGACTCTCAGAAACCGCAAAATAATACCCGATAAAAAAACTCTCGGGGCAGGGAAAACAAAGTTCAAATGAAAAAGCAACAAAACATAAATCTAAACAGCAGCAGTCTTGGTAGGGGAGCTATCGGTACTGCCGGTACCATCCTCGTCATTGGAACTCTCCGACAGAAGATCCTCCGGTTCAACATCTACCTCGGGGTTTGGAGTTGGAGCCTCGGGAGGTGTGGAAGGAAGAGCAGTCGGGTCCTCAGAAACCTTTGAAACGGAAGACTGAGGCGCCTTGGAAGCAGAGGATTGGGGAGGATCCTTCTTTGCAGCCTTTTCGGCATTCACTCGCTGCTCCTCGGCTATGCGAGCATCAAACTCAGCCTCGACTAGGGGTGTGCAAAAATTTCCGATCCGAAATATCCGATCCGAAAATCCGCCGATCCGATCCGAAATTTCGGATATCCGATCCAATTTTAAGATTTCGGATATTTCGGATCGGGTGTCCGGAAAAAATTTCGTGTTTTCGGATCGGATACAGATCGGGATTTTTCAAAAATTTCAACGGACCCGATCCGAAAACCCGATATCCGATCCGAAAATCAGGTGATCCGATCCGAAAAGTTCGAATATCCGAAAATTTCGGATCGGATTCGGATCACAATTTCCCCGATCCGAAATTTTCGGATATCCGAATTTTCGGATCGGATCCGATCTGATATCCGACATTGAACACCCCTAGCCTCGACCCTCGACCAATCCAAAGAGGAGTCGGGACCGACTAGGATGCCCTTTAGCCGCTCCTTCGTTTCCCTGACCGCCATCCGGTAGGAACGAGAAGCCATCGGTCCCAAGGAATCCAAACCCTCGGGAGACCTCTTCCATCCCTCCAAGAACTCAAATTGCCCAGCCTTCGCCTCTTTGGAGGCCTTCTTTAGCTTGTGCGCGGAGCGCTTGGCTTTCTTATCTGCGACCGATAGCTTGACACGTAACTCGTCCAGCTCCGCCTGAAGGGTGTTCCTCTCAAGGGTAACGACATTGAGGTCATCAGTCAGCACCTTCAGGTTATCCTTCAGCCCCTTATGTTCCTTAACAGCAGTGGAGGCTTGCTCGAAGGTATCCTTCTGAGAGTTCAACTCGTCAGTGAGCCGAGTAACTTCAACCTCCTTCTCCTGAATTTGCTTCTTAAGGGTGTCAATCTCCCCTTTCAGCTCCACGACGCCCTCCTCAAATTGGGAACGACGATTGATCACAGAGGTCATACGAATGGAGGTCTGCAAAATAAAGCGGAACATTAAGAAACACCCGAAACGGAAAGATAGAGGAGTCGGGATAGGTACTTACCTCGAGCCAGGACTTGTACAAAGCATTAATCTCCCCCATACCCAAGTCCAAGAGAGCCTTATCATCGGCATCCGTATAGAGGGTGTGAAGAGCAGACCTCACTCTGGCCATCTTCTGTGCCGGAGTGATAGAAGTAAAGGGAGTATCAATCCCAAACTTCTCAACTCGGGTACGCTTCTGGAGAGGCTCCTCAGAGCCTGTCAGAGCGTCCTCGGGAAAGCTCGGGGCCTTCCGCTTGCTTCCCGAGGAGACCCCGGATGAGGCCTTATCGGAAGCCTTCGAGACCACGAGCGAAGGCGCCTTAGCAGCCATCTCCGCCTTTGCTTTTTCAGTAGCTTGAGCCTTCTCCACATTTGACTTCACCTTGCGGGAGCGGACGTGAGGCTTCTTAGCCCTCTTGGACTCGGTAACCTGAAAATGAGAAGGAGTTAGCAAAACAGAAGAATCAACTCGGTGCTGGGCTTAAACTGAAATTAAGATTCACCTTGGGAGCCGGGGGTACAGCCATAGTCTCTGCGTCCAGTTCCGCCAAGAGCTTAGCTGCCAAGTCGTGGCTACTGATGAATCGTTCGGCCATTACAGGATCGAGTCGGTGTCGGGCTAGAACTGAAACAAACAAAATGTCAAAATTTAGCATAAACAAGATAAATTGCACATTTGGATAAGGAGTTTACCCTTATCACAGCTACGGCTCAAGCCTACAGCCGCCAGGAACATCTCGTTCCGGATATCATGGCGAGTGGGCAACCAATTCAAAGGCACATAAGCCAAATCCCCCGAATGTATTCTCGGGGTAGTAGAAAGGTATATCCCAGCAACCGCCTCCTCCCGAGACATCTCAGGGACCGTCTGATTCAACCTAAATCCGGGACCTTCCTCGGGGGGTAGTATGGGGATCCCCCAATTGCCGCTGGTATAGACGTGGTAGAAGGTTCTTCTGAATCCTTTTTGGTTAGAAGGGGGATCACGAACCACTTTATAACCTGGGCGACACTGAAAACGGAACCACCCCGGACCGTGGCGCTCAGCCGGGCCAAGCATCAATGTAAAAACATTGTGCCACAGGCGCAAACTCGGGGCCACCCCGAGAAGATCACAAACAGCAATGAATCCATTTATAGTTAACCAGCTGTTTGGAAGTAAGTTGGTCAGAGTAAGCTGGTAACCATTTAGTAGGTCCTTGATAAATGGGTGCAAGGGAAACTTAAGGCCCATCTGCATGCTATGGTGGTACACTGAAACATACCCAGCAGGAGGAGTCAATACCGACTCTGCACTCTTGGCCCTCACAACAAAGTAAGGGTCTTGGATCCAAAACTTAGTCCCAATATACTTCGCATTTCTCTCCATATAAGTCATAAAGCCGGCCTCGGGAAAGAAAGTATGAGGACCGCCCTCGGGGTCTAAGGAAGGGACCTCTTGTCCGGATGTAGTCGGGGCTTCATCTTCGGGTTCTTCGGAAACCGTCACCACCTTGTCCGACAATAACCTATCCAAATAACTCGAACTACAGGGTTTATGGGCCAAGGAAACATCAAAAGGTCCCGGGACAACCCCTTCATCTTCCTCGCTTAGGGAATCCGATGGAGTGGAAAGAGGAATGGCCTCGGGAATGGTGGAAGGGTCCTCACAGGGAACCCGAGTACTAACCAAGAATCCATCTACCCTCCGTATTTCCTCAGAAAGTCTAATGGGAGAAAAAGAAGACTCACTAGGATCCGATTCGGGATCCATCCTAAACACCTAACAACAAAGAAGTAAGAAAAGGAAAGGGACATGAGGGGGCGTACCTTCTCAAAAAACAGTCGGGAGCGGAAACTGAGACGCGCGCTAGGAGGACTCGGGATCGGACGAAATTCTAGAGATTCTAGAGAGAAATTCTAGAGAGAGATTCTAGAGAGAGAGTGAAAGTGATTGCAAATGATTTGGGATACGGACAAATTCTCTCTCCATCTCTATATATAACCTCAAATCTCCCCTCCGCGTCGCGACAACTCTGGACCCTCAATGGGCCCTCAAAAGATTGGGCCAAAATTGAAGAAGAAGCCCAATTCAAATTCAGGCCCCCAAAAGTCCAAATGGCCAAAAGTCAGAAAGTCAATGGTCAAACCTCCAAGGGTCAACCCTACTCTCAAAAACCTTGACTCCCTCCAATCATCCCCGAGTTGGGTACCCCTACTTGGTCAATCCAAGGGGCTCTCAATACTTAGCGAAATAATGAGCTAAGTTCCATCATAACCAACGCGGGATAACATGGGAAGGCCTATTGGCCCCCGAGTTGGGTACCCCAACTTGGTCAATCCAAGGGGCTCTCAATACTTAGCCAAATAATGAGCTAAGTTCCATCATAACCAACTCGGGATAACATGGGAAGGCCTATTGGCCCCCGAGTTGGGTACCCCTACTTGGTAAATCCAAGGGGCTCTCAATACTTAGCCAAATAATGAGCTAAGTTCCATCACAACCAACTCGGGGTTACATGGGAAGGCCTATTGGCCCTCGAGTTGGGTACCACTACTTGGTCAATCCAAGGGGCTCTCAATACTTAGCCAAATAATGAGCTAAGTTCCATCATAACCAACTCGGGATTACATGGGAAGGCCTATTGGCCCCGAGTTGGGTACCCCTACTTGGTCAATCCAAGGGGCTCTCAATACTTAGCCAAATAATGAGCTAAGTTCCATCACAACCAACTCGGGATTACATGGGAAGGCCTATTGGCCCCCGAGTTGGGTACCCCTACTTGGTCAATCCAAAGGGCTCCCAATACTTAGCCAAATAATGAGTTAAGTTCCATCATAACCAACTCGGGATTACATGGGAAGGCCTATTGGCCCCCGAGTTGGGTACCCCTACTTGGTCAATCCAAGGGGCTCTCAATGTTTAGCCAAATAATGAGCTAAGTTCCATCATCACCAACTCGGGATCGCATACGGAGGCTCATTAGCCCCCGAGTTGGGAACCCCTACTTGGTCAATCCAAGGGACTCTCACACTTAGCCAAATAATGGCCTAAGTCCATCCCAGACCAACTTGGGATAGCATGAGATCCTTGGGTGCCCTCCTGTCCCGGGGTCGGAATTATGCAAGTAAACACCTCCCCCACTCGGGGCCCCCACCTAAGGACTTCCCTCGAGATGCCGTGGCATGCCCGAGTTGGGATGACGCGCTTGTGGCTGGACGCCTCCCCCACTCGGGATTTCAGCATACCACACTCGGGTTATGATGGTGCTCTCGGGTCGGTGGCAACGCCCTTTTTCCGCAAAACAACTAAAATCCCATTCGGGACTCCCGCAATCTATACTCGGGGTCATTAGGGCGCTTTCGGGACGGGGTTGACACCCCTGTTCCACGCTATAACCCAAAATCCCACTCGGGACTCCAGCAAGCGGTGTGGCGAGATGTCACGATGTCCTCGGGTCGGGGTCAATGTTGGGCCATCAGCAGAAGCTCCTCTCGGGGTCTGGTAATTCCCCTCAAAAAATCCCCTACAAGTGGGAGAACTCGAGTCGGGTTCCCGGACCGAGAGCAAGTTCCGAAAAATTCGCCAACCAACCGCATTTTGAAGCAAGAGTTCATTTACGATTATTTGGCGCGGGGCTAATTGTTTGGGCCCCTAGTCTGGCCCAATAAAATATTAAAAGGCATTTCACCCAAAGCCTAGTCCTCTCATATCAAGGAGGATTCACCAGCTTTAGGGAACAAAAAGTCAATTACCTTAAAAAGGTGGTGGCTCCCCTAGGTATTGGGAGGCTCCCAAAAAGGGTTTCCTGTCTGGGAAATCCCCAACAACTATAAATACCGACAATCCCATCAATGAACAGGTATTCAATTCTCACCTAACAAAACCAGAGCCTCTCTCTCTAGACTGGATTATTTTCTCTCTCTACCTCAATCTCAACTGACTTGAGCGTCGGAGGGGCTTTCCCGGAAACACCCCCGGGCCAGTTTTTCCTTGTTTTGCAGGATTGGAGACTACGAGACTCGGGATTCTAACCTAACTCGGGATTTGACTCTCACCTTAAGCATATTACTCTTTTGACTAGTTTCTAGGCAGAAACAACTCCCTCTTGGCCTTTGAGGTTAGGGGTTCGATCCTTACTCCCAGCATTATGCTGGGGTATTTCCTTAGCATGTTATGCATGCCTTACCAGCCAATGTGTTGGTGTTTTCTACAGGCTAGTAGCCTTGTAGGGGTTAGCTCTTGGGCTAACTTAATTTCCTAATAAAAAAAAAAAAAAAACTATAACCCACAAACTAAAACAACATAATTTCATGATGATAAGCAAAGATAGATGACTATAATATATACTTTGGTGATTGATGTGTTTTTGATAAAAAAAAATGAGCTTGAAGGACCTTCAATGGAGTTCGTGAACTTTTTTTTTTGAGATGATGGATTTCGTGAATGAAAGCAGAGAAGTGGCATTTTTTTCTTTTTGGGAGAAGCAATCAATTATGTTTTTGGGTTACCGAACCACAAAATCAACAACTACTATGTCCCATAGTTAACCTCAATTAACATTTTCCTTATCAAAACTCATTCTAGGTCCCAATTGGTGAGGAAAAAAAATATAGATTTCAAACGGTGAAAAAAGTAATATTTCAGGTCCCATTTATTTGCTTAACTCAGCAGTTTAATACTGCAATCTGAAGAGTTCAAATTACAAATCTTACTTAATTGGTAAGGCAAAAACATACTTGTAAGCTCTGAGGAGCATAAATTGATGCAAGCTAGGACATAGAATAGTATCCTGAAGTTGATTCATATTGATAATTAGTAGCAAATAGCAATATAGAAGAAATGAAAGCATTAGAAAATAACAAAAACATTTTCCTTGTTTGGTTTTAGAGTTTGTCGGGTAAGAAACCGCCTAAAATTAAGCAATTGGTTAACCCGATATTAAAAAGAGAATTAGCTCAATAGTGATTAGGATAATTTCTTTCGGTGAGTACTTTAATTCATTTAGTGAGTAGGTCTACTTTTATATTAAAATTAGACCGCGATCTTTTAATAATTTTTGTTGGTTTTGTTAGTCGATCACAATAAAAGCTAGTCCATTATCCATTTAATTTAAAAGGAGCTTAACATAAATCCTTTCAAAAAAAAAAAACTGAAAATAAATAAATAAATCATTTTATTTCCAATTCATTTATGTCAATTCGGCGAAAGAGACTTCAGTTGTAGAAATATGAAAAAACAGACAAACATTGGTCTAAACAGACTAGTCCTTGCTCAAAACAAACAATCTGCCTCTTGTTCGCTTGTTGCATGGATTCATCAAACTTTGTTTTTTAGACCATTATTTTTTACGTACTTTGCTTAACTTTTAATCATTTGTATGTAGAATTTATTTAAAATTATATGCTCCATTTGTTTCGCAATAAGTTTAACATGCACTAAATATGGACAATATATACGAATTTTTCCTTCAATAATGCAAAAGTGGGTTTTAATTCTCAAAATATACCCAAAAAAAAAATTCCCTGCGTACCGTCCATATAGGACGGCACGCGAGAAGCTGATTTTTTTTTTTTTGCCCACGAAAACCGCTACTTCAATATAAACCGCTACTCTGAGTAGCGATTTACCTGGCCAAAATATTGCAAGCACATATCAAACTTTGGAGTTGGGGTTTACACAACACACAAAAAAAAAAAAACCGCTACTTCAAGTAGCGGTTTTACTTAAGTTTAAAAAAAAAATTCTCGCGTGCCGTCCTACGTGGACGGTACGCAGAGATTTTCTTTTTTTTTTTGGGGCATATTTTGGAAATTAAAACCCACTTTTAGATTATTCAAGAAAAAAATTCCAATATGTACATTCAACAATCAAGAATAACCGTAACATTTGTTTATTTACCTTATTTGGAATATATTGGCTCTTAATCTCTTCCTATCATGTAGAACCATTTTTCCATTCTATATCTCTCTTCAGTTTCTTATTTTTGAACAATTCCAAATGTTAAAGTTATTGTACTATGAGCTAAGTACATCTTTCATCTTTGATGAACTGATTTTTCTTTTCTTTTTTATCAAATTAATGTTTAATCTTACTATTCAATCCGTTCCATAATATGGTACTTGTTTCTTTCGTTTTAAGGTCAAATTTTAAAATCTTTGATCAAATATTGTCATTAATATATACGAAAAAAAATCCATATAGGATCTTGTTCCGTTCGCCTTAATGTGTATCAACTTTTTATATCTTTTATTATTATGAAATTGAAGATATGGAAAGTCAAAGGTATATCTTAAAGACTGTGCAAAAAGCAAAAGACACTATATTATGAGACTAAACGAGTATTAATTTGAGAACAACTCTTATACTACCTCCGTTTAATATTATTTGCAACGATTAGACATTTCTACTCACATTTTATGTCAAATCGTTGCAAATAATATGAAAAGGAGGTAGTACTTCTTCCGTTCTGTTTTTAGCTGTGCACACGTAAAAAAAATTTTAAAATAATAATTTGATAGTATGCATTGAGAATATCTAATAAGATCCCACTTGATTATATTTTTCTTTATATAATGATAATAAATTGAAATTAAAATTGATCAATGAATAATGTCATTTCACGCAATATTTCATTTAAAACTGAACGCATGAAGTATAAGAATTTGTGCAAAAACAAACACACACCCGTTCTTTTCTGAAAATTGAATTACAATAATATCACACTTTGGTGACGGATAAATCTTAGACCATTGATCTATCATAAAAATGTACACCAAGTCACCAAACACTTGTCTGTCATAAAGAGAGTCTCACAGGCAGTGACGTTGAAAGGGTTTTAGCCACCAAGTATGTTGTAGAAATCTCTATAAAATCTCTGAAAGCAGCATTCATCTGAATTCTGATCATAATATTCCTCTTTTTTACTTCAGATCATCACACACTGACTCCCTAAGGTACTCTTCTCTCTCCTCTCACATTTTAAAGCTTGTATTTTGTGTCAAATTCTTCAAATCCGCGTATATACTTTTTGTGAAAAAAAACCATCTTTGGTAATTTGTAACACCATTTCTACAAATGTGTTCTGGGTTTAATTTGCTTTTTCTTTTAGGGTTCTGGGTTTAGCTGTTGAATGAAAATGATAGCTGTTCTAAGTTCAAATATGAAATATAGACAAACAGAAAGAAAAATATTCAATCTTGCATTTGGATGTGTATGTGTATGTGTATGTCAGTATGTGTATGTGTTTATGTTCATATTAAACATTGCAAAATTACATAGATATTAAGCTTCCTTAGATTCAAGGGGAAAGGAAGAAGAGAAATGTCCAATGACAATATGACATTAGATACCCTATGTTTTTCTTTTGTAAAAACATAAATTCTTTCTGTAACGAATATAGGATTGCGTTTTCTTGTAACAAACATAAGGGGGGGGGGGGGGGGGCTTGGGGATGATCACTACTACTCTCACTTTATTGGGGGTGAGGTTGCATACTTCTCGACCTCCGGTCACCCGTCAACGATAATATAAGCTTAGTTGTGGGATTTTTGCTTGGAAAGATGATGTTGGTTCAAAATATGTGGGTTTTTGTTTTGTTGGATTGTAGACTTGTAGTATTTGTTTTGGCTCTGGCTTGATGTTTCAATAAGTGGGTCTCTAAATATTTTTCTACTGATCTCCACTATTTAGGGGTAGCATTGCATACTTCTTGACCACCTGAGATCTAGGTGAATGTTGAGATAAATGCCGGATTGTTGTGTCATTGATGATGATTCTTCTAGGTATGAGTCAGTCTTGTTGTTCAAGCCTTTAAGTACTGGATGGTTCCATTCTTTATAATTGTGATTTGGCCATTTGGGTGTATCGGTTGCTAATGTTCAATTAGTCTCTAAATAGTTGTCTAGTCTATTCACACAGTTTTGTGTCATTGGTGCTAATGTAGCTTTACTTTTGGGTGAATCCACATGGTTTTCTTTTTTCTCTTTTAATTTTCTCCTTTTGTTGTTAGTTGATATGCAGTTGTCTTTCATATGTTTTACTGTAATCATTGTTGTTCTTTAATTTGTTGAGTGTTCATATGAGAAATAGATCATATTCATTTCATTGGCATATTGGCAAAAATGTAACTTAAGCATGCAAAAGTTTGTCCTGAAATACTATGATATATTTGTTGAGGGTAATGGAAGAATACAATGATATACCCAGTTGGATTTCTTTGGAACTAATATCTGTCTTGCAACCATCATTTTTCTGTTTCTTTGTTCGTTTTGTCAATATCACCCTTCCCCAATGAAGAAAAACGGTAAAATGTAAATCTCTATAGTTATTCTTGTGGAAGGGGAAGGACGACTTTTTCTTTTCCGGATATGAGTTTGCTATGAATCAGTATTAGTAGGAGGGGAATATTAGGTAGTGCAACTAGTGATATCTTGAGGAGAAAGATAAGTGAGTTAGTTATAGGAGTAATACTATAAATAAAAGAACATTAGGAAGGGATTAGCATGTTGAGTATTGATAAGAATATTGGGTGAGCTTTTAAGAGTTCAATGGGAGAGAACAAGCCTCTAGAAAGCTTGTAACTATCCTTTATACTGCTGTAATTTCACTTTATGAATCAAATCTTCTCTCTCTTCCTTAATTTCTTCCATTAATGGTGTCCAAGCTATGTTAATTTGTAGCAGAGTTCTAAAGATATGTCTTGGAATCGTCCTTTCTCTGGAGTTGTATATTAATGTTAATAATGATGAGAAACATTGGTCTTGACTCTTGATCTAGGTTGACGTAATTTTAGCTTTTTAGGCATTCATCTCTGCCACTTAGTTTTGTTTGATTTTTTTTTTCCTTGGAACAGTTAAGGTGCAACAATTTGAAGATGGCCGAGGGGGAAGTTGCTGCATATAATTCTGAGTTGTTAGAATTCCCAAAGAAAGATAAGCGAAGACTTTTGCATGTTGTGTACCGTGTTGGGGATCTTGATCGTACCATTCAGTAAGTTGTTGCAGTCTGCAAGTGGTTTTTGTTTGTAATCCAAGCATCCCAAGTAGTTTATATCTCATCTTCTCTTTGCTTTATATACATGTCAGGTTCTACACAGAATGTTTTGGAATGAAGCTGCTAAGGAAACGTGATGTTCCCGAGGAGAAATATTCTAACGCATTTCTTGGGTTTGGCCCAGAGGAGTCGCAGTTTGTTGTAGAGTTAACATACAGTGAGTAAACTACGTAACAGTAGGTTGTTATATATTGCATGCTTCGATTATTGTGATCTTATAGTCTCTATTTCTGGGCTAGTTGGGAGGAGGTGAGTTAATATTGAATCTCATCAGGCATTATCTTCTTCAGATTGGTCAACTTTGCTTGATGGCAACCATGCATGCTAGAGGAAAGCTCATACACTTTAAATCCCTCTTCTTTGTACTGACATTTTCTTTTTGTCTATTGACCTACAGACTATGGGGTGGACCAATATGATATTGGGACAGGGTTTGGACATTTTGCGATTGCTACACCAGATGTAAGCGACATTTGTGTATGTGAAGGATCCAAATGAGTTCTACAACTTGATCTTTAACCTTCTTTTCTTTCAGGTTTACAAAATGGTTGAAGACATCCGAGCCAAGGGTGGTATCGTCACTAGAGAACCTGGCCCAGTGAAAGGAGGATCAACTGTGATTGCTTTCGTGAAGGATCCTACTGGCTACCTGTTTGAGATAATCCAGAGAGCTTCAACTCCTGAACCACTATGCCAAGTTATGCTTCGTGTTGGTGATTTGGAGCGCTCTATCAAGTTCTATGAAAAGGTACTGGAAGTCACCTCCCCCCGGCTCGACAGTGTTTTCATGAATTGTTGACATCGTAAAGATTTGATTTAAGGCTATCATAATCGATGTCTAAACCCCTCCCTCCTGTCCAACATGTAACTATTCCATTTTTGCTTCACCTCCATGCGAGGGAAGAGAAGGTTGGGTGGGGTGGATAGGATTCTTAGTTGAGTTAGGAGCGTTACATGCTACAGCACCATAAAAAAGGAATTTGTGATCATGCTGTTGCCATTGGCAGTGTTGCAGACACAAGTTGTCACATACATATTTAGATATGTATATGTCAGCAGTGACCTTTTATCTTGGCTCAATTGAGAGAGGAAATTCTTGTACTTCGGTTTTCAAACAATGCAAACCTATGTCTTTACCTACCAATTCAATATACACTATTCTTTCTCAATTTTGCAGGCTTTGGGAATGAAGGTAGTAAAGAAAACTGATAGACCTGAACAAAAGGTATACTAAGCTTTTCTTGCTGAAATCTCTAAAGCAGCTATAGTCGTTTTAATTGTGAACTCTAGTTGAGCTTTTGACTAATGTACACTGAATTTTTCCTACTAATGAAGTATACCATAGCTATGATGGGCTATGCCCCCGAAGAGGAGACAACTGTGCTGGAGTTGACTTACAATTATGGTGTCACTGAGTATACAAAAGGAAATGCCTATGCGCAGGTAACTGTAAAATTACACGTCTTTTATCTTCTCCATGATCCTATCATTTTACTGATTTTCTAAATCTAATATCTAAATAGGTTGCCATTGGTACTGATGATGTCTACAAAAGTGCTGAGGTAGTCAAATTGGTTAATGAAGAGCTTGGAGGAAAGATTACTCGACAACCTGGTCCTATTCCTGGACTCAACACGAAGATAGTCTCTTTTCTGGACCCTGATGGCTGGAAAACTGTGAGTGTGCTTGTTCTGTTTCTGTAATCTAACTTACAGCATCTTCGGTATGTCATTTTAAGTTCTGGAAACGTAAACAAGTCACCATCTCCGTTACATGTTGTTTGGCATTATGAGGGGTGGGGGTAATGGCTTGGGTTCCTTGTGGTTAACTTTTTCCACCCAATTATCATCCTCAACTTATGGTAACACTTTATGTTAACCTCCT
Organism: Beta vulgaris subsp. vulgaris; assembly: GCF_026745355.1. Lineage (NCBI taxonomy): Eukaryota > Viridiplantae > Streptophyta > Magnoliopsida > Caryophyllales > Amaranthaceae > Beta > Beta vulgaris. The sequence continues at coordinate 9,888,059 of NC_079209.1, forward strand.
CAGCCTCACACTTACGAGTGTTTCCTTCTTATTGTGAACCCAAACACCCAATTATTGTAACCTCTCCTCGCCTCTTTTTAATTTCATCGTCTTCCCATTTCATGAGATGGATAAAAGATGCGGTTAAGTTGTTGTTTCGTCTTAAAAAAATGCTTTAAGGAATGATGAATGTTGATAAGGGCCACTTAAGTTCAATTGAGAACTAAAGTTTATATAAGTTTGATAAGGGTTTTCCCAGTAAAAAGAATGATGCCTAATGTATGCTTGTGTTGCATATTTAGTCAATTTTATGGAAAACTGTCCAAGCTCTCAAGTCTCAAAGTAACTTGTTTCATATCACTTATTCTATAACTTCCCTGTTTCCATGCTTGGGTTAGACTTGTGCGCTTTATGGACATAGTCAACTACTTCGTAAAGTTTTCATATTTGGCTTCTAGCTCTATATTGAGTGTGAAGAGTTTATTATCTGCTGCGTGAAATACGCCAGAAAAATGTGCATCAAGTTGTGTATTGAGAATTTTCATTGCCCTTTATGACATGTTTGTTGAAGCGAACTTGATGGTACTATTCCACTCTTTTGTTCAAATAGTTGGGATGATTTCTTACGGTTTTAGTTTTAGTTTTGATCATGAATTGCCTGGGGCAATTGATTTTGTTCTTCTTGGTGGGTGAATGGCAATTCTTAAATTCCACACCATCCATCCCTATTGTAGGCTAACATCGGGGCATGAGACTGAGGGGGGAGAAAAAGTAGGTGGATAGGTGTGGGATCCTGGGTGCAACTTTTTGAGAGAGTAAAGAAAAAAAGACTTTCCAAAAGTAGAATGTTATCTTAGACTCGGAGCACCCCTTCTGGGTAACTATTAACTGATTACTGTGATGGAGGGATTAGTATGCGGTGTAATTAATCGCCTAACTGCTTTGCTTCTTAGCTGCCTCTATCATGTTTGATAACATGAACCGAGCCATTTGCGAGGTCACTAGGTTATGAAGTTTTATCTCTGACATCTCTTGAATTGCAAATTTGCAGGTTCTGGTGGACAATGAAGATTTTCTCAAGGAGTTGAAATGACTGATATCAAGTTCCAAGTAGTTACGTCTATGGATGACTGGCTTGTATAAATAAATGTATCATCGTTTGAGCTAATCTCTTATCTTCAAGTCTGAGATTGAGTAGTCAACCTTGGCTGTTTCCTGTCATTTGCAAATAACTTGAGGTTAAGTATCATATTTTCGCAACTACAATTATTGCCAAATTATAATGTTCTATTTGTGCCTTTTTGTGTCGAAGTTCATGCCTCGTGTCATGTCTTGCATTCCTATCAAATAACGCGACCTGGCATACGTAGGATCACGTTGTGCTGTGCTTTGTCCAGGCCTAGCCATGCGTCATCTTTAACTGTCATGAGCAAGTGCTTCATATTGTTGGATCTTGGGTTATGGGTATAACCCTACTGTTAAAATCAGGAACTTTTCACGTTGTTCCAATTTTTATAGAGCATATGCATATCGGGAGGGAAAAGGGAAGAACTAATGGGATATGAGTAAGAATATGAAAGTGTCCCATGCTTGGCAAAACTTTAGCCGAAATTCATTAGTGAAATTTGATATAGCTTTTGATAATAGTTGTAAAAAGTCGACATAAGAAAAGTACTTACAAGCAATTTTCCTAATTAAAATCAAAACTCTCAACTTCATAATTCATGGAAAAGCAATACTCTCCCCGTATTAGATAATTTTTCTACCCTCCCTGTTCTCAGCACCAAAGTAGTTTTTCTACCCGCCCTGTTGTTTGGCTCGATGAGCTTGAGCTCGCATTACATAACAAGTTGCATAGCCCTCTGAAGCAAGGCTCGAGTTTGAGTCACTTGAAACCAGGCCAAGATTTTTTTTATTTTTTATAATAAGGAGAAACCTTGACAAGTTACGGAGGACAAAGGGGATTCTAACTGGCCAAGGGTGAAAATCAATCCCAATGCCTCCTAGAACCGAAAGGGAAGCTCTAACTATTAAGCTATCCCTCACTCTCGAAGCATCAAGATAGCCTAGGCTTGAGCTTAGCTCTTTGAAACACCTCATGTTCACCACATATTGAAATTACATCTACTTTAGCAAAACATTAAGGTCAAAGGACTACAAAAGCTGGCAATTTCTCCAGCTATTGACAAAAAAAAGCTTCCATCATGAGAAAAAAAATATATATCTGGTTTCTCATAGCAAAAGAAAAGATTTCTAATTTCATTCACAATAATTATGATACCCAGCATGAGGAAAAAAAAAATCCTTTTATAATTGTGATCATCAACTAATAATGTACAGTTGTAGCTCAATGACTATCAAAAGAAAGACTGCAACACTATCGCATGTTGTGATAATCTTGCCTCCCCCATTGAACTTCACTATCAGCAGCTAGCGAACCTTTTTTCTCCAAAAACATAAAAGACAGATTATTACCCTTTTAACAAGAGATTTATATTGTATTTCTGTAGCAATAAAAAGAATGGAGTGAATACAAGGAAAAAATAAATAAAGCTTGTTTCAGCTGTAAGAAATGGTCCGAGTCTGAGACTTGCTCAGAAGATTCTCCTGCTAGGCTTCAAGAAAGAGGTGAAACATATGTACCGGGTGAAAAATGAATTTGCGAGCTTTATCTAGCTCGCATGAATGATCAATGAGGTTCTTTATTGGCCTTCCATGGGATAACTACCAAGGACTCGAAGAAAGCCAGCAAACTCCTGCAACAGGAAAGGAGGCCTCAGATTTGAATATACGGCAGACATCAACTTTCCGACCAACATGAGAAATTGTTTGCAAAAGTTAATAACATTCAACTGCAAGCATTCGCCTTTAAGAGAAGGTCTGGAGGGAGGAATGATAAACCCATCTCAAAGCAGAGCCCAGAAACAAAAAAATCCATTCTCAAAGGGTAAATTTTAGATTCTTCACATAGATTGATACATGGACATTTTGGGGTTTTCCAGATTGAGAAGGGGGTTTTTAGTAGAAAAGTCCCGGAGATCGACAAATTCTTTCTCCCATCTCAGAGATAGCCATAAAATTTAAAGTATATACATAGAGCAGTCCATCCGTGTTTGCTGCAAAATCATGAATAGCAAAAGAATGAAGTCGTTCTCATGCCATGAGACAAGATATGTCACCCTAATTTTCACCAAAAGTCGCCCCACAATCTGGCTAGTTAATGACTACAAGTCACTTTTTATACCCTATTTAAAAAAATTCATGACTGGTCAAGGTCAATCAGGTGTAAACATAAGGTGAAATAAGGGCACGTCAGGTCCAATCAGGTGTAATAAGTTAACTTTTGATAAGCTTTTGTGAATAAAACGCACCCTAAGTCACCCCTCCTAGTTACTACTATCAGTGACAGACTGGCAGACCCAAGGGGGGTGGCCTATCCGGGCCTTCCCCCCTAATTCAGGTTTAAATTATTAAATGTTCAAGACTTAGCAGAGTATTGTAGGTAGCTCAGTTGGCTGTTCTATTAGTTGCAACTCGGTTGGATCGGTGTTTGAAATTTGCTTCTCTCTTTTCGTTTCCTATATCTTCTGTCCACCATCCGTATGTTATGCTTTACCACTCTTTTTTTTTTTTTTTTCTTTTCCTTATTTTCCCCTAATCATATAACCACTAAATCTATATTGTTGGAGTACTATCCAGTGTATGCATTTTTCTGCCGCTTCTTTTTTGTTTACCACTTCCTTCCCCCCCCCCCCCCCCTTCCTTGTCACATACTTTGCTGCTAAATTATTTTTACTACTTTCCAATGCATTACTTAATTAGCTATACCCTAAGTTTCAGGGTATCTATTATTCAAGTTTAGCACATAAAATAAGGACGTGACTCATGAGTCAATAGATTATAATATCTTCCTTTAGTTACTTAAATGTCATTATCTTACTCGAGGATAACTAATACATATAAATTGGGTTTCAAAGGAACATAAGCAGGAATAACATGGCCAAACAGTGTAGATATAATCACAACTTGTGACAATAACTTACCTGTAGATGTCCCAAAGCAAATTGGGCTTCAGGAGCTGCCATCGATGTTTGAAAGTCAATGTAGAAAAGGTAATCAAAGTATCTGCCACAATAATCAGACAGTCAAAAGAATGACTCATAAAAAAACATTCAAGAGCTCATATAGAGGACTGCTCAAGAATGCCTGAAGGACATTCTCTAAGGAGATTAGGCAAGTAGTGTTTAAGGACTTTGTTGCTGTTTCCCAGAGGCTCATGGCCAGGCCAGTATAGTACGTCGAGGACTGCCAGGGATGCACACATCTTTAGTTTGGATAAAATGCCTTTGTTACTCCTCTTTTACTTTTAGTATCTCACTTAAACAAGGGTTAATGCCCAACAATTGATAAGAGTGAATATTAAGGTCAGACTTTGATGTATAAATGTACTTTTACTTATGTTGTCGTCCATCCCCTTATGAAATTATCATCCTCTAAAAGGATGTCCTACAAAAAAGTTAATATTCCTTTTTCATTAAGATTATTTTTCGTGACGTCAGTTTACCCACTTTTCTTCTCGTAAAAAATCAACTTCATTAGGGGGTGGAGGGAGTATTATTATTGAAGAAGCTAAACTGTGAACGTCTCACACACAAAAACAAGATGTCTAAGGTTAGCAGGGGAATGCTAACTTCTGCATCTACAGTGATTTTAACAGGTGTGAATTCTTTAGGACCTCAACCAATTCTTGGCTGAAAAACTCCCTAAACCAAAACCAATAGAAAGAACAAATATAATGCATGCTCACCTACAAGGAACTTAATAAGCTTTGTAGAAGCTTGGATGGAAACAATTCAGAATCCGAACATTAACTCTATATCTCTATTATATAAGCCAAGGGGGCTATGGTGTCCCCTTTAAAAAGACTTTTTAACCCTTAATTTAATAAAGATTATTACCTATTAACATTTTGAGATTTTCCTCAATCATAACCCTTACTAATTTAAAATTTCTATATCAAAGAAAATTCAAAGTAACTAAAATAAACTGTCATAAAAATATGTGTAGTGAAAGAAAAAGTTTATGATTGAATAATAAATAAATATAACTAAAGCAATTTTCAAATCAATTACAAAACCAAAGACATCAAATTTTATTTATACCTAAACTTTGAAATGCAATAACAATTCCAATTAACATCCATTAGCAAGTCAATAAAAAATACTGAGAAAACAACTTCTTCATCAAATAATTTTTATATTTTGTATGTGCACCACATGATATTTAATTAGAACCAATAATGATTGCAAATTACATCCTTCAATATTATATTTAAATGAAATTTAAGAATCATTGCCAAAATAATTCACGCACACATCGGGTGCAAAGAAAGCTAGTACCAATATACCTAAAGCACTTCATAGCATAAGCTGTTTGATGACAATAAATTAAAGCAAGCTCCAAAAAATCTGAAGTCAATAACTGCCCTCTTGACTATTATACACTTCTTCTGGTAGGAAATTTCCATTGCACTAAAAACACAGAAATTGAGAAGCCACGACAATTTCCACATGTTATTTGCTAGTGAACAGCAATTTCTCTGTTCACCATAGGTAATGAGGGGGGTAGAATTGATATAAACTCGGAAGGTCAATTATTGGGTTAAGATTTCTTAACATCCAACTAATCAATTGATCTGTTTAAAATCATAACAGTTATTAACGTTCTAAATACTGTAACATGACAATATTGGCCATCAAGCAAAGAAGTGTGACTTGCAATAGCATCTAGATTTTGCACTTACTTAGGACTTCCTTTATTTGAGTCATCTACAATGCGAAGTGGGCGCTTCCTTTGTGGTCTGCTCTCAATCTAAACACCCATGAAGATAGATAAGCTAAGTAAACAATGAACTATATTGATTAGATAGCACAGCCAAAATCTTATCTAGGCCTACCTTTGTTAAATTAATATCACGAAGGGCAAATGCTGCCAAAGCCTTGAAAAGTACACCAGGACCTTCTTCCAAAGAGAAAACGATGCTAGTCTGAAGCAAACATAACCGTCACAAGAGAATAAAGAGTATTACTTTTGTAAATCTTCCTAGTTGATTTTTTTATGGTCACAATTCATATACTTTTTTAGGATCACGATTCATATTCATGACTAATGGTTTTGGCTTCAAAGACCACAAATTAAAAAAGAAGAGGAACAAACCAACTAGGAAGATTCAGCAAAGACAGTGTGAGACTGTGAGTTACTTCTATATTCTTTCTTCAGTCTAAATTACTACATAACACACAGAGAAATAAAATTTCTCAGTCTGAGTTAGATTGAAATGAATGTGTACCTTATAAGGCCTATCTGTCCCTGGAATAATGGGCTCTCTGGCCAGTATCATAAAACGGGTAATATTATCTTCATCATCCTGCAAGGTGAACCATCAAACCGAAAACTATGGATATCTATCATATATGGTCACAAGATACCAAGTTTACAATAACAATGAATCAAATATAGACGAAGCAGCATACATATCATTTGACATGCAAGGTAAATATACACCACTTGCAGCAACAGACTAAACTTATATAAATCAGGTTTATTGACAAGTAAGACGTTCATGATTGATGTTGCAACTTGGGGATTGTAAATGCACTCCAACATTCAGCTTACACTTAAAACCATCCTTTATTCAGCATCATTAGTGTTTAAGTTCTAGCAAACGATTATTAGAAAGCAAAACTTGGACTGTAAGAGTTGGTAGATTAAGGCTGTGGTTACTCCTCTGAAATAACTTTTCTATTTTGGTAATAATATTAGTTCAGTTACCCAAAAAAAATTGGTCCATTCTACAAGAATTCTAGAGTAAAGTGCAACATCATGCTGTCCCAATAACAAAAAAAAGATAAACACAAAGTGCAAAGTGCAGTAACAAGATCCAATAACTCACACATTGACAGAAGACCACCGCCTATGAATCTACAGTAAACAACACTGCTAATAGCTGACATCTATGGGTTGAACATTGTCAGATGCTTTGAACATGTTCACTATGTACCTTAGTGGGGGGAGGGGGAATTCACCTGAATTCTTTCTTCAATAATATTAAGGCCGTATATAGCTGCAGCACGAGCACTAGCCACTGCCCCTGTTTCTCTATCACACTCCGAAGCTACAATCTGGGTCAGAAGATGCAAAATGAGCATTAGAACACCTTCAGCCTTATATCAGTACGAAGTCCATTAAAGCTTGAGTACCACCTGTGCAGCACCAGCTGTGTCATCGGTATTGATTCTTGTAAGACCCAAACTGCTAAGTTTCTTTTCACACTGATCAAGTGCCTGCAAGAAAGGACATGAACTGATTGAAGAATGTATTACTAATGATGCCCTGGGCAAAATTTAGCACAGACTTGTAAAATAGTAGCAAAAGCATCATTTCTGCCGTTTTTGTTCCATGCTAGGCTAGCTGTGGAGAAAGAGAGAAACTATGCACCTGGGGATGACTTAATACACGCTTAAGGTCCTCTTTTCTGATCCCAGGTACACCCATCAGACAATGGTTAACATCTAACTGAACCTCGCCCACTATATGCAGCCTATGCCGGAGGAGTAAATCATAATTCCGGTGGATACTACCAGCCACAGAATTCTCAATAGGTATAACTGCTCTATCCACTAACCATAGTTCAACTGCCTGCAGAAAAAATAAGAAAAAGAATGTGGCAAGCGTTAACAATGCATCTGGAAGACCATAAAAGTGCAACACACACGAGTTGGACCTTGAAAGCAGCTTCAAATCCGTCACAAGGAACAGTCTCACAATTTGGATATGCTTTCAAAGCAGCATCCTCACTATATGATCCTGGCACACCCTATGGATTAAAATACATATATTAGCAGATAGTGAACATTTCACCCTAGTAATACAAATATAACAGAAAAGGATTTACTTGATAAGCAACCCGGACTTTTGAGCCACCATTGCGAGACAAAGAGAGATCAGAGGCGGACAATGGTTCTGCAGCAGATGATATGTTACCCGGTAAGAATATATTACAACATAAGCTAAAAGAGTTTTTTGTTTTTGATAATTGCATAAGCTAAATGAGTTAAGCCACTAATGTGCAGGGGAGACAATCTCGTAGCATAATAATTGATATGTTCTAGATAAGAATAAGTTACATCTTTCAAAATCGCCAGTCTGATACATCCGAATGTACCTCAAGGCTTAACAGTCAATAAAGGAATAATGGTAGAGATATGGTAGACTACTTAACCAGTAAATCATTGTCATCAAAAATATTCAGGTAGACCAAAAATTTACAACTATGGTGCTCAAGTAAGAACCAACATACTTACGTCTTGGCAGAAGTTCAGCACAAGAAAAGGCACAACATGCAAACAGTGAAGTTTCCCTCAGCTGGTCTATCATGCTATATCAACTTTAAAGAAACATAACTTTTAACCTTTCTTAGGTTCTATTCTTTCAACTTATTTCGGAAAAGTTTTGAAATGATAAGAAATGTTTAGAAAAATTAATGAAAAAGTAGAAGTTAACAAAAAGCAGAAACTATTTTTGAAAAGTTCGGAAAAGTAATAAAAAGTTCAAAAAAATTAATAAAGGTTCAAAAAAGTTCTAGAAAAATAAGTTGAAGAGAACATACCAAAATTGGAAGAAAATCATTATCTTTGGTGATATAGCTGGAAAATTATTTTAATAGGACAATATTTAATTCTTTCCAGCTATGTGGAATACTAAACAAAATCATTTAGTGGCTCGCTTAGGAACAATGATAAATTTTGATTTTATATGGAATTTCAAAATGTCCATAATGGTGAACTTCACCACCAAGTACATAAGTTTTTATTCATTTTTCATTACTACTTGTTATCTTCTAGGGGTGGAGAAACTGTTTAAATTGTTTGACTGTACCTAACAAACCCTCTACAACTCAAAAACTACCAGTTTGGCAAGTTGAAAATAATAGAAATCAGCCAGTAAGATCAATATACGACGTATGGCAATTGGCAATAGCCCGAGTGACATAAGTAATATAACACTCAAATTTGTTAGGATTTCCTTAAATATGAAATTTACAACAACAGGTACTAGGAAATAGGGAAGCTTGCAAATTGGCAATAGCCTATTGCAAGGAGCCTCTAGCAGACTAGCACTAAAACATAAAGTGGCTTTTGCAACAAAATCCATCCCAAAGCAAAAGTATCCAATTCAAAACCTAAAACAGACACCAGCCACACAGCCCCACATTGCTAAACAAAGCATACATGGACAACTAATTATACCAAAATCTAATGATACTCCTTAAAAAGCCATTTCTAAGGTCTAACCCTTGGATGAACACACAATTCGATCCTTGTTCCCAAGTCCAAATCAATCCATATCTCCCCTTATCTCTAACATTAAGCACACAAATCCTAGAAAATAAGATATTATTCCTTCAATCACATAAAATGCAATATGATAAACATACAAGGAAAAAGATCATCATGCAAACTATCACCAAAATTCTGAAACAAAACTTCCTATATAGTAGTATAGCACACATTGCTTCAAAATCCAATTCAATCATAGTGTAAGAACCAAAAAAAGCTTCAATCTTGAATCCTACCCAGATCTCAACTGAAACAGTTCTTCTCAATCACAACCACAGAATTCATAATAACAATGAATACCCATCATAGAGATGAAACTAAATACATTGATAATCAACAACATTAATAAGTAATCCAAAGAATAAGTAAAAACTCACTAGGAAGAGAATTTAGATCCCTATGAAAACCAGTGTGCTCAGTTCTCTGAACCCCAGAAAACTGAGGCTCAACAGTTGTGCTAGGGTTCAATGGCTTCTCATCTTCAACAGGTGTGATTGCCCTTTGTCCCAAAACACCACAACAACACTCCCATTTCCCTAATTTCTTAAGATCTTTCCTAAAACTCAATCCAGCCAAACAAGGCCTTGTACCCAAATCAGGAGATGTGAAAACCCCACATCCAAAAATGATTGAATCAGCTTTTAGAGCCATAATTCTGCTTAAAAAACTACAATCTACAGGATTAAACTGGGATACCCAGAAAGATTAGAAGTGATTTTGGTGGGGTTTTGAGGTACCCACTTCGACATTGTCGAAAAAAAAAATGTGGGAAAACAGAGAAAAATTGGATTGGACCCACTTGATTAGACAATCTACTCTTTTTTGGGTAAAAGAGGGGTAAATTTTACTAGCAATGGGAATCAAAAGAAAGTTCGAATTTGAAGAGGGGAAAAAAAGTATAGTGTTGGAGGGGTAGATGAGAATGGGTTAGGTGAGCAGAAAATTGGTTAACAGAATTAAGACGTTTTCACAGATGAGTTTACAGAAGAAAGATTGAAACTTCTACTACATTTTATAGAGTTTGTTTGTCAAATAAAGAGGGGGAGAATTTGGAAAATGGTTTTGAATTTAGAAGACTGAGAAAGAACATAAATGGAAGAAGACCGGAAGAGATAGAGAAAACCAGGACAAGCGACCAGTTACTGACTACTGAGTACTAAGGCTAGTTTATCAATTTCTATGAACCTTTCAGGTTTTGAGTGATATGGTGTGATTTGGAAGGATGTGATTTATGTGAATGTTTTTTTTTAATTAGGCTCCGTTTGGTATGGCGTAGAACGTTTTCTCGGAAAACTGTTTTCCTCTATTTTTAGTTTTACATTGTTTGGTTGGCAAAAGAGTGTAAAACCATTTTCCCTTGGGGTAAAATTACTCTCGCAATGATGGAAAACCATTTTCCTTTCAAAATGAAGGGAAAACTATTTTCTTTCTATTTCTTGTACACTCTTCTCACTACCTCCTTACTTTCCTTTTCATTTTCTTTTCATTTCATCATTTTTCTTACATCGAACCAAACAACGGAAAACTAATTTTGGAAGTGTGTTTTCCATTGTAAATTGTTTTCCATGAAAATCATTTTACACTGAAAAATGTTTTACGCCCTACCAAACGGAGCCTTAGGAAAAATAAGTAATTCGAAGATTAGCTTAAAGGCTTGGTACAAGTTTAAATAATCCAAAAAAAATTGTCCCAATATATTGTTGGAATGAGGATTTGAAATCATATGCAATGCCTTGAAATTCAAGGTGGTACTCCACTTAAATACTACCTCTTCCTCCTAAAGATGTGAATGTGATCTGATGTGATTTAATTTCTTTGCTAGCATTAAATAAATTAGATTTTTTTTTTTGAGGGGAATTAGATTATATAGCCATATCACTTTTCAATAGGAATACTTTTTATATATAAAAAAAGTGTCATTTGTAAACGAGCAAAATAAAGATATGCAATAAGAAAATTTTGGAATTGATAGAGAATAGAAAAAATTACTATAACTTATTATTACTATGTGTTTAGCATTTTTACATTAATTGTGTTTAGCATTTTTATATTAGCTACTAAAATTAATCTTGCGTGGACCTGATCCACACTAATATTAGCGTGGACCAAAACCATCAATGTGACATAGTGACCTTTTTTCACATAATCACCTTTTACATTTTCGTTAGAATCGCAATTCGGATCGTACGATCTTATGATCCGATTTTAGCAAAATGATCCAGATCTTATCGTAGCAGGATTGGTAGGATAAGACGATCCTATCTGTCACTTAGATTGTTGCAGGATCTATCAAGACTGGAGTAGCTAGGATCGGTTAGGGTCGGAAGATCCTACTTCTGTACTTATTAAAATGATCCTTAAAGCAACTAACTTTTTCTTTGAGCCCAATAAAGGATAACCTAACTTCATACACGCAAATATTTTCTTCTCTAATGTTTATGACTCTTGCGAAGTCATATTAATTTTGAAATATCAATATTATGTGCGAAAGAATTAGGTATTTAATTAGTATCCATATTGTTTGAAAGATGTGTATTTGTTTGTTGGGAGCATTTTTGTTACTCTTTTTTGCAATTTGGTAGGATCTTACAATCCAACGATTCAATTCTACCGATTCGATCCTACTTTCCTTATCGATTAAAATCACATGTATGAATAGGCTCATATAAGATTTTTACAAATTATTAAGCTCTATTCTATTCAAATTCTTTTAAGTTATTTCAGACAAAAATAAGTTCAAATACTATAAAATAAGTTCAGATAATAAAATATAAGTTCAAATAAGATAAGATTAGATAAGTCTAGTGATACAAATATCATCAAGTTTAATAAGTTCATATAAGATAAAATAAGCTCGGAGAATATAAGATAAGTTCAGATAAGTCAAAATAAGTTGCATAGACCGGACGACCTTTAGTTATAAACCATTTTACTTGGCTAATTTGGCCAGTTAATTATATATATTGTAGTTTATATTAATTGTTGGACTATAGGTTGTTAACAAATGTGTTTGGTGGAATCAGATGTTGGAGCGAGCTAGTTGTTTAATATATAAAAAATAGAGAACATGCCACAAAACCCTATCAAAACCAAGTTTTCTATTTTTGGCAAGAAAGTTGCAATATGACGTGTGTGGACTTGGTTCACGTTGAAATTAGTATGCACCATGCCAAAAGCACATATCATTTCTGAACAATCCACTATATCATTCAGAAACTCACTATATAATGTACAAACTCACTATATCATTCAGAAACATACTATATCTCATGCAAAAACTACATCATTTTTAAACAATCCACTATATCATGAATAAACTCACTATATCATGAATATACTCACTATATCAAACATACTATATCATGCGAAAACTACATCATTTCTGAACAATCTACTATATCATTCAGACAATCATGATATCATTAAGACAATCAGTATATCATGTAGAAACTACATCTTTCTATATTTTAAAGCACATGTCATGATATATATTACACACCCTACATCTTCTTGCATGTTAAAACATTAAAATTAATTCCTTTACTACATTGCATATAATTTAACTATATGTTTTCCGTTAATGAAATCCACTATATTGTATACAAGTTCACTATATCTCGGTAAAATTCACATATAAAGTTAATATTAATTTATTACCAACCCGATGCATACTAACTTAGTGTGCACTGGGTCCATTTAAGATTTTTTAAGAAAGCTAGCTTCCTAGCTATCCCTTTTTCCCAAAACAGTCTAATCACTATCTTCTTTATATTTCCCAAATTAGTTTGAATTATTTTTTTTGGCATGGCCCAACTTTTATTATATATCCTCCGTTCTAACATAAATAAGCACTTATCATTTTAATTAGGTTGTTTCAAAATAAATAAAACATTACTCTATTTAGTATTCACTTTTCTATCTCTCTACTCATCACATGGGTTCTTATTTTTATTTCTCTTTATATCTCTCCTCTCCTAAATTCTCGTGCCAAAGCTCTGTGTTTCATTTAAAACAAAAGGAAAATGATATACGTAGCCCTTAGGGCTATGTATAAGATGTTTAAAATGGGAATAAAATATTCAATCAAGCATTTATTACATCAATTGATGTGAAAATGTGTTTTGAATTCTAAAACTGTTTCCATTTAAAGAAATGTATTTAATACTTATATGTAGCCCTTAGGGCTACATATAACATTACCCAAAACAAAATGGGGAAACATGAACTTTCTAACATCCCTTTATCTCAAAAGTAATACAAAGGAAATACTTTTTGAAAAAAACTATATATTCGTCAATATAAATGCTCAATTTCCCCTCTCATAAATTTAAAAGTTTTCAACTAATTCCTATCCCATCTATTTTTTTTAATAATTTTAACAATAACATGGCAACTTACATCCTTAAGATACATGTCCAACCAAGTGATCACATTATTTTGAAACGGATGGAGTATTATATATATATATATATATATATATATATATATATATATATATATATATATATATATATATATATATATATATATATATATATATATATATATATATATATATATATATATATATATATATATTATATATATATACTATATATATACATATACATATATATATACATATACAAATACATATACATATACAAATACATATATATATACATACACATATATATATACATACACATATATATACACATATACATATACATATACATATATATATATATATACATATACATACATATACATATATATATATACATATACATATATATATATACATATACATACATATATATATATACATATACATACATATATATATATACATATACATACATATATATATATATATACATATACATACATATATATATATACATATACATACATATATATATATACATATACATACTATATATATATACATATACATACATATATATATATACATATACATACATATATATATATACATATACATACATATATATATATACATATACATATATATATATATATACATATACATACATATATACATATACATATACATACATATATATATATACATATACATATACATATATATATACATATACATATACATATATATATACATATATATATACATATACATATATATATACATATACATATACATATATATATACATATACATATATATATATATATATATATATATATATATATATACATATATATATATATATATACATACATATATATATATATATATATATATATATATATATATATATATATATATATATATATATATATATATATATATATATATATATATGAAGTGAGTTCATATGAGAATGCCTACTTATATGAGAAATGAGAATGAATTTTACACCCTATAACTCTTATGAATAAGTGATGTAACTCTAATGAAAAAGTGATGTAACTCCAAAAACAAAATATTTGAAAAAAAAAAAATTCAAAAAAAATAATTTTTTTTTGAATTCAATTTTTTTTAGAGAGATATAACTCTAATGAATAAGTGTTGTAACTCTATACCAATCGTGTGGTTGAGATTCATTCTCATTTCTCATGTAAGGAGCATTCTCATGTGATCTTAACCCTATATATATATATATATATATATATATATATATATATATATATATATATATATATATATATATATATATATATATATATATATATATGCTACTGGAGTAAAATAAGCTACTAGAGTTGGTTGTTATCTACCTCTAAGTTGATGTGAGTTAAGTTTATGATGTCAAGAATCCAAATTTGAGTGTTTCTTGATTCAAAGATTAAATCTTGGTTTTGTTTAAGTGGAAAAGAAGTCACAAACTAATAGTAAAAGATAGAAAAATCCGGCCAAATATAAATTAAGTTACAAATTGAGTTATGATTCACTTTTAAACGCAAAGTTATTAAGCAATCAATTTTAAATTTCAAACACATAATAATTGATATAAGGTGTGTAAATCACAAAAAGTTCCACAAATTTTCACAAAGAAAATTAATATCCAATATCATCTTATTTTATTAATGAATCATATGCCTCTTATATAGGCAATAATACAAACATAAAAAGTTAAGAATTTTGCTCTCCACGCACCTTAGAGCACCATTATTCATGATCTTAAACAAAGATTATTCCACTCTCTTTCTAACTTTCTCTCTCTAAAAAATAACATCTCGCAATCTTTTCCCACATATCCTCTTAACCATGAACAACAAAAAAATCATCCCAACTAATTTTTCCTCTTTCTCTCTTACTTTTTGACCCATCCAACTATTTTTCTCTCTCTTACTCTTTAATTTTTATTTTTTGAAATGTAAAAATGAAAGATATTTCATCTAAAATAAGCAAAATTAGAGATAATCAGTAAATAGCTGGAAATTTTTTTATCCAAAATATAGCAAAATAGGCCTCTATTTATAGAGCTCGTTAAAATAGAGCTCTTGGTATTTTTTTTAAATTTCTTTTCACTTTGTATTTTCTAAAATAAAACCGTTGAAATTTTTGTAACAATTACTATATTTTAAAATCCAGTCAAAATGTGACATTTGGCATCTCTCATCCTACAATCTAATTCATCGTTTCACTCACCCCATGCATTTTTTTTTACTCAATCATTCCCACTCATCTCTTGATCTTATTCTCAATCACCATTAAGAACATTTTTTTTTAAGATCATCCACTTGATCTTTGTTTTCAATCACCACTAAGAGCGCTTTTACAACTAAATCTTACTAGAATTTTTTGCACGCGATGCGTGCTTGAATTTTTTTCGAACAGAAACTCAATTTTCTTCGGCATAAGAGTCAAAATTTGAACATTAGACATACGAAGTATAATTGCTTTTAGTTGCAAAATTTGATTGGTTTAGTTTCCGTCACTTAAGTCTCTCGCCATTCTTTTTGTTTTTTTTTTTACTTTTCAAAGTTAAATTCTATGAATAAAATAGAAATTTTTTTGAATTTATTTATGATTTCTGATATTATAATTTTTTAGTTGATTTTTGAATTAAGTACAGTACTTCATAAATTGTAAAGAAAGTAGACACTTTGATTTCAAGTCAATTTTCTCATAGGCTGTAGTTTGTAAGTGAGTTTTTAAGTTTTTGTAAAGTTTCCTCATTTTAGTGATTTGCATAACGTAAATTATGCAATTTTATGATTTTAGTTGACTTGTGAGTGATTATTATAATTATATTTTTGATATTTTTGTTTGAAGCCCCCTTTGATTTGTAAGTGAATTTGTAATTTAGAATGAGAAGGGGGTAAGATAGTCTCTTCATTCGGGGACACCATAGCTCCCCCCTTCCTTTATATAATAGAGATATGTTATTAATTCTTGGATGATATTTAATATAAACCTTTTTACCTTGATAATTATCGCTATTATATAATAGAAAAAAATACGTCCAAATATATGTAAACGTTTCATTATATATAGGAAACATTATAAAAAAGTACATAATTTTTTTCTTGTCTAATTTCTAAATTCTGATTTCACTACAAATACACCTTTATTTTTTATCATGACCCACCATTAATTGTGAATGGTTCTTGAGAATAGTGATTTGTAAGTAAATTTTTGTATGTATTGACGTTCTAGGTTATTAGTTTTAGTTTGTATATTAATTTTAAGTTTTAATAAAGTTTCCTGATTATTTGAGTGATTTGCGTGATTTTTATAATGTGATTTTCTCAATTGTATGGGTGATTTGTAAAGTTTCTTCTTTTAAGTGATTTGTGAGTGAGTGTTGTAAATTTATTTTCGGTATATTTTGATTTTGACATTCCTTTTGTAATTTAGAAAGAGAAGGGGGGCAAAATAGGCGTTTCAAAAGAGGACACCATTGCTTCCCCCTTCCCTTATATAATAGAGATGAAGCATAAGAAAACTTTCCGAAAATTAAATTCTAACAAAATCAAAATTTAAACCTTCTTAAACTACTCCTAATAAAGTAAGGAAATGAAGTAAGATATAAAGAAGGAAACAAGCTCCTTGGATCAAAAACCTTGAACTTATCTGAACTGAACTAAATTTATTGGAACTGATTCACCCTGATTGGAACTTATTGGACATGATTCGAATTTGTTAACATGAATGGAGCTTATTAGACCTGTTTGGACCCGATCAAAACTTATTAGACCTTATTGGACTTGACTAAAACTTATTCCACAACAAAAATAATGAGTGATAACATATATAATTATCAAACTTTACCCTTTAAAAATATAGTAATTATTGATCTCTTATGAATAACATTTTATAATAAAACTCTTATGATATTATTGTTAACCTTATTTAACCACTATTAGGGGTGGGAATGAGCCGAGCCGATCCTGAATAGTGTTAGGCTCGGCTCGAGCCCGAGTTTCGAAAATAAGGCTCGCTTCGAGCTCGAGGCTCGTCGAGCCTCAAAAATAGAGCTCGACTCGGGCTTGTATCTTTGAATGTGAGGCTCAGCTCGAGCTCGTTTAAGGCTCGGCTCAAAACTGACTTGGTTGAACTTAGAAAACCAGGCTTTAAAATTTACGACCCAACTTAATCTTGTCAGCTCAAATCGTTTATTTATTAAAGATTTAGATGCTAAAGAGTCAGTCCCAACAACTAAGCTAGGCCCAACATCTAAAACTATCTAAATATTTATAGATAGACCCATATTTATAATGTTGAATTCCCAACACTTGTTATTCCTTCGATGTGGGACATCTGAAAGTAAAAAAGCAAAATCATCCAGCTACAAGCCTTGGCCTGGAGGATTTGTAAACTACTTCAGTTTGAAAATATCCCCACCACCCATTCCAAAACAAACTTTCCAACTACCTTAGTGGATCGTAATAGTTTTATATTGCATCATAATTAGATAGTGTTTTGTTAGAAGCTTATAAAATTTGTGCAACCTATAAATTGTCAAATGTTGTCAAAGTATAAATAGCCTTCATCAAGAAAAGTTAGACATGACAAACAATAAGTAAGGGAAAATAAGGGTGTTGTTTGTCTTTAAAATCGATGTGGGACACTTAATAATTTGCATAAATATTACCTAAGTAAGAAGTTTTCGAGCATACTCACGAGCTTTTGAGCCGAGCCATAGACGACTTGGGCTTGGTTCGTTTATATATCGAGCCGAACTCGAACTCGAGTCGAGCCCATTCGAGCCGAGCTTTGACCGAGGCGAACCGGAATAGTTCACGAGCAGGCTTGGCTCATTCGCACCCCTAACCACGATAATAATATTTTTAGTAATAACATAATCAACATATTAATAATAAAATAATACACAATAATATGATTATAATAATCATAGTGGCACTTTAAGTAAAAATTTAATTTTAATTTATTGGTTATTGATTATTTGAAACTTATTGGACATGATTGAAACTTATTGGGTCTGATTAAAACTTATTGGACCTGATTAGACCTTATTGAAACTTATTTGAACTGATCTGAACTGATTGGATCTTCCACTTGGTTTTTTGAGGTAAGAGAACACACCCTAAATAAGATATGACTTAGGAATTGAAATAAGACAAATAATTTCGGCCCTCATTAATGAAATTAGGACCGAAATTGTACTTATTACAACCTTAAATTGTAAGATTATTCAAATCCAATAATTAGATATATCAACTAATTTACTTATTTTAAGTTGTCTTGTCTCATTTATATTATTAGTTCTATGTGCTTCCCAAAGCACTGTGAAAGCTTTGTAAATTTTTCTCACTTTCAGTTTACATTCGTTTTCTAAAATCTATTCACTTTTGGTTTATCTCTTATTTGCCAAACTTCTTTCCTCTTTTATCTTTCTCGCAAGGTTTTAAATTTCTTAAAAGTAACTACAAGACATATGGGATGATCCATTTTTTTTATATTTCTTGGTTATTAGATCTACAGTGAACAAGTAAATTTATGAAAATAGAATATTACTCCTTTGTTATGTTTTTACTGGGTGCTAACTTATATGAATACTAGCATCATATGCACGCGATGCGTACGACAACATATTAACATCAATAATGACATTAAAATCGTTAGAGACACTTATTAATATTATTTTATTGTAGTTTAATTTGATCATTCATAACTTTTTTTCAATTTAATGAACGAACATATATCATAATGTACGTACTATAGGTGATATTATTAGATAATATATACTAATCTCTTTATATATGTGTAATTTTATTGCATAACAACAAATTGAGAAATTGGATGGTATAAGCCTATGTCTTTAATATATTTAAATTATGAATATATTTTTAAATAATATATCTAATAATCATTCCATATTTCTACATAAAAATAAAATGATACTCCCTCTGTTTTTGTATCGTTCTCACTTGGAATCTTGACACTATTCATACTTAGAAATAATCTTCTCAATTTTTTTCAATTTATAAGAAAAGATATAGTCATGTGTGGTCTTGTTTGACTCGTTTCAATTAGCACATTATTGATATTCAATCGTTATAATTTTTACTAATATATAATGAAAGATATTTAAGTTCAAAGATGTGCATTCGGAGATGCGCCCAAGAAAGTGAGAGATAAAAAAACAGAGGGAGTAAGATGTATCATCCCAACTGACAAAAACGACTAATACGAACCTTTTAATAAATAAGATGAGAAATTATCCTAATCAACACATACGACAATTATAAAAGCCAAAAAATAAAAAGATGAGATTATCTCTTATTTTTCTTGGTATGTTTATGAATGGTTAATGTATGTTCTTTGAGATTGTAATTGAAATTGAAAGTTTAGGTATAAAGAAAATTTGTAAGTTATTACTTTGTAATTGTTTGGAATTGCTTTAGTTATATCAGTTTATTTTTCAATCGAATATTTCTCATTCTAAGGATTTTTTTTAAAGGTTTTATATATAAATAAATTACGTCTTACTATAAGTTAGACAATATTAATTCTCCTTACTGCACAGAATTGTAGATCAAGAACGAATTGAATATTTTAAAAAATAAGCATTTTTGGATAAGTGAAAGTTAGAAAAGCAATTTTATAGGAGGACACTATAACTCCCTATTTGCTTATATAATAGAGATATTAAAAGACGTATCTAAACAAAGAACGATGCTACACGGTGCTCTCTCTTAGGATGTTTTACTCCATGTAATTTACCTACAATAAAAATATAAGAAATGCATTGAATAAGAAACATGAGTATTATCTTTATCGTAATTTCAAATTTATATAATACTCCCTCCGTTTCCTAATGAAATTCCCTCTTTTCATTTAAGTGCGTTTCCAAAAGATCTTCCATCTTTTACTTTATTCCTTATTTGGATTTTTTTTCCCTTTTTACCCTCTCATGTCCCTATCATATGGTCCACCATTACATTATTAATTCAATTTTACTCCCTTTCTCTAACCTATTTTAATCCTTTTTTATTTGTTTATTTATTTTAACCCCTTTCTCTTTCCTACTTTACCCACCCCACACCCCCACACAAATGGATCTTCCTTGGTATTTGTAGGAATAGTAACAAGGAAGATCTTTAGGAAACGGAGGGAGTAAAGTCTTAACCACTAAATCAAGTAATATTTAATGTTATTATTTCAAAGTAAATTCCTTACTCGGAGCTTAATCCCTGCCTAAAAACTCATTTACCAGGAGTAGGGGTGATAATGGGCCTGACAAGCTCGCGAGCAGCTCGGGCTCGGCTCGGTCAAAGCTCGACTGGTTGAAGCTCGACTCGACCTCGGGATCGGCTCGAGACTTAAATGAGCCGAGCCGAGCTAGGCAAAGTTCAGCTCGTAAAGCTCGTGAACAACTCGATTATTATTTTATACTAAAAAAATATTTTATATTAATAATAAAATTATATTAAAAAATATTTTATATTAAAAAATTGTTTATATATTAAAAAATTATTTATATATATTAAGAATTATATTAAGTATTTATTTTAAGATATTAACTAAGGTATATAATAGAAAAAAGATAAAAAGAAAAGGTAAAGTCAATTAAAAAGAAAAAGAAAACAAATTCTAAACGAGCTCACGAACCGAGCTCGAGCCGCAAATTCTAATCACGAGCTCGAGCCAAGACGATCCTATGAACAGTTAAACGAGCTCGAGCCGAGCCCAATGTTGTTTGGGCTCGGCTCGCTTGATAAGCACCCCTAACCAGGAGTATTACCTTTACGTATAATAGATGATGAATCGTAATAATGATGTAAAGGAAATAACTAGCCGAAGAATACTTTTATCTTTTTTTATATATATATTTATAAAAGGTAACATTTTTTTTAGGAACTATAAAGATAATACTTATTTTTTTGATGAGTAATTTTTTTTTAAAAAAAGGATATTCTATTTGGTACTACTGTAATTTGAGCGTTTTCATTTGGTACCCCTTTTTTTTTGGATTTTATATGGTACCACAATAGTTTGAACTTATTCTTTAACGTAACATTATGTTAAACAAAAGTTTAGTTCGGGGGTTAAACAAAGTTAGGAGTTTGTCTAATTTCGCGTAATTAAGGTTTTGGGAGACATTTTAATCTTTAATGACCAAACTTAAGGTCCAATTTGGTTAAAAAAAGTAGGCATTTCTTGACAAGTAAAACAAAGTTCTAGTCATTTTTCTCCAATTTCGACTTTAATTTTTACCCATAAGAGCCAAAATGACTCCCAAATTTTAGCTGAACATTTCTCGATGCACAAGGCATGTAAAACGAGGCAAACTACTAACCTATTTAACCCAAAACTAATGTTTTATTTAACATAATGTTATGCTAAAGAATAAGTCCAACCTATAGTGGTACCATATACAATCCGGAAAACAATTTGTTACTAAATGGAAAAGCCCAAAATATAATACTACTTCCTCTGTTTCGTTTTAAATGCAGCAAATGAATATTTTATAACTCACAAATAATTAGGGGCGAAGCTAGACTTAATGAGACCCCGTGCAATATTTGAAAATTGGGCCGTCGATCATAATTTTTCTTAGATATATAAAAAACAATTATTTTATTAACCCAAAATTGCAAAGTATAAAGCTTACCTTGCCGCTGGTACATTTACTAAAAAATTCAAGCCTCAAACATATCTTATATATCATCTTCTTCTCAACAATTTCAAGTTGGACAATTTCTAACGGTTTAATCATCAATTCAGTGAAATAATTGAAGATTAATCCATTGAATTGAGAATTGAAGTTTATCCCTTCAACTTCTCTTGAAAAGAGGCTATCTAATTTTGTAAAAATAAAAATCGTAATTTAGCAATAAATTGTGTAATATTGTTGAGATGAGAATTTAATGAAACTTTGAACTGCTTTGGATAATTGTGTAATTTGAATTGGGTTTTTGGATGAGAAAATTTTGGGAACTGGATGAACATCGTGAATGACTGAATGGGGAAGAAGCTTCGTACATATCGAAGTAAGGAGGAAAAATACCTCGGCTGTTGTGTGAATCAAAAGAATGAAAATAATAAATTGCTCCCTTAAAAAATAGGTTAATGAGATTAGAACCTATGATTTAATGCTATGATGACCTTTCATTACCACTAATCCATTTTAATCTACTTTGTATAATAAATCAACAATATAATAAAAAAAAACTATTTGACGCCTTTTTATTTGGAGGCCCCGTGCGGTCACCGGTCACCCACCCCGCACGCCCTTAGAACCGCCCTTGCAAATAATATCCCTTTGTTACATTTAAAATGAAACAGAAGAAGTATCAAACAAATTGTTAGCATTTAAAAAAGTAGTATTTTGTAGAGATGGATAATAAAACATGGCGTTTACTTTGACTATAGGTTTCTAGAGTTTTTCATAAATTAATACTCCTTTAGTCCTTGCTTAAGGCGCTTTTACCCGCCTTGGGTACGTCGGCGAGGATTGAGATTGGTTTAAACAACAATAACAACACAAGTATTACAAAAGGTTTTGTCGGTTTGACATCATAAAGACTTGAAAGAAACATAATCATAAAACAATAAAGAAATTTTTTAATAACAAACAATTGGTAGGAGAGTACGACGACTTTGTCTTTCCTTCTAGATGAACTTACCAAAAGATCGAGGACTACAAGAGAAGTTACATTTGTTAACTTACTATTTTGATTATTAATCCACTAATCAGACTTGTGTGGACGGTGGACCCAATTTACGTTTAACATTAGTATGCATCAGGTTAAAAACACGTATTATTTAGAACAATCAACTATATTATTTAGAAACTCATTTCATCATGCAGATATTCGCTATAACTCACACACTATATCATTTAGAAACATACTATATCAAGCAGAAAATACATCATTTCTAAACAATCAACTATATAAAACCCACTATATCATGCATGAAGAAACTCACTATATCATTCAGAAACATATTATATCACGTAGAAACTACATTACTTGTGAACAATCCACTATATCATTCAGAGTTCAGATACTCACTATATCATGCAGAAACTCGCTATATCATTCAGATACTCAGAATATCATGCAGAAACTACAACTTTATACTATATATGTTAAAGCACGTGTCATGATATATACTACACAACCTACATCTTCCTGTATGTTAAAGCATAATATCAAATGCTATGTTATATTGCATATGATTTCATTATATGTTTTCCGTTAATATGATCCACTATATTGTATATAGGTTCACTATGTATTTTTATAAAACTCACTATATGAAGTTAATATCAATTATCAACCCAGTGCACACTAAGTTACTGTGCACAAAGTCCATTTAAGTTTTTTATTATTAATATGATTCCTCTATTCTAAAATAAGTGAAACACTTCTTTCAAAAAGTTTTCACATAAACGAAATAAGTGTTTCACTTATTTTATAATGGATGAAGTATTAATTATGTATTAATAAAAGCTATAAAAGAGTTAAAATTCTAGATTTAGGTATAGAAGATGAATCCAAGATCTTATATGTACTCCCTTAGTATTTTTTTTATCTTTTCCATTTTAACTGTGTGTGTTTGTCAATACACTTATTGGACCTTAAATATCTTTCATATAATGATTAAATATTAATACAGTAGTCGTTGAGACAAATCAAACAAGACCATATGTGACTATATTTTTCCTTATATACTGACAAAAATTTAAAAGATCATATCTTATTGTGAATTGTGTCAAGATTTTAAGTGAGAGAGATAAAAGAATACATAGAGAATACTTTACTAATCTATGTTAATAGTGCAAAAGTCAAGCTTTCTTTTCGACAGAAATAGGGTTTTATTGATAATAAAAAGCCAAACGGTACTTAAAATAATTTTTAAGAAATCTAAAATTCCAACCCAAATACATAACAATTAGAACTAATTACATCGTAGATTTCATCAACAATAGCCTTAATAAAAAACTTCATATGAAGCAATACAATATATGAATTAGCACTAATTCGGCTTAAGATCCACTGATGTGTAGTCGATCGATTGGGTGAAAATACATATGTAGTCCTCTAGATAGTTACAATGATTATGAAACCTAAGATCTTCATTCCTCGCCAAACGAACAACCAAGGAGATTAATCTTTCAAGCAAACCGCAATTATTAAATTCCAATGTTCCATAAGGGAAGTTAAGGAAGTCATATTCCAAACTCTCACTAAAGAAGAGAACAAACCTAAAAATTGGAAAGAATAGTCTCATAAAGAAAGAAGAAGGATGATTATTAAAAACTAATGAATAAAAGAAAGATTCGGGGCTTACCACCATCAAATAGATGATGATGGAAATCGCTTGTGACTGGAAAAGAAGTTAGAGTTTTTAGGTTTTTTTAGAGAGGGAGAGGGAGGGGCTGAGATTTACCTTCGCAAAAGTCAAGCTTTTGTAACTAACTAGTGAGTATCTCGGGTAATGCCTCGAGTTATTAATTTTTGTATTATTTTGTCTAGTGAGGAAAAATTGACGTTATAACATGATAAATAATTGCATAGTATGTCGAAAAATAACTCTTAAAAGTTTGCACATGAAAGCCAAAGCTTAAATTTCTACAAAAATTGGCCGAACTAAGAATTTATGTCTATAATAGTCTCTTGTTATTCCCATTAAAGTGTTAGGAATTTAACTACTTGTATAAGTATTTTAATAAGATATAATCATAAGATATTATTATATTTTATTTTGAAATAAGTAAACAATGATGTAATGTTGGATTCATGGTTAAACTCTCACTTTTCATATTAAAGGTCATGAGTTCGAGTCCTTGTAACTACACAATGTTACTTTTTAAGTTGAGAGGTTTGACATTGAAATAGAGCATTTGAATTAGCACCTTAGAACAGTGGCGGACGCATCTAGGAAAAAGGGTACAGTTGTATCCCCCTTTTCAATTAAAAAAACAGCTTTAATAGAAAAAGGAAACTCAACATCAAAGGAGAGTGAAGCATGCACAACATAGATAAAGCACTGGGTCTTTTTGTAACTCCCCGACCTCTAATCCTCGTTGTTAAGTTAATTAATCGATTATTAGCAGCGGAACCTAGATAGTCGGCGCGTTACCGCCGTACTTTACATAAGGAAAATACAAGGCAACATAAAATCATAAACTTAAACATTTTATAACATAAAGCATAATATAGATCCAACATTAGTCTTGATTACTAGAAACTTAGTTACTAATCAGAGTTTTGACATAAACTTAAATTAAAACCATGAGAGTCTAGATAATCTAGATATTATTTAAATCCTCACTGCTACACCATCCCGTTATCACCATCGGTACCTAAAACATAAAACAAAACGTCGTGAGCCGAGGCTCAGTATCATACTAGCTACTCTAACATCGTAAATTCATTTCACATCACTTTAGTTAAAAACAGGGAGAATAGAATAAGTAAAACATTTCACAAACATATCATATCATGTTACATTATCTTCTTTATCATGTTCATCATCATATATATTTTACTTTGGTAACTTGGCTAGTACAACGGAAGGGACGTCTCCCCAGAACATAACATCATAAACGGAAGGCAACCACTCGAGGACAAAAACCCTCACTAGACGGAAGGTGGCGTTATTTGCCCAGAATGCGCGGTGCCACCCGAGGACAATAGCCCTCACTAAACGGAAGGTGGTTAACCGGCCGGAAGGTACGTGTACGACCCGGGATAACAGAATACTTTCCAAGAACCGTCTTTCACTTGAATTTATCATGTTTCATTTCTTTTAAGCATATCATCATCGTGAATAATTATATTCTTTCATTTCATATCATAACATCATCATCATCATTTCATAGCATCATATCATCATAACCATCATAAAATATTCCATTTCGATCCCGCAATCCATACATAAAACATAATATTAATCATGATCATAAAACATACTTTGAAGGGGAATGCGGGTGTTAGCAGTAGACGTTACCTGAATTCCTGCTTAATAACCTTGATAGCCGGGGGAGACTTGTAATATCCTTTATCTCCTTTAATCTAATCAAGAATAGTTTTATTAATGAATGTTTCGTTATTTAGATTTTAAGTGTAAATATTAGTTTAGCGTTTATTAAGGTCATAGCGGTTATTATAACGTCGTAAAGGTTTCTTTAAAGGTCATTATTTCTTAATCGTTAATAACGTTTTAATTAAGACGACTCTTTAACAACTAATTGATGAAATAACTCATTTGGCTATATTTTTAGAAATTATCGAAACATTAAAGTTATATTACTACATATTATATAACCTTTCAAAAACATTTCATTATTCTAGTTCATAGTTAATAACAAATTAGTCGTCCATTAATAAATTAATTAAGTTTAAAGTTATAATAGATCCATTAACATTATTTTAATATTATTTAGTCATTTAAAACTAACAAGTCAAGTAACTAATTATTATAAGTGAACTTAAGGATTAGTGAAGCACTCATAACTATAATAACTCAATTATAACAACAAGCTTAATGAATTATTTTTAATTAGTTTTAAACAACTCAACTAGTTTAGAAATCATGAATGAGTTTGTTTTGTAAAAGTCCGCCTACTTTTAAATTAAGATTAGGCAATGATAAGCCCAATATTAAAAAGATAATTAGCCCAATAATGACTAGGTTAATTTCTTTTGATGACTAGTTTAATTCATTTAGTGACTAGGTTTACTTTTATATTAAAATTAGACCGTCTTTTTTAATAATTTTTGATCATGAATTATAACCCAATAATAGATTTTAGTAAATAAGTTAGGTGGTTTAGTAAAACTAACTAAATCAGTCCACTAAAGCTCAATATACTAAAGTAATAACAAGATTAACTTAAATGATTTAACTAAGTAAATTCATATTATAAGCCCAACATTATACTTAACTTAATAATTAAACTAACATAACTTAATAAAATACTAAGTCAGCTTTAGTTTAACTCAATTAGCCCATTTAATACTAAGTAGCTTAGCTAATACTATAACAAGTCAGATTTGAGCCCAATTTATGTACATACAACACTTGAATTGAGTTGGTTTAACTAATACTAGAATTTTTTTGCACGCAATGCGTGCTTGAATTTTTTTCGAAACAAAAACTCGATTTTCTTCGGCATAAGAGTCAAAATTTGAACATTAGACATACAAAGTATAATTGTTTTTATTAGTTGCAAAATTTGATTGGTTTAGTTTCTGTCACTTAAGTCTCTCACCATTTTTTGTTTTTTTTTTTTTTTTTTACTTTTCAAAGTTAAATTCTATGAACAAAATAGAAATTTTATTGAATTTATTTATGATTTCTAATATTATAATTTTTTAGTTGATTTTTGAATTAAGTACAATACTTCATAAATTGTAAAGAAAGTGGACACTTTGATTTCAAGTCAATTTTTCATAGGTTGTAGTTTGTAAGTGTCTTTTTAAGTTTTTATAAAGTTTTCTCATTTTAGTGATTTGCATAACGTAAATTATGCAATTTTATGATTTTAGTTGACTTGTGAGTGATTGTTATAATTATATTTTTTGTATTTTTGTTTGAAGTCTCCTTTGATTTGTAAGTGAAATTATAATTTAGAATGGGAAGGGGGGGCAAAATAGGCATTTCAAAAGAGGACACCATTGCTCCCCCCTTCCCTTATATAATAGAGATAAATCAGTCCATAAATATAACTTAGTAAGTCCATGAACAAGTTCAAACTACATGTAATCCCAACAACGAGGATTCAGTTTTAAGTTACTTAGTTTAGGTTCTAATTGAACTATTCTTGGCCCAAAACTAATATAACTAACAAAAGGAATTTAGACTTGGGCTTGGTTTTAAGAAATCAGAAATTAAAAGGAGAGGAGCATCACCTCTGCTACTAGGAGCAGGGAGACCACGAGTGGGGCGAGGGAGTTGCGAGCTCCGGCAAACGGCGGCAGTGCGACGACGAGGCGGTGGCGCTGTGCGCGTGCTGCTGGCGCGACGAAGGAGAGCGACGAGAGAGAACGCGAGGAGGAGAGAGAGTGCGCGAGGAGGAGAGAGAGCGAACGTGAGGGTGCTGGCGCGGATCTCCGGCGGCGGACTGATGACCGGCGAGTGACGAGGTGGGGGCGGGACTGTGCGCGACGCAGGTGGCGCGCGCGGTGGCTGACGGTGGTCGGTTGTGGGGGCGAAACAGAAGAGAGAGAGAAAAGAAATTTGGGGTTTTTTTTATTGGGTTTCTTTTAGTTACAATTTTTCTGGCGATTATTGACTGAATTTCTGATTAGAGGGAGAAGAGATGATGAAGGTTGTTGTTGGTGTGTTCTTGGTATTGAATCCATGACTATTTATAGGGAAATTTGGAGTTAAAATCAGTGGTTGGGAGGAAGATGGTGAAGTAAATAATCTGATTTTGTTAACTTGAAGAAGCAATGGTGATGGGTTGGTGATAGATCTTGACTGAAGAAGAAGAAGAGAGTTGTGATTGCATGGGTGCCAAATGGCCATGAAAGGGTGAGGAAGAAGGCAAATTAATGGGGAAATTGACCATGGCTTCCTCTTTTTCTTTTTCCCTTTTTGTTTCCCAACCAAAAATCAGAAAATTTTCCATACTAACACTCTTAAACGTGACTTAATGAAATCTTGGGTGAAATGTTGACATTTTGTACTTTAAGTGAATTATCCACTATATTAGCCTTCTTGTTTAACTCATGAAATCGTATATTATAAATTATCGTCATAATTTAAGTTGGTAAATTTTTATGTTAAAATTCTATAATCATTTTATTATACGTTGCTTAATTAGTGGAACGAATAAAATAAAATATATTCTAACTACATTATTATGTTAATTATTCACTTAAATATGTTTAAAATTTTTAGGATATTACATCCTTACCCCCTTAGAAAAAGTTTCGTCCTCGAAACTTACATAGCATTGTCAAAAGGATAAAATCATGCATTCATAAACTTGAACATTCAAACATAAGATTTCAGAAGCATATAATTAAACACATCAAAGTCATCTATTCAAACAAGTGAGGGTATTTTGTTTTCATCTGATCCTCTACTTCCCAAGTGGCTTCGGATGACGTGTGATTAGCCCATAGAATCTTAATCATAGGAATTACTTTGCTTCTAAGTCGCTTTTCCCTACGATCAAGAATTTCAATCGGTTTCTCTTCATAAGTCAAATCCTTCCTTAGCTGCAACGGCTCGTGTCTGATCACATGGCTAGGGTCTGGTATATACTTTCGCAACATCGACACGTGGAATACATTATGAACTTTATCCAAATCTGTCGGCAACACCAAGCGATAAGCTACTTCGTTGACTCGATCCAAAATCTCATATGGACCAATGTACCTCGGACTTAGCTTACCAGTTTGACCAAATCTCATAATACCCTTAGTAGGCGAAATTTTCAAGAAAACATGATCACCTACTTCGAACACATGTGCTCTTTTTCAATGCCTCCTTATCTGGAACACATGTTCTACCCTGAAATCTCAACATGCCATCATCTTGGATCACAAACCCCGGTGATTTTCCCTTCTTCACATCACTCTTTATCTTTTGCAACTCCAAGTCTCCATCTTGCGCCTCTTTTATTTCTTCCAACAAAGTCGGCCTCAACTCCAATGCGTACAACTGTGCTTCTATTTTCGGTTGCATGATCTCCACTTTCATCTTCATCAAATCATCATTGATTTCTTTCGGCAAGGTTAAGGTTGTGTTTAGGTAGGATTTGCGGCTTAGAGCATCAGCTACGACATTAGCTTTGCCTGGGTGATATAGGATCTCGACATCATAATCCTTTAGGAGTTCAAGCCATCTACGCTGCCTCAAGTTCAATTCCTTTTGGGTAAAAATGTATTTAAGGCTTTTGTGGTCGGTGAAGATCTTACACGGAACACCATAGAGATAGTGTCTCCATATTTTGAGAGCAAACACAACTGCGGCTAGTTCAAGGTCATGGGTTGGGTAGTTTTGTTCATGAGGCTTGAGTTGACGGGAAGCATATGCTATCATTTTGCATCAACACACACCCTAATCCATGCTTAGAGGCATCGCTATACACAACAAATCCATCAGTTCCAGAAGGGAGAGTAAGAACAGGAGCAGTGGTGAGACGCTTCTTCAACTCTTGAAAAGCTGCTTCACATTCATCACTCCATACAAACTTAACCGTCTTCTTTACCAATCGAGTTATAGGCATGGCTATCTTGGAGAAATCTTGGACAAATCTTCTATAATATCCAGCTAAACCCATAAAACTCCGAACTTCAGGAACATTAGTGGGTCTAGGCCATTCCATGATAGCTCTTATCTTTTGTGGATCAACCGAGACTCCAGTATCTGAAATGATGTGCCCTAGAAAGGCAACTTCTTTCAACCAGAACTCACATTTCTTCAACTTTGCATACAACTTCCTTTCTCTCAACACTTCTAACACCTTCCTCAAATGTTCTTCATGCTCGATAACGTTTCTTGAAAACACCAAGATATCATCGATGAATACAACCACAAACTTATCGAGGTATGATTTAAATACTCGGTTCATCAGATCCATGAAGACAGCAGGGGCATTGGTTAACCCAAATGGCATTACTGTGAATTCATAATGACCATATCGGGTCCTGAAAGCAGTTTTTGAAATATCTTCTGGCTTTATGCGGAGTTGATGATATCCGGATCTTAAATCAATCTTGGAGAAGATAGTTGCACCTCGAAGTTGGTCAAAAAGATCATCAATACGAGGCAATGGATATTTATTCTTGATGGTGATCTTGTTCAACTCTCGATAATCAATGCAAACCTCATGCTTCCATCTTTCTTCTTGACAAATAGAACTGGTGCACCCCATGGCGACACACTAGGTCGAATATACCCCTTCTCGAGTAATTCATCTAGTTGCTTTTTCAGTTCTTGTAACTCAGCAGGTGCCATTCGATAAGGTGCCTTGGAGATAGGAGCAGATCCAGGAACGAGGTCAATGCTGAAATCTATTTCTCTTTCTGGTGGCATGCCAGGTATCTCTTCCGGAAATACATCAGGGTACTCACAAACTATGGAATATCGGATAACGAGGGTTCAGGTTTGGTTAGGTCTACCACACTACATAGGTATCCGTAATGACCCTTTGAAAGTAACTTGAAGGCTTTCAAGGATGAGATGATTTCAGGTTTGGTTGGACTTTTCTTCTTCGATAAGAAACCTTACACCCATCTGGCTTCCTGAGGGTTATTTCATGGTTAAGGCAATTTATGTCCGCTTTGTACTTCGACAACCAATTCATTCCCAATATCACATCAAAGTCGGTTAATTCAAATTGAATGAGGTCTACTTGAAATTCACATCCTCCTATAAGAATAGGACAATTTCTATACATGACATCACATAAGATGGATTCACCATTAGGGATGGTGACAGACATGGCAGAGAATTCAGAGCATGGTTTTGCATTCAAGCTTCTAGAAAATGCAGTAGATATAAACGAATGGGAAGCTCCAGAATCGAAAAGGACATAAGCAGGTACAGAGTTGACAGGAAAAGTACCAGTAATGACAGTATCATCTGCCTCGCTTCTCACGCTGCATCATAAAGACTCTTCCAGCCTGCGTGGGTCCACGTGGAGGGTTCTTATTTGCGTTACCTGCATTTCCACCATAGCCAGAGTTTTGGCCGTTTCTTTGACCACGATTAAGAACATTTCCACTTCGCCAATCTGGAATTGGACTTTTTAATCATGACCTGGTTTACCACATCGATAACACTGATCACTTCCCCTACGACATTCATTCGTCATGTGGCCTTGTCTTCCGCATTTGTTGCATCGAGGAATTTGCTTCTGATCGTTTCCCGAATATCCCGTGTTCGGCTTTTTGTTGAAGTTGTTGTTGGAGTGGCTATCATGAGATTTAGCTTTTCTTTTTCCACCCTCATACACTTCCTTCCGCAGCTTCATTTTCCTTTCAACATTGATACCCGGTCATATAGCTCTTGATAAGACTTACTCATATTTGCAGCAAGCCTTTCTTGAAGATCCAGGTTCAAACCTCCTTCAAATCGATTCATCCTTTGACGATCCGTAGACACCAGATCAGGAGCAAATCGAGCTAACTCATTGAACTTCACAGCATATTCCAGAACTGACATACCCCTTTGCCTCAGATGGATAAACTCATATTCCATCTGGAGTTGCAGAGACTGAGGGTAAAACTGGTTTCTCATAGCCTCCTTTAAACCTTCCCATCCAAATCCAGGTTGATTCTGCATCTCTCTAGCAGTCTTCCACCACAGATCAGCTTGCCCTTTTAAGTAGAATACAGCAAAGTTAACTTTCCACTTGTCTGGACACTGGGTGGCATCAAAGAGTTTCTCCATGCCATTCAACCATTCCTCAACTCGGTGGGGTCAGGTTTTCCATCATAAGTAGGCGGCTTGTGAGAGAAAACCTTTTGAACATATTGGAGCATTCTTCCTCTCCGTCTTGGCCCTTGGTCGGTTTCCTTGCAAGAATTCCATCATCAGCTTCATTATATCCACCTGATTTCCGTTAGCATTTTCAGTCGTTTCTTCGAAAACAGGGTCACTTCGCAAGGTATCTAGCCTTTGCCTCATTTCTTCAAGTGTGACTTCAGGCCCATGGTTCCACTTCCTCCATTAGTAGGTCCACTTCACTTGTTGCCATGTTCTAAAACATTACATATCCCATGTACATAACATGTTAAACGAGGCATAGACGTCATCGTAAAAATAATATAAAAACATTCCCTTCCTCGATCCTAACACTCACACTCATTTTCATTTGTAAACCCTATACTTATGGTGATGACTCCCCTTTTACTAGATTACTTTACCATTTATTCACTAATTTAAGTAAAATCTTGAGATTTTACTTGAGGCATCGAGAACCGTTGCTCTGATACCAACCTGTAACGCCCCGACCTCTAATCCTCGTTGTTAAGTTAATCAATCGATTATTAGCAGCGGAACCTAGATAGTCGGCGCGTTACCGCCGTACTTTCATAAGGAAAATACAAGGCAACATAAAATCATAAACTTAAACATTTTATAACATAAAGCATAATATAGATCCAACATTAGTCTTGATTACTAGAAACTTAGTTACTAATCAGAGTTTTGACATAAACTTAAATTAAAACCATGAGAGTCTAGATAATCTAGATATTATTTAAATCCTCACTGCTACACCATCCCGTTATCACCATCGGTATCTAAAACATAAAACAAAACGTCGTGAGCCGAGGCTCAGTAACATACTAGCTACTCTAACATCGTAAATTCATTTCACATCATTTTAGTTAAAAGCAGGGAGAATAGAATAAGTAAAACATTTCACAAACATATCATATCATGTTACATTATCTTCTTTATCATGTTCATCATCATATATATTTTACTTTGGTAACTTGGCTAGTACAACGGAAGGGACGTCTCCCCAGAACATAACATCATAAACGGAAGGCAACCACCCGAGGACAAAAGACCTCACTAAACGGAAGGTGGCGTTATTTGCCCAGAATGCGCGGTGCCACCCAAGGACAATAGCCCTCACTAAACGGAAGGTGGTTAACCGGCCGGAAGGTACGTGTACGACCCGGGATAACAGAATACTTTCCAAGAACCATCTTTCACTTGAATTTATCATGTTTCATTTCTTTTAAGCATATCATCATCGTGAATAATTATATTCTTTCATTTCATATCATAACATCATCATCATCATTTCATAGCATCATATCATCATAACCATCATAAAACATTCCATTTCGATCCCGCAATCCATACATAAAACATAATATTAATCATGATCATAAAACATACTTTGAAGGGGAATGCGGGTGTTAGCAGTAGACGTTGCCTGAATTCCTGCTTAATAACATTGATAGCCGGGGGAGACTTGTAATATCCTTTATCTCCTTTAATCTAATCAAGAATAGTTTTATTAATGAATGTTTCGTTATTTAGATTTTAAGTGTAAATATTAGTTTAGCGTTTATTAAGGTCATAGCGGTTATTATAACGTCGTAAAGGTTTCTTTAAAGGTCATTATTTCTTAATCGTTAATAACGTTTTAATTAAGACGACTCTTTAACAACTAATTGATGAAATAACTCATTTGGCTATATTTTTAGAAATTATCGAAACATTAAAGTTATATTACTACATATTATATAACCTTTCAAAAACATTTCATTATTCTAGTTCATAGTTAATAACAAATTAGTCGTCCATTAATAAATTAATTAAGTTTAAAGTTATAATAGATCCATTAACATTATTTTAATATTATTTAGTCATTTAAAACTAACAAGTCAAGTAACTAATTATTATAAGTGAACTTAAGGATTAGTGAAGCACTCATAACTTAAACTCAATTATAACAACAAGCTTAATGAATTATTTTTAATTAGTTTTAAACAACTCAACTAGTTTAGAAATCATGAATGAGTTTGTTTTGTAAAAGTCCGCCTACTTTTAAATTAAGATTAGGCAATGATAAGCCCAATATTAAAAAGATAATTAGCCCAATAATGACTAGGTTAATTTCTTTTGATGACTAGTTTAATTCATTTAGTGACTAGGTTTACTTTTATATTAAAATTAGACCGTCTTTTTTAATAATTTTTGATCATGAATTATAACCCAATAATAGATTTTAGTAAATAAGTTAGGTGGTTTAGTAAAACTAACTAAATCAGTCCACTAAAGCTCAATATACTAAAGTAATAACAAGATTAACTTAAATGATTTAACTAAGTAAATTCAGATTATAAGCCCAACATTATACTTAACTTAATAATTAAACTAACATAACTTAATAAAATACTAAGTCAGCTTTAGTTTAACTCAATTAGCCCATTTAATACTAAGTAGCTTAGCTAATACTATAACAAGTCAGATTTGAGCCCAATTTATGTACATACAACACTTGAATTGAGTTGGTTTAACTAATATAAATCAGTCCATAAATATAACTTAGTAAGTCCATGAACAAGTTCAAACTACATCTAATCCCAACAACAAGGATTCAGTTTTAAGTTACTTAGTTTAGGTTCTAATTGAACTATTCTTGGCCCAAAACTAATATAACTAACAAAAGGAATTTAGAGCTGGGCTTGGTTTAAGAAATCAGAAATTAAAAGGAGAGGAGCATCACCTCTGCTACTAGGAGCAGGGAGACCACGAGTGGGGCGAGGGAGTTGCGAGCTCCGGCGTGCAGCGTCTCCGGCAAACGGCGGCAGTGCGACGACGAGGCGGTGGCGCTGTGCGCGTGCTGCTGGCGCGACGAAGGAGAGCGACCAGAGAGAACGCGAGGAGGAGAGAGAGTGCGCGAGGAGGAGAGAGAGCGAACGTGAGGGTGCTGGCGCGGATCTCCGGCGGCAGGCTGATGACCGGCGAGTGACGAGGTGGGGGCGGGACTGTGCGCGGCGCAGGTGGCGCGCGCGGTGGCCGACGGTGGTCGGTTGTGGGGGCGAAACAGACGAGAGAGAGAAGAAATTTGGGGGTTTTTTTATTGGGTTTCTTTTAGTTACAATTTTTCCGGCGATTATTGACTGAATTTCTAATTAGAGGGAGAAGAGATGATGAAGGTTGTTGTTGGTGTGTTCTTGGTATTGAATCCATGACTATTTATAGGGAAATTTGGAGTTAAAATCAGTGGTTGGGAGGAAGATGGTAGAGTAAATAATCTGATTTTGTTAACTTGAAGAAGCAATGGTGATGGGTTGGTGATAGATCTTGACTGAGGAAGAAGAAGAGAGTTGTGATTGCATGAGTGCCAAATGGCCATGAAAGGGTGAGGAAGAAGGCAAATTAATGGGGGAATTGACCATGGCTTCCTCTTTTTCTTTTTCCCTTTTTGTTTGCCAACCAAAAATCAGAAAATTCTCCATACTAACACTCTTAAACGTGACTTAATGAAATCTTGGGTGAAATGTTGACATTTTGTACTTTAAGTGAATTATCCACTATATTAGCCTTCTTGTTTAACTCATGAAATCGTCTATTATAAATTATCGTCATAATTTAAGTTGGTAAATTTTTATGTTAAAATTCTATAATCATTTTATTATACGTTGCTTAATTAGTGGAACGAATAAAATAAAATATATTCTAACTACATTATTATGTTAATTATTCACTTAAATATGTTTAAAAATTTTAGGATATTACACTTTTTTCATTTATTTTTCTCCTCCTCTTGAAAGGAAGATCAGTTTTTTCTTAATTTTGAGTTTTGTGTCAAAATTTGTTGATGAAATCTCCTTTATGCATGTAAATGCTCTCCAACTTTGTCACATTTGTCCTGGTATTTTACATACACTAGTGGAAAAATGAAGAAGGGCTGCGCTGAAAAAGGCCTGTAGGGCTGCGTTTTTTGACAGCAGCCCTTTTCAATAGCAGCCCTTCACTTTTTAAGTAGGGCTGCGCTACACAAGCGCAACCCTTCACAAGGAAGGGCTGCACTTTTTAGGTAAAAGCGCAGCCCTTCCTACCAAAAAAAATAAATTTTTTTTGACATTTTTTTTTACTCATATATGAATCTCACATTTTATGAATTTTAACATTTGCATTAAACTTTAAATTAAACCATCCAAATTCAGAAGAGAAGAAATTACAGAAAAGAAGAAATTATAGATCTACAATGCAACTAAACCCAAATATACAGAAGAGAAGAAATTATAGATCTACAATGCAACTAAACCCCAAAAAAAAAAAAAAGAACGAAACGAAAATGAAAAAAAAGGAACAAAAACTGATATACAGAAGAGAAGAAATTATAGATCTGAAAATACAAGAACATTAATCAAAACAAAGATTTAGAAATTATAGATCTGAAAAGTCAAAAACTGCCTCCAAACATTGACCTAATAATGTTTAAATACATAAAACAAAACCCTAATACATAATTAAGGAAATAATGAAATTCGAAAATACTTAAAATGCCTATTTGGAGCCTTAAACGAACTCGGATGGCTTAAAAAGCCTATACATCATAGCATAGCGGTGAGTTTGACTCGTTGGCCCGTTCCGCTTCCGAAAAGGTATCACAATAGGCAATCGAACTCCGTCGGCATGATTAGTGCAAATCATTTCAGGCTTTTTGTCTCATTTTTGGGAGTTTTTGAGAGAGAAGAGAGGATGAGAGAGAAGGAGGAAAGGGAGGAGGGACAGGAGAAAGAAGGAGGAAAAGGGAGGAGGGACAGGAGAGAGAAGGAGGAAAGGGAGGAGGGACGGGAGAGAGGAGAGAGGAGAGAGAGGGTTAATATATTTGAAGCCCGCGAATTTATTATTTCAATTTTTTTTAAGAAGGGCTGCGCTTTTAGAAAAAGTGCAGCCGTTCTGAATGTAAGAAGGGTTGCGCTTTTTCCAAAAGCGCAACCATACTAAGTGAAGGGCTGTGCTTTTCTTCAAAAGCGCACCCCTTCTGTTATGTAGGGCTGCGCTTTTGGAAAAAAGCGCAACCCTTCACTAGTAGGGTTGCGCTTATAGAAAAAGCGCAGCCCTTCCTTTTTTTTCCCCTAGTGTTAGTTCATGTTGAATTATTTTTAGGGTAAATATTTTAATCCCAATTTTAATTAATTGAGTTTGTGATTTTTTATATATGTATTTCTAATTTCTAGTGGTCTAAAGGAATGGAGTCACAAAAGGTGTGGAGAGTTTGCCAAAGAGATACGTGCTTGCAAGATTCAAATGGGGAAATTAATGGAGGAAGAGCAAACAAAGGAGACCATTGATAGAATGCGTGCAATAGATGTGCAGATGGATGAGTTGGAGAAAAGAGAAGAGATTTACTGGAAACGAAGAAGTAGACAAGAGTGGTTGAAGCACGGTGACCAAAACACGAAGTTTTTTCATGCAAAAGCAAAACATCGGGTTGCTAGGAACCACATCAAAAGCCTGAAGAATGAAACTGGTGATGTGTTCGAAGATGAAGAGGAACCACATCAAAAGCCTGAAGAATGCTTTCATTTCCTAAGAAAGAAGAAGAAGGGAAAGGACGGGTATCTGGGTCTCAAGCTGGATATGAGTAAGGCCTATGATAGAGTTGAGTGGCAGTTTCTGGAGCAGATGATGTTAAAGACAGGTTTCCCGACGAGATATGTGAGTCTTATTATGGGGTGTGTGTCTACCACGTCTTTCTCAATACTAGTGAATGGTCAGCCTTCGCAGAATTTCATTCCATCAAGGGGACTTCGCCAGGGAGACCCCCTCTCCCATATTTTGTTTATAATTTATGCGGAAGGTTTGCCATCTCTATTAAGAGATGCAGAGGCGAAAAAGGAGATTCATGGTCTAAAAATTGGCAAAAAAGTGGATGCTATCTTTCACTTGTTTTTTTTGCTGATGATAGCCTGCTGTTCACCAGAGCCAATGATGGGGAAGTTGAAAGAGTGATGGAAATCCCATCAACCTATGAAGCTGCTTTAGGACAAAAACTGAATTTAGAGAAATCAGAGGTACCTTTTAGCCAAAACTTTGATCAAGAAAAGAAACAGTTGCTTCGGATGAAGTTATCATTTAAGGCTGTAGAAAACCATGAGAATTATCTTGGACTACCTACTTTTGTTAGTGGTTCAAAAAAGAGAGTTTTCAAATATATTCAAGAACAAAGCCTGAAAAAAACAAAAGGGTGGAAAGAGGGGTTCCTTT
This sequence comes from Beta vulgaris subsp. vulgaris, assembly GCF_026745355.1. NCBI lineage: Eukaryota > Viridiplantae > Streptophyta > Magnoliopsida > Caryophyllales > Amaranthaceae > Beta > Beta vulgaris. Next base: position 9,927,536 of record NC_079209.1, read on the forward strand.
TTCAAGCAGGCTATCATCAGCAAAAAAACAAGGCGAGTTTGTATGGCATCAAACTTGAGTAGTTGAGTTATTTTGAGTAGTTAGTCATTGCTTTGATCTTTGGTGTCTGCTCATCACAAATTTTATTTGAAAAATTATCAAAACTTTGGAGTTTGGAATTTGTAATGCTTTGTTAGGATGTTGTGCACAATTAAGGGCTTAAGCCACCAGTCCTTCCTTAGAACTGACTTTGTTTAATTTTTGAATATATGTGTTAAGATCACCCTTGACCCTCCACTAAATCGTTGTCTAAATCCAAATAGAAGTTTATGGGTCGCAAATTTTTTCCCATACTTTTTCGTCTGTTGTTGCACGTCCGTATCCCCAAACTGAAATTTCTGAGTCCGTCACTACCTTAGAGTAGGTGCCATATGGCATAAAGACTTTCATAAGAATTCCTTATGATATAATATATATTAGTATAAATATATAGATACGAGTATTCTAAAAAAAAAGATACGAGTAATTCTGATTATTATAAAAAAAAATATTCCACACAAATTTAACTATTGCAATGATCTCAAAACATGTCGTTGCCATCTCAAATGTCCCACAACTTATTTAGCTCATTTTCTTTGTTTTGCTTTTCAATTTTTCTATCTCGTGCTCTGTTATACATAGTGAAGAAACCTATTATTTGTTAGGTAATTAAACTATATAGATAAAATACAAGCAATGAAAAATCTAATCTAATCTGAACAGGGCCATCTTGAAGATTTTGGGGCCCCGGTTCTAACATACAAATTGGGCCCCTGAATTTATAGATATAAAGATAGAAGATTAGAGTTCTAAAGATGGAAAGTTGAAAATCTAAAGATAAATCATTGACAAATTTATTAAAGGTGGGAAACAAGGGTGATTTTTTCAAATATGAAGTATAGTTTTCAAAATAATATATTTTGGGGCCTTTATAATTTCGGGGGCCCTGTGCTGTTGGGCTCCTTGCACATCCTCATCTACCCCTCTAAATCTGAATGTATAGGTTCTCCTTACACTATGATAAGGGTTTAATATGATATGATTGTGGTTTTGCTCAAGAAAAATTATTGCCTACTGTGAGCTTAGTCTTGCTCTATGAAAAACCGTTATCGAGCCTAGTTTTTGTTATAGAAAAACCCTAAAAGTTTCCAAAGCCGACATCACTAGCTAGTTTGTGGATTGACTTCAATGAAGGCAAGTTCTAGTTCATCCGATTGATCTGCAACTAATAATATTGATACTAGATTTTTTTTTTTATCTCCAATCACAACGACGTATTACCGCTTTTACGATTGCAGAAGGGTGTTAAGGATCATATTTTTAGGAGTATTTTCTAATTCTATCTATCTAGAAGTGTTTATCTAGGTATATCTTAAGTGTTTATTTAGAGATAATATTTCCCGGTATATATTTAGTCTAGGACATGTTTTCCTAATTCTACCGAAGTTAGGTTTTATTTAGTCTGCAATATTATAATTTATATACCGTCAGAGAGTGCTCAAAATATGTTTCATAATAAGATCCATTACAATATAGTTTTACAACTTATGAAAAAATATATATTTAAATGAATAGTAACATACTCCCTATGTCCCATAATATAGTGCTTGTTTCTCTCTCTTGAGGTCAAACATTAAAATATTTGACCAACTATTCTCATTTCTATATACAAAAAAATATATATTCAATGTGTAGTTTCAAAATATCAACTTTTTAAATTTTTTATTAATATGGAATTGAAAATATCAAAGGCCAAATGTTTATCTTGGAGATCGCATAAAAAAGAAAGAAGCGCTATATTATGCTAGGATTGAGTATATTGTTTAATCTGTATTTTAGATACATATAATAAAAGCTATATGTTGAACCCTAGTTTTGATGATGACAAAAGAACAAAGATGCAAACTAAGTAGTGAACTAATAAGGTATTTTAAGTGTATGATTTTTAAGGTATCATCGAAAGGAACAAAGAGAATACTAAGTCAAGGAAGAAGTCAAGTTAGGATTTCGAAGACTAAAGTGAAGATGTTTCCCAAGTTGATACTGGAGCAGCATTGGATCAAGAAGAATAAAGCAAGACGTTTTATTTTCTAGTTCCATTGTAAAGGAACAAGTAATGTTGGTAAGGAACATTAGCAGTCTTATTTGAGAATGAGAGTTTGTTCCTCTGTAAGGAACAAACGAATTGGCACTAATCAAATCTGTTAAAGGAACTTAACAAGTAAAAGGAACTAGACTTAGGCTTGAAGCAGTATAACGGTTCAATCATGGAAGTTGAGTAAGTCATGCCTAAATAATAGGTAACCGTTTTTTATCTAAGAGAAAATCAGTTTTTATGGAAAATCTTTTTGAGAAAAAGATTTTGTTTTTCGAAAAAGAAAAGAAGAGTATTATTCGGTTTTTAAAGATTTTATTTAAAAGATAATATTTTCTTAAAAGATTTAATTTCAGTTTTAATATTAAATCTGTTTTAAATTAAACTGATTTTCGGATAAAGCTCAAGTAACTCCTATAATCTAGGAGCAGTAACAATAACATGTCCACGTCCAAAGCAGTGATCATGGGATCATGGGATGTGTTAAGGAACGTGTTCCTTAAGGGAAGGAACATCATGGGATAATGGTTTTCGACATGAACACAATTTTAATTCCCATGTTCTACATTATTGTCACTATAAATATTGAAGTCTAAATAAGTTCCAAAGTGTGTCTGACTAAGTAATTAAGTGAGTTTAACTAATTAAGTGTCAGTGCCTTCATTCTCTCATAATAGCCATTTGTTCTTTGCTTACTTACTCTAATTCCACTAAGCTTATTTCGATCAATTGTATTTTGGTTTTTGGGGTAAGGGCATTGAGTGAAGTTCTGAAGAGAGAAGCTTTGAGTAAAGCTAGTAAGAGTGAGAAAACTTCGAGTAATAGAGGAACTGCTGTTAAGGGAACAGTGGCTCAGGAACTTGAGTTTAGGAACTCAAGGTGTGGCTTGAGAATAGAATTAGGTTGTAACAAAGTTGTTTGGCCTAATTAGTGAAATAGTTGAGTTTAAAATCCCTAGTGATCGAGGTTGTTTCTTCTTGTTGGGCCCAAGAAGTTTTTCCTCGTAAAAATCTCTTGTGTTCCTCTAGCTTGTTTATTTGTTTAAGTTTAAATTTCCGCAAAAAGTTACGTTTATTTCTACACATACAATTCACCCCCCTCCTATAGTGTTCCTAGGGAAATAACACTATAAGAATAATGTACTACTCCATCCATTTATTTTTAATTTACTCACTTTACTTTGGGGGAGAGAACTAAGGTGGAATTACAAAAGTATGAAAGAGAAACTGGAAAGGTGGAGAGAGAAACTAAAAAGTGGGTTAATATACTCACTTCACTTTGGGTTAAAAGGAGGACATGGGTGGAAAAAGAGAATAAAGTACATGGGGTATGTTACCAAGAATCGAAATTCACTTTGGGTTTATTTGTGTCACCATTGATGGGTGCTTAATTCCTAGATTAGGCCGGCAAGCCTGTTCTTTTGAACTTATTTTGACTGAACTGAAATTAATTGAGCTGAATTGAAATTAACTGAATTGAAATTTACTGAACCGACATAAACTAAAATTAACTTAACTGAACTTAACTGAACTTAACGGATGATGATGATAATAATAATAATAATAATAATAATAATAATAATAATAATAATAATAATAATAATAATAATAATAATAATAATAATAATAATAATAATAATAATAATAATAATAATAATAATATAATAATAATAATAATAACTGAACTGAAATGAGCTGAAAAATTCAAAAAGAACAGGGCCTTAATCCGTTAAAAATAGACCCACAAAAAATTAAATTTAAAAGAGAGAAAATTGAGAAATGGCTATTTGATAAAATGAGGAGAAATCGAGTTAGTGAATAAATAGCCATTTACGGTGACGAAAATACTGATAATTGTGACGAATAGAGGTAATCAAGAGAGTTAAAGTTATCGACGACTTTGGTAAAAGGTGGGTTTCGATCGACAATTGTGTATTCGGGTTTGGTTGATGTTGTAATGTCCGTGTTCATTTTGTTTCTTTCTTTTTCGGGTGATCGGAGGTCCGGTAATGTAGATTTCGGGTGGTAGTATGGTCGTTTCTTATTGTTGGGGATGGTTGCTCCGGTGCAACATTTATCTGGAGGAGAACATTGGAAACAACAAACAAGTTTGAACAGAGGGGAGTGAAAGATAGGTGGTGGGTGGTCCAATTAATCCTTCGTGTGGTAAATTTGATAAATTTAGTGAATTAAAAATCTAAAATTCAATCAACTTTGTTTTAAATTAGTTAGACCAATCAAATGACTACATATATCGTATTTAACCTATAAAACAGGTTGTCATCACTCATTAGGTATAACATTTAATTTGAAAAAAATACCCCTACAAGTTTAACTTGCTCTAAAATAATCAAAAAAATTACTTATTTTGAAAAGAGGGCTTAGTTCTCCCCAGCTTATTTTCAGTTCAGTTCAGTTCAGTTCAGTTCAGTTCAATTCAGTTCAGTTCAGTTCAATTCAGTTCAGTTCAGTTCAATTCAGTTCAGTTCAGATCAGTTCAGTTCAGTTCAGACCAGTTCAGTTCAGTTCAGTTCAGTTCAGCTCTTGACAATACTTTTACTCTCACATATCACTATTCATTTCAGTTCAGTTCAGTTCAATTCAGTTCAGTTCAGTTCAGATCAGTTCAGTTCAGATCAGTTCAGTTCAGTTCAATTCAGTTCAGTTCAATTCAGATCAGTTCAGTTCAATTCAGTTCAGTTCAGTTCAGTTCAGCTGTTTTTTGCCGAAGAGAACAGGCTTAAAAGTTAGCTTATTTAAAACAATTTTTCTTATATATTTTTGGTGCCAAAGATTTTTTATGACGTAAAGAGATAGTTTCTGTTAATGTTAATCTACTGAGTAAATGATACTTGTTGTCGGTCCAATAGAATCTCCACGATGAATATTTGCATGCTTGAATTATTGTATTGTTAGTACTTGATGAATGATGATCGAGTACGATAGGCGAAAGGAATGTAGACAATGAGATGATTGAGGATGCGTCTGCGTTGATACAACTGCATTATAAATTCATAATCATTAATCATCGTGTAGTAAGTTATCGTTAGGGCCGTCTTGAAGATTTTGGAACCCCGGTTCTAACATGAAAATTTTACCCCTAAATTTGTAGAAAATAAAGATGGAAGATTAGAGTTCTAAAGACGAAAAGTTTAAAATCTAAAGATAAACATTGACAAATGGGGTATCGTTGATTCAAGCTTGTTTTTACATCTTTTTTTTTTTTTTTTTTTGATTCATTTGAGCCACGAAGGCGGTACAAAGTATAAAAGAGGGGAGGGGGAGATTCGAACCTGTGACCTATCGTTCACAGCACCTCAATCTGAACCACTAGGCCAAGATATCCTTGGTTAGTTTTTACATCTTTATATAAGGTATTCCCCCCCTTCTTAATTATTATAATGGCAAAATTAGGGGAGTTAAGTTGAACCATTCATGAGCAACTCGGTTAAAATTGGTTCAACGTTTGACTCGAGTTGGTCCGACTCAAGCTCAAATCCAACTTATACGACATTAAGGAGTAGGGCCGTCTTAAACAATTCAGGGGCCCTGTGTTAATTTTAAATTTAGGCCCCAAAATTTTTTTTGAATATATAACTACGACATATGTAAAAATACATACGAGGCATATAATGTCATATTTGTTATTTCAAACGACAAAATTCATAGTTGAGAATAAACTAATACTACCTAAGAACGAGAAATCTTTATCATTATTTAAAACTTGAATGTAAAAAATGAAAAATATTAAGAGTTAATTTGGTAAAAAAAAAAAGATAAATTTCTAGAGTTGGTAATTTTCCACGAAAATGATACTTGAATTTTTTTTTTGAGAAAAGCATACTTGCTTTTATTAGTTTGATTGTATATAAATAAAAGAGGAAAAAAAGGGGCTCAAAAGCTACCTTGTAGGATTTGAACCCTTGACTAAATATAAAGACAAGGAATCATTATAAGGTGGTACCAATGTGCTACAACATAAACCTTTGCTATTCTACCACAACAACATAATTATAAACTGATTTCGGGGCCCTATTGACTTGGGGGCCCCGTGCAATGGGTCTGTTTGCACAGCCCATTCACCGGCCCTGTTAAGGAGTCTAGTTAAGCTGCAACCTAAATTCGACTTGATAAGCTCGTGAGCTGCTCGATAAATTTTTATCTATATCTATATTACAACATATTAAATGTCAATTATTTTTAGGATAAGATGTATACTAAACTGATAAAGTATAAGTTACTTTAAATGATTATTAAAATTAAGAATTGCACATTAAATACATAAAGGTAACATATTAATTCAAAAAAGAAGAAACTTTATTCTAAATAATTTAGGAACCCAGGCATATATCTTCTTGCAAGCAAATTAAACTCGACTCAAACCTTAATGAGTGTAATCAATATAGATAATTTCAAGTTTAATAAGGAATAACTCGACTCGACACCTTAATAGGACAAGTCGAGCCGAGCATAACTTGTGACCGACTGATTCAATAAGCACCACTAGACGAAACGTATGAATATTATATTAAAGGAAAAAATTTAGAGTATTATAATTAATAAAATATTATTATATATAAAATATAATTTGATCTAATATATGATTAAACTAACTTTTAGTCTCGTGCATTGCACGTTTATAGTTATATGTAAAACAAGTGACACTATTCAATTACTTTCACTTTTGGTTATATATACATAGTTTAACAAGAAACAATTATGTACTCTATGAAGCTTAGCAAAAAATTATTTCTATAGATGATGGTATTTTTTTTATTTTTATTTTCCTTGTTTAAGGTATATTGCACTTTATCTTGAGATTAGTTCATGAATTCTTAGAAATCGTGATAGAAACATTTATAACTATTTGATTTTAAGTATTTTTGAAGTCTGGGATTGTTCCACTTGTTGAGTAATAAACCGCACAACTATATTTTAAGCCACTAAAATGAATTTCTGGTTGGACAGTGTGTGTACTCAGTTTTTCTGATTTTGTTCTTCGAACCTGTCCTGGTGGGGGCAGGGTTCATTGTTAGTGATTTTGCAGGGTTGATGTCGAGGTCGTGGAATATGATTATTGATCAAGAAGAAGAGTTTTATGTTATGAAATGGTGGGCTGAGGTTAAAGTTGGATGTTTTGTTTCAAAGTATTCGTAATCTGTTATTTGATTTTCAAGTTGTTATATTGTGGGCCCCTGACCCACAGATCCAGGATCGTTTTTATAGGTTTAGTTTCCGCTGTAAATAAATGCAAATTCGAGGTTTGTTAAGTGTTGATTGTGTTTTGTGTATCTTAAGTGTGATTAGTTAGCAGCTCGGAAGTGCGGGCTGTTACAGGTGTGAATAAATGTAAATTCGAGGTTTGTTAAGTGTTGATTGTGTTTTGTGTATCTTAATTGTGATTAGTTAGCAGCTCGGAAGTGCGGGCTGTTACACTATCTATCATAAATTCTTATAGAAGCTAATTTTTCATATGTTTCATATAAGACCTTCTTAATTACCATGATTTATGGTAAGACGTGGATAACTTACTCTTCTAAAGGGATCACTTATTGTACATGATCTTTTTAAGACATGAGGTGACCCATTATCTAAAAGTGACTCATTTAATTCATAGAGTGACCCTTCTAACTTACAAAGTGAACCTGAACCTTTTAAGTAACAAAGTGAGTTAAACTTACACGAATTTTATAGTAAGGTGGTCTTACACAAGACATACTATAAAAGTTTTATCTTTATGGTTGTCATCCTTCACAAGGACTCTCATGTTTAAGGTCCTTGGGATTTTTCTTTACACAAAACAGAAGAACACACACACAACACACCACACACACAACACACACACACACACACACACACACACACACACACACACACACACACACACACACACACACACACACACACACACACAGATATATATATATTCAATTCCCGGTAAGAACCACACTCTAAAATGAAAACTAAGAACTAACTTAGATCATTAAAATTAGATGGTCTATATCACTCCATGCGAATCACAAGAAATTGCCTAACCTAAGAACTCTAAACCAAGACAAGTTCTCAATACTCCACCATACAAAATCATAAATTCTTATAAAAGACGGTATCACATTAGTGCTAACGTGAGACCAACTGATGTCATGCTAACATCACACACGTGCATCATACCAGCAGTGGTATTAATTAGTTAAACGCTTGAATTTATTAGTTATACTAACATTAAATTACTTGTGGATGAATTAGTTAGCGCTGAAGTATATTATTTAAGCATTGGATTATGTTAGTTAAGCGTTTGGATCTATTAGTTATGCTAGTGAAACCATCTAATTTCCCCCTTAATTTATATTTTCTCTCTCCTATGGCAACTCTAATTTCTATCTCTTATGTCTCTCTCTTTTACCAACTCGTGTTTCTCTTTCATCTGCACTTCCATTTCCCTCTCCTCCACCCAACTTACATTTCTACCTGAAGCCCATGTCTCTTTCTTTTCTTTTTTGAATATATGGAATTTTCAACTATATTATGTCCTTTTTCGCGACTTCTTCAATCATGATGATTAGAATTTCTCAAAGCACTTTGTTTCCCTCTATCAATGGGTCTAAAGTCTAATGAATCTCTTATTATGAGTTACAGCTTTTAGGTAGAAAGTTACATTTTTTTCAGGTCAGTATTTATGGTTTTCTTGTGATTAGTCATCATTTCTAGGTACATAGTTATGCAACTGGGTAAATAGTTATATTTGTAATGTTAATAGTTATGTTTTTTAGTTATTAGTAATTATTTATAGGTTACTAGTTATACCTTCCATGTAATTAGTTATAGTTATGGCTCTGGATAAATTGTTAGATTTGCAAGGTTAATAGTTATGATTTTTAGTTATTCATAATTGTTTACACGTTATTAGTTATAGTTTTCATATTAATAGTTATAGTTATGGTTTTGGATTAATGTTTATATTTGTAAGCTTAATACTTAATAGTTATGGTTTTTAGTAATCAGTAAAATGCATTATAATCTGGTTTCTATGATACAACTAATATACTTCAATGTTTTAAATAATATAATTCAACGCTTAATATCTAACTAATATACATCACTGCTTAACTAAGTCATCCAGAAGCAATTTAAGGTCAGCATAACTAATAGGTCCAACCGCTTAACTAATTCTATTGTTGGTTTGATGCACATGCGTGATGTCAGCATGACATCAACTGGTCTCACATTAACACTAATGTGATACCTTCTCTTCGAAAACACTCATACAAAATATGTCCCTATCACTTTAGATACTTCATTATCTCGATCTTTATATCTAACAAATATTATCTTAGTATATCTCTAATAAAAGGATAATGAAATGCAAAACGAGGAGTCAAGAAATCGAGATCTCTTACAAATATTTTTTATACTTTAAGGGTAGAAGAGTCTTTAAATAAATGAGGAGGGAGCATGACGGGAAATAATATATTTTTCTCATGCTTTTTAAAGATAACAATAGATAACACACTTTCCTTTTGGGTTATTCCTTATTAGTTTACCCAATTCTTTTTTTTTCTCGTTTTTGGAATAGGTTCACAAATTGTTTATTATTAATTTTACCTTATCACTAGTTTTCGAAAACGTGCACTAGATACCCTTTTCCTAACGTCCGTTAAGTCACGGTTAGCTTTATTTACGATTTTGCCATCATTAAACCCTAACCCTAATCTAACCTAACCCAACCCTAATCCTTACTCTAATACTTCGCCTAAACCCATACTCTTACCCTAACCCTAACTCTTTGGCAGCCCCACCCCCTACCCTTCCCCCTCCCCCACCGCCGGCCTCCCCACCGCCGGCCTTCCCCAACCCCTACCCTTCAACCCCCCCCACCGCCGGCCTTCCCCACTCCCTGCGCCTCCGTCACCGCCGGCCTCCCCACCCCCTGCTCGTCCGTTTGCCGACCACCCCTCACCTTCCCTTTCGAACACCAAACCCCACCCTTCCTCTTCGAACATCGACCACCCCTCACCCTCCCTTTCGAACACCAAACCCCACCCTCCCCTTCGAACACCGGAGAGACAGAGAGAAAAATGCGACGAAGGAGGGAGAGAAAAACGCGACTGCGATGCCAGCTTCGGCAAGCAGAGGAGAGAGAAAACTTTGTTGGAAATTCGTCGCGTTTGGTGTTCGAAAATAGAGGACAGAGGGAGTGGGAGAGGGAGGGGAGGCCGGCGGTTTGGTGTTCGAAAACACTTCGTGGGCTGCGGGAGAGGGAGAGGGTGGGTGGTTGCGGCAGAGGGAGGGGGAAGGGGTGGGATTGCGACGGGAGGAGGGGGAGGGGTGGGAGTTGCGACGGAGGGAGGGGAGGGGTTGGGGGCTGCGGGGGGGAGGGGTGGAGGTTGCGGCAGAGTAAGGTGGGTGAGGGGATGGTGGAGGGATGGTGGAGGGGGAGGGGGCTGGGTTGGGCTTAGGATTAAGGGTTAGGGTTAGTAATTAGATTAGAGTTAGGGATTAGGTTTAGATTTTAGGGTTAGGAGTTAATTGTGGCAAAATAGTAAATAAAGTTAACAGGGAGTTAACGACGGTTAAAAAAAGGGTATTTGGTGCACAAAAATGAAAAGTCAGGGGTATATGGTGAATTGCTGAAACATTGAGGGTATATTATGTATTTCTTGATTTGTCGGGGGTATTTGGTGAAATAACCGTAATATTTTATCTTTACTTCTATGAACTTGCATAGTATAGGTTTTGATCTTGAGACCTCAAGTACATATACTAAAGTCTTAACCACTCGGCTAAGTTGTATTTATTGTTATTATCATAAAGCATTATATTAATAAATGAATTTTTTTCTTACCCGGGACATAGTCCGGGCCTAATAACTAGTTTTTCCTCAAATCATGTGCTCAAAGAAGCGGGTATACTAATAAAAATCGAAGGGAGTATAATCTGGCAACAAGTTATTACCAACCGAAATTTAGCAGTCTGAATCACTAGTACTACTTTGCAAAAAAAAGGAAATCAATCATATTATTTCTTATAAAGTTAGCAATTTGAGCGTTTGCTAAATACCTAAAATTCTACCCCCTTAGTCTCATAATCTAGTGCTTTTATTTCATTTTTCACGAGAATTAAATTAAACTGAAAAATCAAAAATATAATATTTGCAGTATTTAATGATCTACTTTTTTTTAGAGGATTTAATGATGTACATGTATTGAAAGCTAACTATCTTTTTAATTTTAATTAAAAAAATTTATGGCTAAAAATAATCAAAACTACATTAAAACTAACAAGGAGTAAATAGTTACTAACATTGAACATCAAAAGAGAATAAATAATGTTTCAATGAAACAAAACAATAACAAAAATTAACCAATAAGATTACATTAAATATTTCTAATAATTAATAGAATTACAACCTTAAAATTAGAAATAATTAAAAAGAGAACATTTTTTTGGTCCACCAAGAGAGAATACAAGCACTATATTAAGCGACAAAGGGAATAGTCCCTTAATCCCTTTAGAGGATAGACAATGGTTGATTTAAAAATTTGAATCATTAATTATATATTTTAATATTTTCTCTCACTTCCACCTCACTTATGATCTATCATTAATTTTTATGTTTTTTTTCATCCACAATGGATGATCTACAAGTTTGGGTTTTTTAACCATTGCATTTATTTTCTTAATGCCATTAGATTGATGCCAACTCATCATATGGGGCCTACTATTTATTCTCTTTCACGAGCTTTGATTATGATACAACAGTGATCAGATCATTGTAAGAGTGTGGCCAATGGTTGATCCAATTTATGGATCATGAGGAGAGAGGCAATAAAAAGTCATTAAAGAAATAGGAGAGAGAAAAAAGAGAGGAGAGAAGGTGGATGCTCAGATCGTTATAACGATCTCAAGCTCCCTTGGCAAAGGTGAGTTCATCACCACATGGCACAAGGTGAGAGGAAGATGAAAATGAAGTGGGCCCCACCTCTGATGCATGGCAAACATCCAATCCTCCTTATTTCTCCAATCTAATGGCTAGGATTGCACATAATTATTAACGTTGCAAATTTTTACATTGGACATATTGGCAGTTAAAAAAATATTTAAAAAAAAAAACACCAACGGCTGTATTTTTTTATTATCTATAAATAGAGACCAATATTGAGTTATTTCTACACAACTTATTTTTGAACTCATTTTGTTATTGAAAGTCATATTTATTTCCTTTCATCATTTATCCACCCCACAAAAATAAATTCTCTCCTAATAAAGATTAATTATTTTTAATCACTAACATAAAAATTATTTACATTCAATAATCGTTAATTAATTCTTAAATCATTCATGATAAATAAAAAAGATGGGATGGGAAGGAGATTGAGGAGAGAGAATATATGGTGAGGTATAGTAAAAAAGTAGGAAAGAGAATGTGAAGATCTAAAATTATAGATCAACTATTGGGGGTGAAGAGATCATAAAAATCAATTGTAGATCATGAATGATGTGGAAGAGTGAGAAATTAATAAAGTAATTTGATGATCCCAAATTTAAGATCATCCATTGGCCATGCTCTAATGATCTGACCATCCTTCTCTCTGCTCTTTTTTTCTCTCTTTTACTCCCTCCGTCCCATAATATAGTGCTTGTTTCTTTTTTCACGGTCTCCAAAACGTAACTTTGACCTTTAATATCTTCAATTCTTTATTAATAAAAAATATAAAAAGTTGATATTATGAAACCACAATTGAGACGAATCTAACAAGATCCTACATGAATATGTTTTTTTATATATACAAATGAGAATATTCGGTCAAAGATTTTAAAATTTGACCACCAAAAATGAAATAGGCACTATATTATGGGACGGAGGGAGTAATTCTTTATTATATTTTCCCCTTTCTCTCCTCGTGATCTAGCTTGTAGATCATCCAATGAGCTTACTCTTACAATGATTAGTTTGCAATCTTCTAAATCAGATTTGTTAGCAATTTAATGTCTTTAAGAGGACCTAGACCTAGAGTTTGTTAATTAATTTCACCCAACAATAAATACAAAGTTCAAATTTTTAAATGAGAAGTAAAGTAATAAATGAGATGACACAAGCTTTAACATGGTTTGGTCAATCTTGAGCTACATCCATCAAACTTGAACCTTGGAGTTTTCTCTATATCTTCTCTTATGGAGAAATGGTAATGCAGAAGATGAAAGAGGAGAGAGAGAAAGAGAGATTTCTAATTTTTTGTAGCTAGAATAAGTTTTAGGGGTTATAAAATTACTATAGGAAGCCTTATATATAATTCTCTAAAATTTAAAATTTACGAAGAAACTCAAACAAAATAGATTAGAATCGGATGAGAATTACAAATATTGCACAAACATGAACAAACGGAGCAGACCACCTGGGCGGGCATCAAACTGCCTACACAGCCAAACTGCTCGGAAGAGAAATCCTAGAACTTACTGCCTCCAAACTGCTCTACAGAGTCCTGGCACCCAGGGCACCCAGTTGCCTGCCTAGGCCACCACCTTGCCCAATCAGGTGTTGGGTTACTTCACCTTGATTTTTTCTTCTCACTCCTTCTCAGAAAAATAGATGTTTAATTTCATAATATAGTGCTTGTTTCTTTTTTATACGGTCTCCAAGATAAACATTTGACTTTCAATATCTCCAATCTCTTATTGATAAAAAAATATAAAAAGTTGATATTATGAAACTATATATTTAGGCGAATGTAACAAGATCTCACATGAATATGTTTTTTTTATATAAATACAAATGAGGATATTTGAACAAAATTTTTAAAGTTTGACCTCAATAAAGAGAAACAAGCACTGTATTATAAGATGGAGGGAGTGTAGTTAATAATTAACTGATATAATGTAATATCTCTTTATATTTTTTTTTGATAGGAAAAGCCAGCTAATTTATTAAGGCTCCAAATTTGCAATGTCAGTTACATGATGTTCAAGAGTAACAGGATAGTCTTCTATCCAACCATGAAGATTATCATATGAAGAACTATCTTTAGCCAAAAAATGAGCCACTTGATTTCCCCTTCTTCAGATTTGCATATAAGAAACGGAGTGTAATATTATGTATACGCAAATCAAGCCAAATTATTCATAATTAGCACCAACTTTAGAAATAAAAAAATAGAGCAAGAATTTTTAAAGAATGGCTAATTGACAAGTGATAAGTTGACAACAACTTCTCAACAAACACAGAAACTCCGTGATTGGAGTGATGAATCATTGATCAATATTTATATTTTTACATCCTAAAAATAGCCTTATACAAATTAGGAAACCTATCCACTCTAAATTAGAACTCTAATAACAAAATATATCCTAAATATATTATATTCTATCATTCATATACGTGCATCACAAATATCACGAGTAATAAGAATTAACAACATAAAACGCAGACAATAATTGGTTAAACCTGTATCTTTACACTCTCTTGTAAGTTGTTAATGGAACTTCGAAGTTTGAGTAGCAATTCTTTTCCCCACCTAGATAAGAAGTTTAGTAGCTTACTTACACCAAGGTTAGGGGTTATGATTAGGGGTGCAAGTAATTCGGATAAAATCCGAAATTCAATCCAAATTAGTAATTCGGATCGTATTCAAACTGTATTCGGATTGAGATTGTGCTAAAGGTTGGATTTTCGAATCGGATTTGGTTGAGGGTAATTGGATACAAAAATTTAATATAACTGAATAGTAATATGTCTTGTATTATGTATCTGGATTGGGGTTAAGTGCTTAACTGTTTTTTTTTAAAAGCCTAGCCCATAGCCCAGTAGGCGTAGCACTTCAACCCTTTCCCTAAAACCCTAACAACAATTAATTTCTCATTTTCCATATCTACTAGGTTATTGTTGTGCTTAATTTAATTCATCGAAAAACTAGAGGTTTAGAAAATCAGATTTCTAGGTCGGATACAATCTAGAGTATGAAAATTCGGATTAGATTGAATCGGATTCAAATTCTAATTGCTTTGGATTTGGATTGGAATTGAAATTTAAATTTTATTTGAATCGGATTAGATTAGACCCTAAGTCAAACCGTATACTGAACTTTCGCACTACTTAGGATGCCAAAGACTCGGGAAAAACAGTTGTAGCGATACACTGTTTCACTATATCTAGTAAAACTTTTTTTAGTGTGATGCTAAATTATGCATGTTTTTACTCGTAATTGTCCTTTTTTTATATAAATAAATGCTACTCCCTCGACATCATAACAATTACTCCCTTCGTTTCATTTTAATTGTTACACTTTGATATTTTGCACTATTCAAAAATTTCACTTTGACCATCATTTGTGATTTATACGCAGTTGAAAATATAGTCATGTGTAGGGATGGCAACCCAATCCGAATCCGACCCTAGTTCGCTCCAAAGGAAAAAATCCGAGTTGACTCCGACAAAAAAGTAATCCGACTCCGACTCCCTTTAAAAAATCCGACTCCGAGTCGGAGGAGGGTCGGAGTCGGATCTCATAAAATAATCCGACATCCGAATCCGACTCCGACTTTGAGTCAATCAATCATTTTTTCTTATTTATGTAATGTATTATTTATGTATAATCTGACTTCGACTTTCAGCCAGTTGTATTATATAGGCTTTTCCCACAAAAAATAATCAAAAAATTGGAAGAAAAATAAGTCGGATCAGGTTCGGAGTCGGATGTTCGGATTTTAAGTCGGATGTCCGGATTTTATGTCGGGTCGGATCTCGGAGTCGGATGTTCGGATTTTAGGTCGGGTCGGATTCGGATTTTCAAAGTCGGATCTCGGAGTCGGAGTCGGACTCGGATTTAAAATCCGACTTTCTGTAGGGTCGGAGTCGGATTATGCATAATCCGGTCCAAGTCCGACTCATGTGAGATCTTGTTAGATTCATCATAACATGTATTTTATCAATATGTACTTTTTATAATTTTTACAAATACAAAACTAAAGATATATGTCCTCAAAATTTTACATTGACATACGTGAAAAGTGTAAGTAGGTAGATTAAAATAAAATGGAGGGAATACTTAACTAGTTAACTCTCGCTTCTCTGCTCTCTCCTCAAGTCTCAACTACTAGTCTACCAGTCTACCACCAACACCTTTCCACTCCTTTTTTCTGGGGTCGTCAACCCGTCACAGTTGATAAGTTTGTTCAAGATATCTCATTTTTATTTGATCAAACTCAAAACATATATGACTCGGGAGTTACTCCGCTGACCAAACCATCTCACTTCTACAGTTCTACTTCTACCTCTATAGACTATAGGCCACAACAAATTATGGTTACCCTCTTCCACTCGCCTCAAAGCCCAATCATCATCCACTCCACAAAGCACATATTTAAGCCCAATTCCAAATACACATAAAGCCCAAGCTCAAAGGTATTACCTCAAAACCTAAATTATGAAAGATCCTCCCCATATACATTCGGGTTTACTTCAAACATGGTACTCCTTTATGCTCTGTTCATACTACATGAATGGAGAATGTGAAAGGGTATATAGAATGTAAATGGTAAGTGATGATTGTTTACCGTATAAGCATGAAATTCTTGTGCACATATTTCTTGTTTACAATGATCGATCTTTCTTACCAGTCTTGTAATATTTGCTAGTTGCTACTATAGACTTCCTCTATTTCATAACTAGGTTTCTAAGTACGCGATGCATGCGACGATAATTTTTTCATTATGATATTTCGCAATGTCGAGTAGGTAGTTTTACATACAACAACGATTCATTATATTAGTTTAAATTGATAGTTTTGTTTTTTTATAAAGGCTATGTTTTGTTTAACTTATTAAAAGTTATTTTCAGCAAAAATAAATTCAGATAAGAAAAAATAAGTTGAATAGAATGAAACCAAAGTAGTTAAAAAAAGCACGTGCTTCTAATTAAAACATAGTACTAAAAAAAACATCTATAGAATATTGCATAATCACCTCTTTTATCAAGCTAAGTTTATCTAATTTGATTAGCAACTTAGTTCATATTTGCAAATATATTTATCTTTATTTATCCATGGAATCAAATATAAAAAATAAATTTTCTTTTCTATTTTTTTTTAATCCCAAATTTTATTCAAATTTATGTTCACCATAATTGCAAAGATTACCTTCAAATCTTTGTGCTTTTCTTTTGTCTTCTTTTTAATTTTAATTTACTTGTGAACGATTTTCAGTTCTACCTCTTATTATCTATCATCAATAGTATACTTAAAACTTCAAATGTAGTACGTTTTCTTGATCTGAACTTATTATCATCTATGTAATTGACTTACACAAATTAAAATTATATAAACCCATTAAAATTATCATTTCTTTATATGACTATAGTGTTGTGGAAATATATACTACTGATTTTTTATTTTGACAATTTTTTCTTTTAATGGAAGATTTTGATATTCTTAAATGAATTTGTTATCTTTGTTTTTTTAAACTTTTTCAGTCTTTCCTTTTTTAAAACCTAAAATTCAAGTTATTCTAATTCTAGCTTTTAAAAATGGCAAATCTTTTGATTAATTGATTATCCATTATTATCTTTAAAATTTAAACAAAATTGATGTAAATAAAAATTAAGGATAGTATCTCTATTCTATTAGCCAAGGAGGGAGCTATGGTGTCCCCTTTTAAAAAGTCATTTTTGCCCTTAGCTAAATATATAATTGGATATTTAAATTTTCTATAATATATCCTTTTCGAATTTAAAGATGGGGCCAAAATTCTAATGATAAATTAAACTAAATAAGCATTAACAAAGTAACTTGACATAATTAGAAAAATGGTTATTTAAGTAAAAAAAAATTACAAATTTAAATTGACTATAAGACCTTATATCTAAATGTTCATTATACTCCCTCCGTTTCCTAAAGATCTTCCCTCTTTCCGTTTAAGGGTGTTTCCAAAAGATCTTCCCTCTTTTGCTTTATTCCTTATTTGGCAAAACAAATTTCTCTATCTACCCTCTCATGTCACTATCATATGGTCCATCATTACATTATTAATTCAATTTTACTCCCTTTCTCTCTTAACCCCTTTTATTTGTTTATTTATCTTAACCCCTTTCTCTCTCCTACTTTACTCACACCATGCCCCACACAACTTGATTTTCCTTGGTCTCTGTAGGAACAGTAAGTGGGAAGATCTTCAGGAAACGGAGGGAGTAATTTCTAATCACTTTACATTAGTTTGTACAAAAATAATTATAAATCACATTTTTAAAATTATATTTAGATAAAATTTATTAAGAACAAACGCAAACAATCGAATAAACTTTACATTAATAATCATTTTATAGGAGAACACCATGTCTCCCCTTTTACTTATGTAATAGTGATTCATGTAATACTTAGTATATAAAGGTCATAATAAACTTTGATCACAATTTTTCACTATTATGTAGGCAAAAAAGTGCAAACAAATAGTTATGTATGATGTTAGATTAGTCATCTCAATATTTTAGTTTTTTAAATTTCAAATTTTCTTTATTTATTATAATTGCTCCATGAACATTACACAGAGAAATTAGTGCACGATCTTTATGAATCGAGTTAAGTACCCCAACTCTTTTTTTATTAGGAAAGATAATTGACACGAATATCAATTCTTGCTAGGCTACTAGCTTGTAGGGGATAACAACTCAGAGGGATGATACAAGGTTAAACAACCTATATAATAACATACCAAAAGCCTACTGCCACCACAACAGAATTCCCTAACATATTGTTGAAACAAGGAATCGAACCCTAAGCAAAACACTCAGGGCGGTACTCCACGAGTTACCACCTCTCCTTCAATACCCCAACTTTTATAATTATAGCTTATTAGTTATAAACCTTTGAAATCACAAACACAATAGCAATAATTTATAAAATTAACTTCAACGATATATGGGGTTTACTTTGTAATTATTTTGCAATTTTATTTAGCTTTTTTTTATAGGAAGAGATATTTGGCTCAATGACCAGTACATTAGCTCAGAGGCTGGGTACATAATATAACAGTCTAGAAGCGAACATATCTAAAGGCCACTGTCCACTACAAGAGCAGAATCCCCAAACTTTTTGTTAGGATGAAGATCAAATCTTGGGAAAAGCCTTCAAATTTGAGGTGGTACCACATTGATTTACCACCTCTTACTCGTTAGCTCTCTATTTTTGTTTTCCTTTACTTGAGGAGATAATTTATGTTATCATTTATTGAATGACTAAATATTGCCCTGTATTTTACTTACTATCGCCTTAATATGTATTACCTCTGTTTCTTTTTAATCTACACATTTTCCTTTTTGGTCTGTTTTTTTTAATCTACACACTGTTGCTTATTCTATTTTTGGTAACATGTCACATCTACTTTCTCATCTTTTTCCACCCATGTCATCCACTTTTTAATATTTTAATCCACTTTCTAGTTTCTCTCTCTCACTTTTCAATTTATCTCCCCACCTTTTAAGATTTTCTCTTATACTTTTGCACTTTTTCTTGGTTCTCCCCCAAAGTGAAGTGTGTAGATTAATCTGAAATGAAGGTAGTAATAAGTAGTCATACCATTATGAGTGTAAAGTGTAAACCCCTTCATTCCCATTCCTTTTCCCTTTTATTCTTACCGACTCTATCTCTCTTATTCCTTTTCCCACTCTCTTTCCCTCTTATATTCATCTTCCCATCACCGAAGGACACCATCCACTATTGTTGCCTCTACTCAGATCTGGCCAACTCAATTCACTGGCGCCACACTATATCATCGAAAATACCTCGTTGGAGAAGCCAAATGGACAAGGATATACCACCAAACCAAATCGAAGGCTAAAATCAGACAAAATAAAGACGAAGTTCAAGATCTCTAATTAAATTATAGGCCAAGAAAATTGGAATTTCTCTTTATAAGTCAAATCGACAAATTTACATCCAATACTGTCGTATCTACTCAGATTTGGCCAACTCAATTCGTTGGTGCCACACCATATCATCGAAAATACCTCGTTTGAGAAGCAAAATGGACAAGGATACACCACCAAGCCAAATCGAAGGCTAAAATCAAACAAAATAAAAAGATGAAATTCAAGATCTCTAATCAAATTATAGTCCGAAAAATTGAGATTTCTCTTTAGCTAAATCGACAAAGATACACCACCAAGCCAAATCAAAGGCAAAAAACTGACAAATTAAAAGATGAAATTCAAGATCTATAAGTAAATTAAAGGCCAATTTTTTTGGGTGAGACGTCTATAATAGACGTCGATGGACGCCTGAGCCTGTGGTGAGGCATTTATAGATGCCTCATCAATTATCAATTTTTTTTTTCAAATGATATGATATGCGGAGAAGAAAAGAGGTAAACTTTCATCATGCTTCATTTTTTTCTTGTCTTCTTTTTTTTCTAGAAAATATGTATAATTTCATAATTGATTTGGCATTGATTATTTATTGGTGAATAAATGTGGGAAGATGCTAATTGAGTTTGGATTCAGAGTGTAAAAGAACATATAGTTGATCAGAACAACAATCACTAGTCCTGAAACCTCTCACCAATTTTTTATATAATTTATTCGTTTTTTTTACATGTTATACTTTCACTTTTTATGCATGTCAATGCAAAACTTTGAGTACATGCAAGGGTGGAGCCAGAATTCTTAGTAAGGGGTAGCATAAAAAAGCTATCAAATAGCGATAATAATACTGAAACATAATTCACATTTAACACTTATAACCCTTTTTTAAAAATACAATATGATATTAGTATAGGAAAATAGTTTCCACCTTTTACAAGTCTTCTTTAAACAGTCCCACCTTCCATTAATCTCAAAATAATCCAACCTTTGCACCTTATTTTTTTATTGGGCTTTTTTTTACCTAAAACTTGTTGAACAAGTTAAAACCACTTTTTTCTTAATAAATTTCTTCTCTTTCCCCTCTCTTCTCTGTTCTCTTACGCTCAACCCTCGTCAACAACCTTTTTCTCTCCCTTCCACTTGACTCTACTACTACCACCACCCAACTGACCCACACCACACTGCTCCACCCCAAGTTCCAACCTGGACCAGACGAACCCTTCACCAAAACTCCACCACCCGTAGACTATAGTCCACCCAGTGCAACACGAAACAAACCACCACCACCAAAAAACACACATGTAAGTTCGTAGGTTCTTGTAGTTGGCAGGATAAAAGAGAGGGCGATTCTCTTTCTCTTTCCTAAAGCAACATGTACTATGATAATAATTTCCAATTTCGGGGGGAATGAAAAAATTAAATTTGAGTTTAGAGGATAGAGAAATTGAGAGGTAGTATTAGTTGATGTTCAATAAGGAATTCCATTAACATCCACCCATCTAACATCTCCATTTCCTTCTTACACTTGGGTCCCATGACCCCAACAATTTCCCCTAAAAACCCGCTACCATAATAACATGAAGAATAACTTTCCAAGTCTAACAAAGAAGTTGGAATTATCTATTTAAAATGTTCTATTTTACAGAAAAAGAAGAAGATGGAATGTAGATTGAGTGGCCTACTCATTGGGTTGGTTTGGAGGACCTTTTCTCAACCTGGTTTTTTTTCTTTGTTGTTCATCATGATGCTTTCGAATTAATTGTAGGTTTTATCTACCTTTGAACATGATTGATATTTGATCAAATTGTATTATTTGGTTGGATTCCAACAGGTCTAATTCCTCGTTATTTTCATTTCAAAAATGAAAATTAATTATATATTCTAATACGGTGATGGTGTTAGAAAATGAGGCGTAATGAAGTTCACACATCAGCTCACACATCCGCATCAGGAGCTCAGTTTATTTCTTAGCTTAATAGTTAGTTACAAAGCTGTTAAGCTTGTTAGATAATTGTACACATCAACATTATTTTGTTACATTGTGTACTATACATATTCTTATGCTGTTGTAATTAGAGAATTAATGATGTAATTATATTTATTCTTCTCTCTCTATTATTCTCTCAAACTTTCTCTCTGTATAATCTCTCTATGAGGTTCTAAAACTTCTTTATGGTATCAGAGCAGAATTTCAATCGATCCTGGTGAATTTCTTGCTTTCTCAATCTTCCGCAATTTCAAATTGAAGCAAAATATCTTCTGCGATTTCAACTGCAAATCATTTCTAAGGTATATAGGATTCAAGAATTGCACAATTTGTTCAGGTTTTGCGTTCAATTTCTCAATCTAATTCTTCTTTGCTCAAAATTTCTTTAGAAAATAATCTTGTTTCAGTTCGCTGATACAAGATTTTTGAAAATTCTATGAAATTTCTTCACAATTCAACTCAAAATTTTCTATCATCTTATTTGAAATTGTCATTTTCTTGATTCATCATGCCTCAAAATACTCAAACCACTTATGCATCAGATCCTTTGAGTCTTTATATATTCATCCTAGTAAGAATACCTCTCTTTCATTGATAGCTGAAAAATTCAATTGAGAATGTTATGGAGAATGGAAGAAAAGTATGAAAATTGCCTTTTCTGCTAAAAATAAGTTGAGTTTTATTGATGGAAGTCTGCCTAGGCCTAGTAATATTGATCCAGATCACAAAGCTTGGGAGAGATGCAATGACATTGTTATCTCTTACATTCTTAGATCTCTAGAGCCTAGAATTGCTAAAAGTCTGATTTACTTGAATACGGCTGCTGAAATTTGAAGTGAGATAGAGGAAAAGTTTTCACAAACCTTAGGTCCGCAATTTTACACTTTACAACAAAATTTATCTAAAATCTAACAATGATCAGCTTCAATTACATATTTCATTACACAAATCAAGGCTATTTGGGATGAGTTAAGTGCAATTAGGTATGTTCCCGCATGTTCATGTAATAAATGTACATGTAATCTTACACAAAAGTTCTTAGCACAACAGGATGAAGACAGACTAGTTCAATTGTTGATGAAACTAGATCAAAAATTTTGAAATGCTAGGACTAACATCTTAATGATGCAGCCACTTCCTAAAATTTATGTGGCTTATAGACTACTCATTCAAGATGAAAAGTAGAGAGAGGTCTCTTTATCCAATGTTGGTCAAGTCTATGCTAACTCATCAAATACTAACAGAGAGTACACTAATTACAAATACAAATAATTTCATAAGTTTGTATTCCAAAATTCTGGCAAGAAACTAGTTGTTGTTGGTGGTGGTTTTCACAAGAGACCTTATTGTGATCACTGTAAGAGGCCAGGTCATATAGTCGAAGCTTGGTGGCAGATTCATGGCTATCCATCTCAATTTCAGTCCAAAGGGAAAGGTAAAACTGTTGCTGCTGTAGCCCATGGAGAATTTCAAGGTGATAGTATAACAGATGACATCATTCACATATCTGAAGAACAAGTTCATAACATGATGAAACTTCTTTCACGAGCTGATAACACTACATCGAATTCAACATCATCACCATCTGATCATGTGTTATTGGTACTTGTCTTATAACATCTTCCAAGTCTAGGTGGATCGTAGACACTGGGGCTACAGATCATATATCTATAATAAACTCAATCTTTTTGCCTCCTTTGAACCTTTCGAAATGGTTCCAAATACTATTACTATTGCACATGGTAAGCAAATAATAGTTAAAATATAAGAGAAGGTGTAGTTTGCTAATAGTATTACATTGAAGAAAGTCTTACATGTTCCCAACTTCAAGTTTAATTTATTATCCACACATAAGCATTGTCAGAACATGGATTATGAGATCACATTCAATGCTGATCTATGTTTACTTCAGGATCCTTACCTCTATCATTTAGTGGTTCTTGGTTCGCTTCAATCTAGACTTTACACTGTTACTGAAGATATAGTTGTTGATGTTAAGCATTCGACTTCTTAAGATTCAGCTCTTGTGGTTAAGTCAGACATTGCCAAACAATGACACCCGAGGTTATGTCATTTACCCTTGAATAAACTACATCTTGTTCATCCTGATATACCTAATGGTGTTCTTTGTGATTCTATTTGCCAAGTATGCCCAAAAGCTAGGCAAACTAGACTTCCCTTCATTGCTAGTATATCAAACACAACGAGATGTTTTGAGCTTGTACATGTAGATACTTGGGGTCCATACAAAACTAAAACACATGACGGCTCTCTTGGTTCTTGACAATTGTTGATAACTTTTCAAGACATACATGGACATTTATGATGACACATAAATCTGATGCAGTCACTATTTTGCAACATTTTCATGCTTTAGTTCATACACAATATCAGTCTAACATTGATTGTTAAGAACTGATAATGCAAAAGAGCTATGCGAAGGAGATATATTGGAGTTCTTTAGCTCTACATGCATGAAACATCAAAGATCTTGCACTGAAAGTCCTCAGCAGCAGAAAACATAGGTATCTCGTAGAGACTGCTAGAGCATTATTCTTTCAGAGTAATGTTCTTGTCAGATTTTGGGGTAAATGTTTGATGGGTGCCATTCACATCATCAACAAGATACCAGTAAGCAGTGTGGGTTTTATTTCACCATATGAGAAATTACATGGGAAAACACCAATTCTTGAGCATTTGAGGGTCTTTGGATGTTTATGCTCAGTCTCCATAATTAAAGCTCATAGGACAAAGTTTGATCCTAGAGCAACATGGTGTGTCTCTTGGCTATCCACCTGATCAGAAAGCCTACAAAGTCAATATCTCTAAAAAGAAAGGTTTTTATTTCAAGGGATGTTCATTTCCATGAACATCACCTACCTTTCCATCACTCTGAACAACCACTTTCCTCACAATCTTCTCCTATATACTTAGCTGCTATTACTCCTGTTGATATGGCCATTGACTTCATTGTTCCTGAACCAAACTTCTTTAAGGCGAGACAAAGGACGTTGGTGTATGGGTATGATAAGGAGATGAGAAAAAAAGAGTAGTGGACAAGATGGAGAGAAACAACAGTAGAGGTGGCGTTGGTGGCAGGGGAGAGAGGAGAGAGAAAGGGTGGCAGAGGGGTGTTGTTGGCAGGGGTGGGAGGAGAATGAGGGAGGCCGTTGAGGGAATGTGAGAAGGTTTGAGAGATTTTTTAAAAAAATAATGAAAGTTGTAATTTAAAATTCTAGACCTATATAAAAACGACAAGTGTCAAGCTTTACCTATTAAACAGGTTCTCAATAGCTTAGGGACCATTCTAAGAAGGTGAATTGCAAAAGTGGGATTTTTTTTAGATTAATGGAAGGTGGGACTGTTTTGAGTAGACCAGTCAAAAGTGAGATTATTCCTATTAATTTTTCCTATTTTAAAATATGGTATGATATTAGTATAGGAAAATAATTCTGATGACTGTTTAATTTTTTAATTGTACTTGAAAGTTTGGGCTATTCGAAGGGATTATTTAGTGCTAAATTTTCTCTATTCATACAGATTATATAATTTTTTACTTCAAATCATGGGATGTGTTCAATTGGTATTGAGAGTGGTGCAATTTGTACTACTGAAGGTAAGAAAATGTACTATTATGTTACTAACTTTAACAAAATATCAACTTTTCATTATATTGTTAGTATTACACTTAAACTGATAACATCATAAATTTTATAAATCATTTATTAATAAGGATTAACTTTTGTTAACTAATGTCATTAGCAGGGGAAAAACTACTATGCCCCTATCTAAATAATTCCTTCCATAACTTTTCTTGTTTTTTGTATAGTACTAAATAGTAATGGGAATTTCCCTTAAGATAAAATTTGTTCTAATATACTACATTGGTTTTACAAGCGTATTTGATACTATGAGGAAGATGGAAAGATAAGGGAAAAAAAGGGGGGAAAAAAGGAGAAAAGAAGAAAAAGGAAAAAAAAGGATGAAACAAAAAAGAACAACCAGTTGGAAGAATTATACTAGGCGGGATTCGGACTAGGGAAAATGGAACATCATAAATGTATGTTGACAAGTCTACCTTGAACCAACCACCGTGACACGCATACAATACCATCATGTATTGTTGGTTTATTTTTCTGTGTATTGTTTCTACTCCTTTCTTTTTTTCCAGCCAATTCTTTAAATTTTTTTTTGGGGGTAGCATATGCTATCCCTTGTTACATAATAGATCCTCCTTTGAGTAAATATATATTTTTAATTCTGTATTTGTAAAAATTAAAAAAAGTACATATTAAGACAAATCTAACAAGATCACACATGACTATATTTTTATTCACTTATAAATCACAAAACGATGGTTAAAGTGAATTTGTAAATAGTGTAAAATGTAAAAATATAACACGTAAAAAGAAAGGAAGAAGTATAAAATTTTCAATTAATGATGTGATTTGTTGGGAAGAAAAGAGTCGGACTTTTCAAGATTTTCAGTGAGGTCGTCAATGCCGACAAGCTTAAGTGGCCGATATTGGGTTGAGGTACAATGATGAAAGTCTCAATGTTGGAATAAAGGATGGAAAGGGAAGATTAGAGGGAAATGGAGGAAGGAAAAGGGGTATGGTTAGGGGTAAAAGTTATTCGGATAAAATTCAAAATGCAATTCGATCCAATCCGAATTAGTAACTCGGATCGGATTTGAAATGTCTTGGGATTGGATTCAGATTGAGATTTTTTGAAAAATTGGATTTTTGAATCAGATTGCATTAAGGGTAATTGGATCCAAAAATCCAATATAACTGAATAGTAATATGCCTTGTATTATGCAACTGGATTGGGATTAAGTGCTTAGCCCTTTTTTAAAAAAAAAGCCTAGTCCATAGCTCAGTAGGCGTAGTACTTCAACCTTTTTCCTAAAACCATAACGTCACTTGATTCCTCATTTTCTAAACCTATTAGGTTGTTGTTGTGCTTAATTGATTTCATCCAAAAACTAGAGTTTTAAAAAAAAAACGGATTTTCGAATCGGATCTAATCTAGAGTATGAAAATTCGGATTGGATTGGATCAGATTCAAACTCTAATTGGTTTGGATTCGGATTGGAAAATCAAAATTCAATTTTTGTTCGATTAAGATTGGATTATACCCTAATCCAAACCGTACACTGAACTTTTACCCCATAGGTATGGTGGGTGTATAAAGAAAGGGAAGGTTAGAGGGAAAGGGAGGAAAGAAAAGGGGTATGGTGGGTGTATAAAAGTACAAAATACAGGGCGATATTGAGAAAAACTAGGGCGTCATTTAGTAAAACTCTTTTTTTTGTTGCAATTTGAATTAATTTTGATGGTAGGTGTCATAGGAATGTATTATTCATTAATTAACGAAATAGCTTAGCAATTCATTCTTCCTAAAAAAAATCCTACAATAATGGAGATGATTTGTTTTCAAAATGTTAGGTATAAGAGCGTAGTGAAAACGCAATAAGATCGAGAAATTAATAAGAAAAATAATGCAAGAAAAGCAATAAGGGACACACAATTTAACGTGGGAAAATCCTCAAATAGAGGCAAAAAACCCACAGACGACGAGTACCTGAAAATCCACTTTATGAAAATAGGAGAGTACAAGAATCACCCAAAACTTATAAGGGTGACTATACAATAAAACTCTCACTATAGTAAGAAACTCACAAAAGAGTGTTACAAAGAAGAATAGTGGATTAATCATACAAGGTTGGTTATAAACAAGGAGGGATTAATTTGGAAGGCTTGTATATGTCTTTTTGTATTTGTGGAGGTTGGTGATGATTTTGGTTGATCCCATAGTTACCACACCACCATATTTATAGGTGGGTAAGTCAGTGCTTACATCCCAAAAGAAATATCTAGGTGTTTCTCCATAATTTTGCGAAGATAAATTATCAAACGAAAAAAGTAAAAAAAAAAAAAAAGAGATAAAGTTAGAGAAATAAGTAAAAGGAAGAAGCCCCCTTGCTTCCCATCCCGCGAAACCCTAGCTCAAAAGCAAATATCCCCAATTCAATTTAGCTTGGTTCTTGTCCAGATTTTCTCAAGTAAATGCTATCTCAGCAGTCAAGCTCTATCATTAGCCTTAATTGTAGATTTTCGGTTAACCAAATTTGCTATTAATCTGCTCCTTCTCTTCTGTCATTATTTCACTAGCCTGAAATCTAGTAATAGCTCTGTTAATTACCTTCCTAAATCTTGGCAGGGCTATGAGTGTAGTTATGGAGTATATTCATTGTTGTTCTCTTCAAAAGTAGCTAAACCCATTTCTTTTTGGGTGAGGTGGATCCAATTTTTAGGTTTTAAGTACAAATTTCGCGCTAGGGTTAGGGCTTTTTTTACGGAGATGTGATGGGTCATTTATTTCCCCAATTGAGTGTGAGTGTTCTTAAATTTTTTTGGTTTTCTTTCATCATTTTGCTATTCTATGATCTATTGGTAATCAAATTACTACGTTTTGGCGCGCTGAAGTTGGATGCTTGTCCATTATTTGAGCATTTGCATTAAATGTGATTAGAAAGATCTTTGATGTGAGTTGATTAAGGTACATTCCTAGCTTAATGGTGTGGTGGAAATTTCTATATAAATATGCTATAACTCAGGTAATTTGGTATTCTGCCTCAAAACTCATTTTCGTAAAGTCTCTTGATAAATTTATTTTCTACTACTAACAGTTTCTCATATTTGCATTACTCTTGGTGTGTTTTATTAAGATGGTAACCTCTCCTTCTTTCAAGGATGTTGTTCTGAAAATCTATCTAATGAGATTAATCCTGCTGGGATTAGCTCAAACCCTAATGTTGCTCTTCCTTCCTCTGAAACTGGTAAGATGATTTACATGCTGCTACCCATGACCCATTTGGTCCCCCTTCTTTTCATGAGGCCCTCATATTAGATGACTTACCTCAAGTCCAGCGAGATATTGTGATCTGTCTTAGTCATATCTTGTGGGTAAAATGTTGGGTGAACCTGTTGATTTGAGAACTATCATTTCCAGAACTAGGGCTGATTGGAATTTCTTTAAAGGTGATGTTGAGTATCTTGATATGGGTAACCATTGGGCTCTCATAAGGTTTGCCAATCTTGGTGATCTCTTTCTTGTTTGGTCTGAAAGGTCATGGCATGTTATGGGTGAGCTGTTTGTTATTTAACCTTGGAGGGCTCACTTTGGTCCCTTCTTGGAAGAAATTAAGTGGGTTGATCTTTGAGTAAGAAATCCTCGTTTTCCTACTAAATTGCTTAATTTTGAATTTGTTGCAAACCTTTTGGCTGCAAACTTTGTTGGCTCTTTGATAAAGCTAACTCTAGATCCTTATTGAGGCATAAAATAAGATTTGCTCGTACATGTATAAAGGTTGATATTACTGTTCCCCTTGTTGGATATACTGAAATTAAACGTGCTGGTGGTGTTGATTGTGGTTACTTAAGCTGGTATGAAGATTTTTCTGTGGGATGTTCATTCTGTGCATGGCAGTGATGAACACGTGATTGATTTATGTCCTGTGTTAACTCCTCCTAAAAAAGAAAGAAAGGTTTTACTGTTGCAAAACCCTAAGAAAAAGTGGTTAGCTGAATTCTTGGGCAATGCTAATAGGCAAGCAATGTCTCCCACTACACTGAGCAAGCAAATGTGGTGGAGGCTAGGCCTAGGCATGTTTCAAGACTGGGTTTGGTCCCTCAAGTAATGTATTTGGTGCTGAACCTAATAAATTCCCTGCAAAAGTCTTTTCTAGTGCTTCTAAGGCTGTTGGAGCCAAAGGTGTGGCGCTTAATGAACCTAAGGTGCAAACTATATCGAAGAAAGCTATGATTTCTCTTCCTGATAAAAATGATAAAGGTAATAGTGTGCTTGATGGTAATTTGGTTGTTGATGTGCCTTCCTCTAATGATGAATCTAGTAACTGTGTTGTGCTCCCATTCCTTTCTTCTGCTGCTAATGAGGGTGTTCCCTCTCTTGTGGTTGTGCACCCACCAGTGCCCCTAGGAAAGGTTGAGCTATTACCCCTCCCCTCTTCTCAATCTCAAGGAGCCATGCTTAGCCTAGTCTCTCTTCGTGTTGTATATCTGGAGGATTTATTTGCAAGTGACTTATTGCCTGCTGCTCCTTTTGATGAGGATGAAGTAATGAATTTTTCGCTTAATTACATGGTCAGTCTGATATTGAGGATATACTTATATTATGAAAGAGCTAGTTGATGATGATATGAGAGGTGAGGATTATACCTCACATCCTGAGAACTCTTTCCATTCTATTTGTTCTGACCATTCTATTGTTGAGCAAATTGAGAGTATGGGGGTTCAAGGGGCTAGCTTATCTGAGCATTTCTCATCTTCTAGCACTGCTAAAAGGAGAAAGGGAATGGTAGAAGCAGATTCAACCATTTTTGAGCTGAAGACAAGTAGGGCTTAGGATTGTTTTCAATACCATTTGTTAATTATGTTGCTTAGCTGCTGGAATATTCGAGGTGCCAGGAGGCCTCTTGCAATGGAGGAAGTCAAAACTTTTTTTAATTTAAATAAGGTGAGTGTCATGATGCTTTCAAAACTAAAGTATCCACCCCTCCATATGTAGGGTGTGTAAGGAATTTTGACTTTTTTCATCATGATTTTCTCCCCTCTTTTGGTTTAGCAGGTGGTATGTGGATTTTTTTTGGAAAGAATCAAATTGTAATTCGTTTACGATATCTTCTATCATTAAATCTTCTCGCTTTTGGGCTTGTAATCTTATGTTAATGGCTTCAAATTTTAGCTTTTCTCTTGTTTTTATTCATGCTCCTCCTAATTATAATCTAAAAGCATGCTTTTTGAGAGGTAGTTATTGAATTTCTTAAGAATATTAGTGGTTCGTTTGTTGTAACGGGTGATTTTAATAACACATCTTTCTTTCACTTCTTCGGTTCATTGTCCGATTTCGTTACTAATACAAAACCATAACAGTCTAAAATCCCCCCCTTTTAAGTTTGACAAAATTTGGACCACTCGTAAAGATTTCGATGTAATAATTAAAAAGTCTTGGTGTCAAAGATTTTATGGTTCTAATATGTATTATTTAACAAGAAACTGCAAATTGTGAAAATCATTAGCTAAAAAATGGGTTACCACTAGATTTGGCAACATTAGTAGACAACTCAAGGTAGTGGAAAAAAATTTAAGGGTATTCAACGTCAGATAATTGATAAGGGTAATAGTCCTTCTTTGAGCCAACAACAAAGTCTCATGCTACATAAACATTGTAAACTTCTTGAGTTCCAAGATTCCTATTGGAAAATAAGAGCTAAATCTAATAATTTGAAACTAGGGGATGCGACTACTAAATATTATCATGCTTGTGCCTCTATTAGACGAAATCATAACCTAATTACCTCAATTCAAGACCCCTCTAACAGTTTAATCTCTCATCCTAAACTTGTGGAAGAGTGTTTTAGAATGCTTATAAAAAGCAGTTTCTTTCTAACCTCGAGTGTGGTTTTAACGTTGAGGAGGATCTTTCCTTGTTGGATAGTATTATTACAAAAGATGATAATGACAGTTTGTGTGCTTCTATTTCTAAGGAGGAGGTTAAATCAACCCTTTTTGATTTATCTCTGGACAAAGCTCCAGGTCCGGATGGGTTCACCCCTTTCTTTTTTCAAAAATATTGGTCCTTAACTCAGTATTTAGGGTAATTTAAGCTTTTTTTCCACTCTGGATAAATTGTTAAAGAGATAAATCACACTTTCATTACTTTGATTCCGAAAATAGACAATCCCTCTAATCCTAATCACTTTAGGGCAATAAGTCTTTGTTCTACCATTTATAAAATTATTTCTAAAATTATGGCTAATAGATTGAAGGTTGTGTTAGGAAGAATTATTCACCCTCTTTAGGGGGCTTTTGTCCCTGAAAGCTTGATTCAAGATAATATTTTGCTAGCTCATGAAGTTTTTCACTCCAAAAAATAAGAAGGTAAAGGAGGGATGACTTGCTATTAAACTAGATATGGAAAAAGCGTATGACATATTAGAATGGAATTTCATTTCAGCAACATTTAGAAAACTGGGTTTCTGTGAGCAATGGACCACTTGGATTAAGCAATGTATTACAACAGTCTCTTTTTCAGTATTGGTTAATGGAATCCCAGGCGAAATGTTTTCCCCCTCTCGAGGAATTCGCCAAGGGGATCCTTTATCTTCAGAAATTTTCATTCTATGTGTTGAAATTTTAGCTAGACACCTCTTCTAGGCCCGCATGGATGACTCAAGATTGATGGGGATCACTCTGGGCATTCTCGAGTTAATATCCCTTTTTTAACGTTTGCAGATGACACTATAATTTAAAGCTAAGGTAGAAAGTTGGCAAGCTATTAAATCTATTCTTAATAAGTACTGCTCAATGTCAGACCAACTTGTTAACTTTCATAAATCTACCTTTCAATGTACTGATAATACCCTGTCAGTGCTTTTGAATGAGTTTCAACATATCTTGCAGGTGGATAAGTCTCTATCCTTAGGTGGTTATTTAGGGTGCCCAATCATTAGTTGTAAAGTTACCAATGTCACCTTTAGCTCTATTCAGGAAAAGATTTCTACTCAACTTACCAAATGGAGAGATAATTCTCTATCTCAAGCAGGTAGAACAACTTTAATTCAATCTAATCCGGCGTCTAAAGCTAATTTTTAGATGCAAAGCTTTACCCTTCCGCCTCATATTCTGGCCTCTTTGGAAAAATCTTATAGGGATTTTATATGGAATAAGGACCTGACTTCAAAAGCTCTCAATTTGATTAGGTGGGATAGGATTTGTAAACCTAAGAAGTTTGGCGGTTTAGGCTTAAGAAAGGCAAAAATTAATAACCAAGCTCTCCAGTTTAAACTTCTCTGGAAAATAATTAGGATGCTTGATAATTTATGGGATAAGTTGGTTAAGCATAAATATTTAAAGCAAGATAATTTATTCTCTTATCATACTAAAGCAAATGTTTCTTGGCAATGGCCTTTACGTGCCCCTTTTAATCAAGGCCTTAGATGGATGGTTGGAGATGGTGAATCGATTTCCTCTTGGAATGATAATTGGGTTTTTAATTCTCCTATTAATCAAAGGTGTGTCCCTGTGGATGGGATGGAGGCGGTTAAAGTGAGCTATTTTATCACTAAGTTTGGTCAGTGGAATAGAGAGTTGTTGTCTCAGTATGTTCCTTCTAATGTGGTTATTGATATCCTTAAAATTTTTATTCCTTCTAATGGTATGGCGATAAGGTTTTTTGGGGTTTAACTGCAGATGGAGAATATTCGTCAAGTCTGGAGTTGCTTTGTTGCAAGGGTATGGGTTAAATTCTACTACTCGGGTGAGTTATGCTTGGATTTGGGGCTTGTCTATACCTTCTAAGATCAAGTTTTTTCTCTGGAGAATTTGTCAAGATGGTCTCCCACAAAAAAGAAGTTAGAAAGTAGTCCTGTTTATCTTCCGCTAGAGTGTGTTTTTTGCAACTTTCATTCGTAAGACGATCATCATATTTTTCTTGATTGCCCGTTTGATCAGGATATGATATAAGTTGTTAATGCTCAGGGGTTATTTACTCCTCTTCCTAACTTTGGTAATTCTAATTCATTTGTTGACTATGTTTGCAATCTTAAGTCCAATTCTGCGCTTAAAGATATTAATTTCTATGCCATCATCTGGTGGTTCATTTGGTATGCCAGAACACCATCATTTTCCCCCAAGAAGTCTTATCTCCAGTTTCTTTATTTAGTGGTAATGATCAAAACATTTTTTCATAATTTGGATAAGGCTAATGTTATGCCTAATAATGTAGGGTATTCTAGTAATCTTCAATGTCGTAAAAACAAGGAAAATCTTCAGAGGTCTAATATCATTTGGTCCCCCCCTCTTGTCCATTCCATTAAGCTTAATTTTGATGGTTCCAAGTTGCAAAATGGTAGTACAACTTACGACTTCATTATTAGAAATTCTGAGGGGAACTTGTTGCTTAGTGGTGCTAATGCTATTTCTTAGCATTTTTTTTCGATTTTAGTGGCTGAGGTGTGGGGTTTAAGAGAAGGTATTCGGGGATTGCTTCTTTTGGGGGAAAAAATCATTATAAAGGGTGATAATTTATCGGTTATTCAAGCTATTAAAAGAATTTGGAAAATCCCTTGGTCTATTAATGCTCTTATTAGTGATGCAGAAAAGGATCTTTGAAAGTTTGATTCGTATACTATTCCGCATGTGTTTCGTGAAGCTAACTATGTTGCTGAGTGGATGGCGAATCGTGGTCATTCTACTACTATAATCTTTGTTATTGGTTTGAGTCTCCTGATATTTCTTTTTCCAAGATCATCCGTAAGGATGTTTTAGGATGGCTTGTTAATTAGGTCCTTCCCTAATTTTCTTTCTTGCTAAAAAAAATAATTTTGCGAACATAAAAGTACTAATATCTAGAGGCTTTTTTAGCTAATCATCATATCTAGAACAATCATGAATCTTTGATGATCATATTGCATCATATTAGGCGGCAAGTAACATAGAAGTGATTTAGCTTTTGGGCTTTAAATGAAATTTGGGCCAAAGAGGAATTTGGGCCACCCAAATCAACACAAAAACTTTTAGTACTCCTTATAAATTGTGTATGCTCCAATTAAAATTCTGCAGAACATACCCAGTAAAGTAGAGAGCATGTGTTGCCTGAGAATCTGAGAAAACTAATATTAAAGTCAAGAGCAAAAATACACAAAAATGTTGCAAACTAATTTTCTGTTGATATTTTCAATCTTATATTGAGCCAAATCATCAAAATAGGACTAGATTTACACCTTACATGAGCTATTGCTGATACTTAACAAAATGTGCCACGAATCGAGAAAAATGAAGTAAAAAAGAGTTGGGATAAACAATATTGAATTCTAATGGTAAGATTTTTCTTTTCAGAAAAAAGTGAATCCTATGATAAGAACCCGTATAAGTTAATTCAATCAAAATTTTGTGAGCTAGAGTCATAAAAGAGAGGCAAGGCCGCAAAAAAATGACAAAATTAACGATAGAATATGATGGAGATTGTGTTATTCCAGTACCTAATATTTTGTGGCTACTACATGAATTTTTTGTAAAATAGTACACCAATTATGCCATTGTTTGTAGCGTACTCTTATCTCAACCCTAGCTTTTCATGATACGCCATAAACTCGATTGGGCGGAACAGATCTACTAATTCTTTGAATTCAGTTAGTCAGAGCCTCAGAGGTATGTTGATCATATATAATCAGCATATATCACAGGCGAGAGAACGTTGCACCAGAAGGAAAATAAGACATCGGAATCGGCGCTGACGATTTCTTGATTACCTTAGATTCCTTCTTTGGCTCTTTTTTTCTATGACTTGCTTCTTCACAAGCAACTTGATGTCTGGAATTTGATGAGAAGCAACTAAACAGGCTAGCAAATGAAGGCATTTTAAAGGAAGTTGTTTTTTGTTTTTTCAAGTGTACCGTAAACTGGGAAGTTTGCTTAATTAATAGAGATTTGCTAGAGAAGATAGTCTACTACTATTGCTTTGGTTTTGAGAAGTGCGATTGTATTATGCTTTCGATTTTAGGGGATATATATATTGTGGGGAGTAGTGATGAGCAAGAAATGAGTTTAAAGAATTTATCTGTGAAGTATTATCATTAAGGTTGATTTGGTCATGGGTCACATCATCTATATTTGAATTTTCTAAACCTGAAGCTTCCTAAGTACACTAATTCAAGAATACTATTATACTCTTATAATCCGTTTGGTAGTTGTTAATAAATTACGGTAATGAGAATGAATTAAAAGTGTAATTTTTATTAGGGAAATATCCTTAAAATCTCCATGGGAAGACATTTTTTCTCCATGTGCAAACAATCTCACCCCTAAACTTGTATTTTTGTCCTCAAGCATAAGCAATTTTCATTATCACTCATTACCACCTAAAAGGTGGTATTGGATGAGAATGAAAATTCAAGAAGATAAGTGGACACTTTAGGATAAATTAGCATTACCATGGGAACGGACAATAATATTCTTCACAAATTACATACAAATTTATTTCTATTACCACTATTTATAACCAACTACCAAAAGGGTAGAGTAAGTTGAAGACTTGATATGATTGGATATTTAGGAGTTCCCTGACCTCGTATCGAGAGTCTCCTAACTTTCTTTTCTTCTTACTTTATAGAAAAAATGATTGGATAAATATGTCTTTACTTTTTCTTTATTTTTCAAATTACCAATAAATCAAGCAAATTAAAGAAAATGTTTATATTGATCCAAATTGTAACTCAAAGGGTTGTCAACCCTCTTAACACTAAATTTTCATTTGTCATTCATATAATTAAACATTAATTTTGTTACACTTCTCTCTCCAAATTATTGCACATATATTAATATTTTATTTTATATGTGTCTAAGAGAGTGTTTGGTTCATATGATTTTGGTATGAGGTATGGGTTTAGAATGAGCAAAAACTCATACTTAGTGTTTGTTTAATAATTTGATTAGATTTAAAACCCATACTCAAACCCATAAGGTATGAGGTTTAGAAACCCAATAGGGAAGGTGGGTTTGGCTCATACCAATACCTCTAGGTAGGGATGACAATCCAGTCCCAATCCAACCCTAGTCCGCTCCGAACTTAAGGAAAAAATCCGATTCGACTCTGACAAAAAAGTAATCTGACTCCAACTTCGTTTAAAAAATCCGACTACGAGTCGAAGAAGGGTCGGAGTCGGATCTCATAAAATAATCCGACATCCGACATCTGAATCCGAATCCAACTTTGAGTCAATCAATCTTTTTTCTTATTTATGC
The DNA here is from genome assembly GCF_026745355.1 of Beta vulgaris subsp. vulgaris. NCBI lineage: Eukaryota > Viridiplantae > Streptophyta > Magnoliopsida > Caryophyllales > Amaranthaceae > Beta > Beta vulgaris. Next base: position 9,964,305 of record NC_079209.1, read on the forward strand.
TAATATATTATTTATGTATAATTTGACTTCGACTTTCAACCAGTTGTATTATAAAGGATTTTCCCATTGAAGAAATGCTTGTTGAAAATAATAGTAATATTTAAATTATTTGTACTATATAAGATTTTCATATGATGATTAGAATAAATTGTAATGATTAAATTATTATATTATAGAAGACTATTCTACTATAAAAAATTTGGCAGAAAAAAAGTCATCGGGGTTCGGAGTCGGGTGTTCGAATTTTAAGTCGAATCAATTCAGATTGTTCGGATTTTAAGTCGGGTCGGATTCGGATTTTCGGACTCGGATGTTTGAGTCGGAATCGGACTCAGGTTTAAAATTCGACTTCTTGTAGGGTCGGAGTCGGATTATGGATAATCCGGTTCAAGTCCGACCCGTTGCCATTCCTACCTCTAGGTATTAAATAGAAGAAAAAATTTCATTCCCAAATAAAATCAAACAGATGGTATTATGTATCAAGTTCCAAATCTATACCACCATGTAATCATTCCTGATTCCAAACTCATACCTCTATATAAACCAAACGCCCTCTAAAAGGGTTGGCAACTCTTAGAATCACTCAAATATTTTTTTTTAAAATTTTGTTATTTGTTTGTTTCAAAAATGTTGCAATATCATGATTATTTTTAATTTGTAATTAATATTAGAAGATGACCAAAAGTTCAAATTATTTGAATTAGCAGAGATTCTGCGTATCAGTTAAATATAGAAGTTTATCAAGAAAATTGACATAAATTATGATCCTTCCATATGTGGGTTAATACAAGAAGATCATCTAATTTTATAGTACTTTGGGTTTTCCTATGGGATACCCCGTGTTTTTTTAAAATTCTACGTTGTACTCCTTATATTATTTTTGTTTTATATAATACCTTTTAACTTTTTATTAAATTTTCTCTGTATACCCTTGTTATTTCTTATTTATCACGGACGTTAATGTGAATATGAAATGGTCCGTCAAATCTGTCATTATTTGAAACGACCTCAGAAACTTATGTCCTCTAACTCCAGATCTATAGTTCCAAATGCTTTTTATTTTCTCGTGAAATTTTGATTATTTCATATCTAAATAAGCAACAACGAATCTATAGATCGAGCTTTCATGGGAAATTTTCCTTCCAAATGTGGGAAAATAAAAAAAACTGACGCTCATTGACATTAACAAAAAGGTATCATAGAGAAAATTTAAAACAGTTGAAGGGTAATACATAAAACAAAAAACATAAGAGGTACATCATAGAATTTTGAAAAACACAGAGGTATATCATAGAAAAATCCTTTATTTTAAGATTTAGATATGTGCAGATAAGTTAACGATGGCTTAACTAGCCGAAAATTCAATGACAATTCCTAAAACATGGAAATAAAAAAGGAGATCCTAAAAGGTGAAAACTCAGTGATTCCGATCCTTCTTTTACCCTTAACTTTATTATTTATTAATATCAAAATATCCCAAAACTAAAGTTCACATACGAGTGATTCATGAGAACACTTGATTCAATCAAGTGTCAAGTGATGACTTATGAGCTTATCTGACTGTATTTAAGCATGATTTCATAGAAAAAATCCTCGATTTAAAAAATAGTACAAGTTAGAAATAATTAGCTAATGTCATGCCTCGTGATTCATGAACTGTTAAAAATACTTAAGATTGACAAATATACATTCAAAGCTACTTTTACAAGTATAATATGAGTTGACGAAGAAAGTCCGTCAGTCTAAGTGGGACAGTCGTGACTCGTGATGGGATGATCCCCAAAAAACCCCTACGCTTGCGGACCAAGTATTCTTGCCCGCGTCTTTTTCTACCATCTTTCTAAACACGGAATGCGTAAGATGATAATTTTTTTTACAGTTATACAACCTCCGTTCTCTTTTAGTTGCAACGTTTGACAAATTGCACTATTTATGTTCTCTTATGTGGCAAGGGTAGTATTTCGTAATGTCGATGTGTTAGTTTTACATGCATGCAATAACGACTCATTATAATAGTTTAAGTTGACGGTTTTTTCAGTAAATGATATGTTTTATTCAACTTATTAGAAGTTACTTTCAACAAAATAAGTCTAGAAAAATTATTGATTTGATCTTAGAGCAATACCAATGGTTAGACCAATTTTAGGACTCACCAATTATTTTAATACGTCCTCTTTCCTCCACCTCATTTATGCCCAACTTACCCAAAAATCCTTATTTGCTTTACTCCAAATGGTTAGACTGATTTATAGGATCATTAAACTCTCTCTCCTACTATTTACCATACTCCAAAAAATCAAAACTAAATTAACTAGCCCAATCTACTCTTGCCACATGTCCACCACTATATAGCTTTGGCTGACATTTTTTGGGATGGACGGTTCATCCCATTGTCCAGTTCATCTTCTTCTCTCTCCTCTTTGTACTCTCTCTTTTATTTTTTTATTATTACTTTTTCCCTCTCTCTCCTCATGAACCCTCAAGAGTCCAACTACTGTGTATGTTCTTTGTCCTCTATGTATAATATTGTGGAAGTATTTTATTGATTTTTTCATTTTGTCAATTTTCCTTTAGATATTCTGAAATGAATTATCTTTGTTTTTATTGTAAGCTTTTTTTAAGTCTTTCCTTTTTTTTTTTAACCTAAATTTTTATGCTATTCAAATTGTAGTATTTAAAAATGGCAAATACTTTGATTGATTATCCATTATTATTTTAAAAATTTAATCAAAATTGATGTAATTAGAAAAGTAAGGGTAATATAGTCAATTAATAGGGGAACACCACGCCTCCCCCTTCACTTATATAATAGAGATTAGTATGCAATTGCAATGACTAGTTTTAACTTCGCCTAAGGTGGAAAGTTTAAGATCAAAAGCATATTTGGTTCAAGTCTATCGAATAGAAATACAATTAAATTAAATAGATGAGTGAAATAGTAATAAAATTTGCGAATATTTCATTATTCACCATATATTCCTACGATAAATTTTTTTATTCACCATATATTCCTCGCACATTTCGAAATTCACCATATATTCCTCAATCTCTTTCAAAATTCACCATAGGTACTTAATGACTAATTGTCGTCAAATTTTTTAGTCATTAACCCCTAGTTATGTTACCAACCCGGCCTCAATAACCATATTTGGATCGTTAACCTTAATTGACCACCATTAAAACACCATAATGACCCATTTTATCAGTCCTTCCCCATCACTCTGTTCCTTCTTTTTTTTTACCTTAGGTGTTGTTTTAATGTTAATTTGTTAAAGAGTAATAGAATCAGAAGTTAAGGATCAAAAAATTTGATAGTGGTTAATCATTAAGAGTACATGGTTAATCATCAAAAAATTGAGGGATATATAGCGAATTTTGAAAACATCGAAAGATGAGTAAAAAAACCATTGGGGTGTATGGTGAAAATTTGTAAAACTTGTTATCCTTATCGGAGGCTTCTTTCAAGCCTTGGATTGGAAAGAGAATGGTAATAATGTCTATCAATAAATATATTTTGTTACTTGAGGGTAAAGGAAATGTAATAAGCTACCAGAGACCACTACCACCAAGTAATGGTAACTGATTAAGTAGAGGTTGAACCGAGTATTGGTAAAGGATTGGTAAAGTCATTTTCAAGCTCATTTGCCTTAAAATATCTTTGGGCTACAACTTAAAATTTTATTTTTTTAAGGATGCAATTAACAAAGTTTAAATGAAAGGGTTGCAATTAATAAATTGTAACTTTAAGGGGTTGACAAAAAATTCAATACATTATAAGGCGTTCCTAACAAAATATATATATTCATGTGAAATCTCTCATTCACTCGAAACATGTAATGGCATATATGCCTAACAAGTTTATGTACTATAACATTTTGTAATATGAGATTCGAACATGCGACCACTAAGTTGTAAAGTAGAAGTCTTACCAACTTAACTAATTACTTCCTTCATTCCATAAAGTTTTCGCACTTTTCGTTTAAGGCGTTCTATAAAGTTCTTCTCATTTCTACTTTATTCCATATTTGGCAAGTTTATAATAACTTAATATATGCATATGATCCACAAGTTGTCCACGATATGACACACTCTCTCTTAAGTTTATAATTTATGGATTTTCATCAGGTAATTAACCATAAATATTACAAAAATGCATCAGGTGCCCTCGCAGTTTCAAAAATGCATAAGGTTCCCTAAGTTTTTGAAAAATACACGACTTAACCCTGCCACCAAGCTAAGTGTTAAGTTAACTATCATTTTTTTTTAAAGTAATCAACCTACTTAACCAAAATAAATCTAATTAACCTAGTTAATGTTACTTAGCTTAATCCTAATTAACACTAGCTAATTACATCCCCAGTTCCCCACACCATCCTAAGGCGCTCGGTGGCATCCATTTTAAAGATGAGTCATTTTGAAAGTCAAAAGTGTAGTAAATTATCATCTCAAAACAGGTTTCCAAAAAAATTGACATATAGGTACTCATTTCGATCAGCTTCTTAAAACTTGTGCACCCTTAGAAAGCTTGGTGGCGTCTGTTTTCCAAACAAGGTCATTTAGAAGGTCAATAGTGTGGTTCGCCTCAAAAGTCATGCCCAAAGATTATGTATTGGTAATCATTTTGATCGACTTCTCAAAATGCACTCACAAAGGGAGCTTCATGGCGTTCGTTTTTTCGAAAAAAAAAGTCATTTGAAGGTCAACATTTTCCCGTTTAAGATCGTCTCAAATTACATACTTAAAAAAATTGACGTACTGATACTCATTTTGATCGGGTTCTTGAAATTCACGCTCCTTATAAACACTTGGTGACGTCCATTTTTCCAAAAAGAAAAAAGTTGTTTTAGAGGTCAAAATCAGTGTCATTCATTTAAGATCGCCTCGAAACTCACAAAGTAACGTATTGGTACTCATCTTGACCGACTTCTTGAAATTCGCACATAAAGGGCACTCGATCTTTTTTTTTTCCAGTAAAGTCGTTTTGAATGTCAAAGAGTCGTTCAAGATAACCTTGAAATTCATGCTCAATATTAGTACTCATTTGACCGGCTTCTCGAAATTAACGTCTTTAAAGAGCGCGCAATGACGTTCGTATCTTTAAAAAAAGCTCGTTCTTAAGGTCAAAATGACCCGTTTTAAACTATCTCAAATCATCACGTGTCCAAAGAATTGACCTATTGGTACTCATATTCTATTACCCTTAAGTCATGAATTAGAGGTGTGCTTTCTTACCTTGTACATAAATGCTCCTTCCTTCCTCTAAAGGTCTAAAGAACTACTCAAATGTTGTAGATGCTGACCCTTCAAAACGAATTGGATAGAAAGTAAGGATGGATCTACTTAATTTCTTTGCTTTATATAATTAGCAAAAAAGTGTGAGTATATTTTAGAGGAGATACAGGGCATGATTCATGAAAGAGAGTAAGGGTGAGGTAATTAATGTGATGAAATTATTACATATCTTCGCCATAATACAACTAAAGTATAATAAGTAGTACCAAGCAATAGAAAAATGAATATTATACCTTTTTTTGAAAGGCAATGAATATTATACTTATAACTCTACATGATAATTATCATACACACAAAATTTAATATTTTTTAATTAGTAGAGCAATACAAAACTTCTTTATTGAAAATATCATAAATAAATATCGCTAAATAAAATAATTGTAATTAAAAAATGACCATGATTATTCTCATAAGATGAATATATGAAAATCTATCTAATTATTCCATGGATACACCTAAAAGTATATATTTTAAATGACATTATAAAAAGACACTTAACACATACTTTTAGGTGTACCATACGCGTAATTACCATCGTTGGAACGTACAATAAGAAAGAAAACAAACTAGTAATAAAGGATGAAATTATCAGCCATAGTCCATGTGATGCTGCCGACACCATTGCGCCAGTTGGTGGGCTTGCTGAACCTGATTGCGATGGACTTTTATCACCTAACAGGTATTAAAACTGTTGGCCAAATGTAGTGTTTGTTGAATTGTCCATTTGCTGTGGATGTCCCGCCGCCCCGATCGAAGAAGTTGGACTAGCATTGAGGAATCTGTTAGTACAACCACATCCATGTGATTTGCCTCTGTGGCCCATGCTATAGCCATAAGACAAGCCGCGGCTTCTGTACCTAAAGCTGAGGTGGCGTAACAGAATTTGCCCTGTTGGCTATTGATTCGCGGCGCGCCTACCACCCATGCTGTACCCCCCATATGTGTCACTCTATCCCACGAACCATCTATTTGGACCGGGATTGGTGGTGGGCCGTGATTTGTGCGACCAATATGAGCACAATGAAACCCAGATGGAAGATCAAGTTCTATTGTGTGCGGGTTGCTAGTTTGAGCGCGTGGAGGGGTACTGAAGATGTCATGTTGGCTGGCATTCAGCTGCAGTTGAAGACGAATCGATTGCATTGTTGGTCGACGGTTATGAAAGATTTGTTCATTGCGGCAAATCCAGATGCTCCACAGAGTACCCACAAACTTTGGTAACCGCACTCCCTGAATACCATCTTCTTTATAAAAGTAAAGTAACCAAATACTTAGCCAGTCCCGAAAATTGATCTCCATCCCCGAATTTAACACAATATCCAAGTGTTGACATTCCCAAGCTTCTATTGCTAGTGGGCAGCAGCGAAAAAGGTGTTGTGTGTCTTCAGAGTCATCCAGGCAGATTGGGCAAGCACTGGAGTGGGAGATCTCCCGATTGAAAAGATTCTGTCTTGTAGCTATGCCGTTGTGCCATAGTTTCCATATGAATAGTTTCCATTTTGGCATGATGCGCAATCCCCATAAGGTACGAAAATATTCTGAATCCTTAGGAGATGTCATGCTATAGATTTCATTTTGATCTTGTAGAAGGGTTGCATACCCTGATTTGGTGGAGTATTCTCCTGATTTGGTATAAGGCCAATAGGGCTCGTCAGAGGTACCCAGAGAGGTCTGAAGCTCCAAACTTTTGATCTGACGAGCGGAGCAGGGCTCGAAAAGCCTGTTAATTTGCCGAACATTCCATCCCTGATGGTTGGGTAGAAGTAGATCCGCTACTTTGAGGTGTCGTGCTGCAGAGAGAGGTGTTTCATCACGAAAAATAGGTGTAGTACCATTTATCCAGGGATGCGTAGAAACTCCAATAATGTTCCCATCCCCAACCTTCCAATGATAGCGTTGTTGAAGCAAGTTGTTAGCCATTACTATGCCATGGCGCCCCCAGGAGGATTGAGTAGATTTTCGTAGTTGCCTTTGAGCTGGGTTGCAATTCCTATGTAATACCTTTGACAGAAGGAGTTGTGGATATTGTTGGATGCGCCAGGCTTTTTTCATCAACAGAGCCTTGTTAAAAAAACCCGTGTTTCGAATCCCAAGGCCTCCTTGTCCCTTAGGTTCCTGAATAATTTCCCTTTTTTTCCAATGGATCCCTCGACCTTGGTTATCCTTCCAAAAAAACGCTGCAATAAGTCTGTCAATTTTATCTGTTATCGATTTAGGAATGCTAAAAACCTTGAGGTGATGCATAATGGCTCCAATGAGGATAGAATTAATAATGATGACCTTTGCAGGTTGAGAGAGATGCGTGTCATTCCAACTCGCAATTCGCGTAGTAATCTTGTCCAGTACCGGAGTGAAATGATGGACCTTGGTGTTCTGGAGGTCAATAGCAATGCCAAGGTAAGTTCCGAGATTATCCTTGGAATCCATGTTTAGTATTGACTTATATTCTCTTTGGTGTGGTTGTGTGACGTTGGGGCTGAACTTGACAAAAGACTTTTGAAGGTTCAGCACTTGACCCGAGATGGCGCAGAATCGGTGGATGAGTCGTGAAATTGCTCGGCATGAATCGTGAGAGGCTTTGAAGAAGAACATTGAATCATCGGCAAAAAACAAATGAGATATCTTCGGGCCTTGTTTCCCAATACGAATACCTTGAAGATGACGAAGGTCAGTAGCCAATGTCGTCATACGCGACAAGATATCCATGCAGAACAAGAAGAGGTAAGGCGAAAGCGGGTCCCCCTGTCGTAGACCACATGTTGGAGTGAAAGGCTGGGAAGTGTCCCCATTGATTAAAATTCTATATGACACCGTTGAAATGCATTCTTTTACCATCGTTAACCAGTGATCGGGAAAACCGTAGGCTCGAAGAACTTTCAACAAAAAAGTCCAGTTGACCTTATCGTAGGCTTTATTCATATCCAGTTTGAGGGCCGCTAGCTGAGTAATGCCTCGACGTTGCTTATTGATAAGATGTGTGACTTCATGAGCAATTAAAAAGTTATCTTCCATATGTCTCCCCGGGATAAATGCATTTTGAAAGTCGTCAATTAATACAGGAAGTAGACCCTTCATGCGATTCACCATGCATTTGGCAAGGCATTTATAAAGAACACTACATAAACTAATGGGTCTCAGGTGATTGACCTCCACCGGGGGATTGATTTTTGGAATAAGAATTAAGAGCGTGCGATTCCATTCCTTCAGAAAATGTCCCGTTGCAAAGAATTTTTGCGCCGCTTCCGTGAGACAGTGACCAACTGTGGTCCAATATGTCTTAAAAAATTCCGCATTGTAGCCATCTAAGCCCGGCGATTTATTATCCGGCAACGAGAAAAGAGCATCTTGTACTTCTTCCGGTGTTAAAGGTTTTAGCAGAGCCTCAAGGTCTGGTGGCGCAATTGTCGGAAGGTTGAGTTCTCGAAGAACCAAGTCTATAGCCTCGTTATGATTCGTCTGTATCTCGCGCTCCCCACCATTCGAAGAGAGCAAGGTTTGAAAGTGTTGTAAGATGACATTGTTGAGATCCTCTTGTTGGGTTAGCCATTCACCATTCTCATTTTGCAGCATGTGAATATGGTTGTGCTGTTTTTTTGGGCGCAACCGTCGAAACAAAAGCTTGGAAGGCAACGCCCCTACTTGAATGCAGTTGGACTTGAGACGTTGACGCCAATAATTGACAGCCAAAGTTGCCTCCTGCTGAAGCGCTTGTTGATGATGGAGATATTCCAATCCTTGTTCCTGAGAGTGGACTTGATTGCCATGGTATTGAAGTTGATCAAATAAACTTTTCCAATTAAGTCCCCAGAACATTCTCCTATCAAGGCACCAAGATTTGAGGCGTCCACGAAGTACAGAAAGCTTACGAGTCAATAAATATGCCGGCGAGCCTTGAACATATAATTGCCATGTTTCGTATACTAGAAGTTTGACCTCGTCCAAGTGAATGCTCCAGTTCTCAATTTGATAGGGTCGTTTTCCTTTTTGAAATTCCACTGAAGTTTGTAATAAAATTGGTCCGTGATCGGAGTGAATTATAGGCAGATTCCGAATACAAGCTTGTGGGTGCTCATTCAACCAATCCACTGAGGCATAGCCACGGTCTAGTCGTTCCATTATTAACTGCCCCCCATCTCTGTTGTTCGTCCATGTGAAACGTGGACCTATGAAAGGTAAATCTTGCAGATGCAGATTTACTTTCCAATTCACAATGGCTTCCCATCCGCGAATGAAAGCGCTACCTCCTATTTTGTCAGAGTATTGATCCAGTTGATTTATGTCTCCCATTATCAGGAAATGAGTGTAAGGTTGTAGAAGCTGGGATAAATATTGCCATTGATTTTCACGATGTTGATGTTGCGATGCTCCATACAAGAAGAGGCAGTGCCATAGCCTTCCATTCATAGCAGAAATTTCACAAAACAAAAAATTACTGGAACTTTCGACTACTTCGACAGCATAGGGGCCCCAACAAAAAAGGACTAAACCCCCCCGTGTTTCGCTAGCATCTACCCCATGACAAGATGTTGGACTAGTAGCTTTAAACAACCTATTTACATTAAGTACACAAGTTTCACTAGTACAGAAAAGCCAATTTGCGTCGGATGTGAGGCGCCTATTTGCGTCGGACCCTGGTGCGACGCCAAAGCCCTCGACGCAAATGACTCAGAAACGATCTGCGTCGTATGCGGAAACGACGCAGATCTTTTAGCTATTTGCGTCGCACGTTGTATACGGTGCGACGCAAATTGGTCTCCCCAGCCCAACACATAGCTTTGAGTGATTTGCGTCGCACCTAGGGCTACGTGCGACGCAAATTGGTCTCCCCAGCCCAACACGAGCTTAATGTGCGTCGCACATCGCCTCTGGTGCGACGCAAATAAGTGATTTGCGTCGCACCTAGGGCTACGTGCGACGCAAATATCAATTTTAAAAAAAAAAAAAAAATTTTTTTTTTTTAAAATTTTTTTTTTTTAAAAAAAATTTAATTTTATGAGCCAGTGATAAGGTTGTTGCAAACTTGCAATAAATATTTTGGTTTCTTCACAAAAAAAATCGTAGATTTGTAATAATAAATTACAGAAAATAAAAAAAAAAGAGATAATTACATAAAAAAGAATACATAAATTACAGAATATCAATTAAATACAATTACAGAAAATCAAAAAAGAAAATTATAGAAAAATAAAGATTACAAAATACGCATACTTCCTTACAACCTTAAGAGCCAAGGGTGTACCATGACTAATCTTAAATCACGCATACTCGTTTATAAGTTGAAGTACAACACGAGAGGTCAGCTTAAATCTAAGTTATAACTACTATTATCTACCAAATATATTTCAGAGATAGTGATGCAACAATTGCCCCTAAACCATACAATCAATTTGAATGCCATGCAATCTTGTCCGAGTCTGATGGTGTACTTTCCTTTGCTAGCCCCATCATGAACCTCCAATGCTTCCTGTATAACACATTAGACAACAACAACAACAAAGAAACAAGATGAAATATCAAAGAAGGAATCCCTCAAAAAATGCATTATGAGTCATTATGACATTTGATTCACCAACTAAAAATCTTAAGTCATGATCCTTTTGCTTTAAAACAAGATAGAATTACTTCTAAGTTCTAACTGGAAACTCCAAAAGTCAAGGAAAAGAAACCTATTATAGCTAGAGTTGATATACAAAGAGGCATCACTGACAGAAAAATCTACTATTCAGGAAATTATTCAATCAAACTTCAAGCCAAATCCACAAGTTAGGAGTTCAAAAGATACATGCAACACTCCTACCTGACAATTATGGGGACTACGAATATCTTACTTGCTTGCAACATTTTCCACAAATTATTTCAAACAAAAAATCACAGTTTCCTGAGGTCATTTCAATAATATGCACCTGCAAATTTTGAAACAACACAACAATCTTTACAAACCAAACCCTCAAAATGATAACAACATTTCACACAACTCAAAATCAATCCAACATTAAAACAAACACCATACCTTCTTCCAAACTAGTCAGAAATTAAGCAAAAAATACTTTGCATTATGTCCATATCTACCTCTGCAAAAAAAAACAACCATAACCCAGTTCACTAATCATCGAAAAAAACAAACCCAGAAAAATTTCATCAAACCATACACTAAAAATCTAAAATCACACCTTAACAGGAACATCAAAACCACGATACGCTTCAGATGTTACCCCCAACCAACCAAAAACTTGGAAAAACATTCTGAAAACCAAAACAAAAATCACCCAAAATCAAAACAAATACATTACAAAAAACAAAAAATATATATCCGAAAAACAAAAATCTCACATCTACTTGTTTCTGAACAATCTTGGGACGTTTTTTAGGGCGACGAGAAGGTTTATGAAAATGTCATAAAAATAAACAAAAAAATCAGATATAAAAAAAATGAAATGATATTAAAACAGATAATAAAACTCAATTCCATAAAACTTAGATCTGAATTGAAATCCATGAATAAAATGCAAAACACGAAATGAAACGAATAAACGAAAAAAAATAAAGAAAAAGAAAGAATACCTGAGATGAAATGAAATGAAACGAACGAACGGAGTTGCCTGAGATGAATTTCGAGCTGCCTGGCATGAATTTCGAGAGTAGCCTGAGATGAATTTCGGTTGCGGCCATAACAACGATGGAGTCCTTGAGATGTTCGACGGATCGAAGTCCTTGAGATGTTCGACGGAGATGGAAGAGAAGCAGTTGAGTTGAGAGAGAGAGAGGGGCGTTGAATTGAGAGGGAGAGGCGCTGATAATTGAGAGGGAGATTACCTTTGTGCGCTAGGGTTTATGAAATAAAAAGGTAGGTAGTGGGCCTCGTGGATTACCTTTGTGCGTCGCACCCAGCTTCTAGTACGACGCACATTATCCTCAATTTTGCGTCGCACCAAAGCAGAATGCGACGCACAAATACAATATGCGTCGCACATATTGAGGGTGCGACGCATATTAGTCGTCTCCTGATATGGTTGGTGATGTTTTGCGTCGAACGCTCTTTGGCATGCGACGCAAATAGGGTTTTTGCGTCACTTCCGTGTCTGTGCGACGCAAATCAGGGGACGCAAATCGTCATTTTTCTAGTAGTGTTTTTGTTTCTTGCAAAAATAAAAAGGAAGGCTTAAACTGTGACAATAGCCAAAAAGTATAGGGAATTGCCGGACTATCACTGTCATTTAGTCCTCGGCAATTCCAGGAGAGAAGCTTCATGGTGACTGTTGTGGCTGAATTCTGTCAGCCACTTCCTTAGCAACGGATTCCTCAACCTGAGGTACTGTCAAAGTCAACTGTAGCGTCATACGTTCACTGTCATCTGGTGCTCTGGTAACTTGGGTGTCTGGACTAGAGGTCCTGCTTCTTTTTTGGTTCCAGTTTCTGGATGGTTCCAAAGGAGATACTCTAGCAGGGCGTTTGCGAGACAGAATCTGCGGACCTGGTTCAACCCCGAGCTCACGTGCCATAGAAAGATCTGTAATTGTCTTAGCAGAGTAATTTTTTGCTGTTGCAGGCACCAGGATATTGAAGGCTCCTTTGGCATCCCATTCTTCGTATTGTTTCTTTCTCTTCTTATGTTTAATCTGGTCTTCGGTTCCTGAAAAAAGGAAAAAACTTTCGGCTGAGTAGGCGCGGGCTGGGCTCCCATCCCTTCTCCTTTTACCACCGAGGAAAGCTGGAGTGCAGGGAAAGCCTAAAACAATCTGATTATCGTATGAGCTTTCATCATTCTCAGAGTTATAATCCATATCTGCATCAGAATCAGTCAGTGGATAAAGTAATGGTGAAGTTGGAGAGTACTCGTCGTCTGATGGCGAAGAGACCATCTCAGTTCCTTGCTGATGATTGACCTGTAATAGAGGATTAAATATATCTGCATGTAAAGGAGGTGAGATACGAAACCTGTCATTAAGTAAAGTGTTTATGTTTTGAAGTCCAGGTAATTCGGCATTTGTGTTTGTTCCCTCATATGTATCAGTAAGGAGTGCCACAGTCCGATCATCATGCCCCTGCATACCTTGCGAAGCCATAGTCCTTTCAACCCAGTTGCTTGGTCCAGGCTCGTCTGGCCCCGGTGGATGAAAAGCCCACCCTTGAGCCACTAAACTCGCCAAAGTCCCTGCACCTGGATTAATAACACTTGTGGAGGGGGGAGAAGGTTCGGATCTACGTGAACTAAAAGGTCTTAAAGGAACACAATAACCATTACGAATCCTATAGGGTCCCTGTGACCAGTTTGACCTCTCCAATTCAAGTAAAGCTATTGAACGATCATTGTTAGGATCATCTAGGGATAGCGAGAGAGTCGTGGACGGTTGTTGAGTGCTTAAAGGCTGAAAGTTGTGATTAGGAGGTTGGGAGGGGAGGGGGGGTTGGTTTAGGTCCAGATTAAAATTCAACTGTGATAGTTGGTTATGGTCTGGCAAGTGGGAGACATCCACATCCGGCCCCAATCCGAACCTTCTACCTGGGCTTGGGCTAAAATGCATTATGGAATGCCTCTAGATCCTTCCGAAATCGTCGTTGTAACACTAAATATCTCCGTTTTGTCCCAAGAATGAAAAGTGGGTGAAAACTCCTGGATATACGAAGCACGGTCAACTTATCATCACAAAAGAGATAATCTTGCTCCAACAGGAAACTTAGACACCACAATTGGCGCCGACGATCTCTTGATCTCCGAGTTCCCCTTGGATTCTTCTGTTTTTGTTTGGCTTGCTTCTTCACAAGCAACCTGATGTTTAGAACTTGGAAACCAACTAAAGAAGCTAGAAAATGAAGGCATTTTTCGAGAATATATAGTAGTATATATTTTGTTGCAAGTAGGAAGAGTCTGATATTATAAGCTTTTATTATATTGCTCTATTTGCTTTGTTGTCAAGTATGATATGATGCTAAGGTCCATTTTCAGTTGTGTATATATAGAGGTTGAGAAAGTAGCTAGTAAAGAGTAAAGACTATTCAAGACTTGGGCATCAAGTTAAAGTGCAGTATGCATGCATGTATTTAGTCTTTAAACCATTCATATCCAGAAGCTTCCTACGCTACTTACTAGATATATACATTTACTTTGAAATGCCACGAAATATCCGAGAAGATGCTCTGAAGTCTGATGAAATTGGGATGCTAGATGCCTAGATGTATACTTCTTTTCATCTTTTTTCTCGAAGGAATGTTCAAATTACGGGGCTAAATTATTACACAAATTCTTGGATAATATTGTCGCACTATAAATCTATAATCTATGGTTTGATGTAAGTATGTAACAACTTATAAACTGCTGATTCTTTTGTAAAAAAAAAAAAACTCAAATGGTATGAGATTTATGTCATTATTTGTATAGTCCATATTATTCTTGTTGAAATATATATCATTACACATGTTATATAATGCTCCCTCCGTTCCAAAATATAATTCTTTATGTCATTATTTGTATAGTCGATATCATTCTTGTTGAAATATATATCTTTACGTATGTTATATAATGCTCCATCCGTCCAAAACATAGTTCTCATTTTTCTTTTTTTACGATAATTTATGCAAGAGAATCTAAAAAGGATAGTAAAGATTTTTTGTTTATTTAAATAAATGTGGTATGGGAAAAGATGATTTTAGTTACTCATTGTAGTTAGCGGGATAACCTGTGAAAAAACATTGAAGAAAGAAAAATAAAATTAGAGAGACTAGAAAAATATCAATTGTATTCAACTCTGACGACTACAGACTACTACATGATTGGTCATTTGGTTGTATGATGCTAAAAAGCAAGTCATGAAGATGACATGAATAATGAATTGGTCAGGTTTCACCAAGGTAGCCGAAAACGATCCGTGAAAATGAAAGGATAGGATGCAAGAAAAAACAGATTAGTACATGAAATGTGATGTGATGAGGCTGCAAATACCACTGTACCACATGGAAGATGCTTACTTCCCCGTAGGTCTAATATTCTACGTAAGGCTTACATAAAAAATGAACGAGGTATAGGTATATAAAGCTGTCAGTTTGGTTAATGAACTGTTGGTTGAAATAAAACAATAAAAAGTTAAACTGAATTAAATTAACTCGGAGTAACTATAACTGAAATTAACTGACCAACCAATGTGTTGGTGTTTCCTTCAGCCTAGTAACCTTGTAGGGGTTAGTCCTTGGGCTGACTTAATTTCTGAAATTAACTGAAAAATATATATTGAACTGAAACTGAAATAAACTGTAAATGAAAAACCAAAACTGAACTGGAACTAGAGGTGGGCATGGGACGGGCCGGCATGCGACCTGCCCGACCCTGCACGAGCCCGCTCGAAGCCCGGCCCGACCCATTGTCCGCTACGTGGGCTGGGAACCTGTCACGGTCAAGAAATTTAATTTCCAGCCAGCACCGGCACGAGCCTGCGGGCCAAACGATCCTTTCCTTTTTACCCTAAAACTGTCAAAAATACAAAAAAAACAACACAAAACATGGGCCAGGCCCGCGGGAATCACGAGCCCGGCCTGCGGGCCCGTGGGCCTAGGCCGGGCCGTTGACTAATTTTTGAAATTTCAAACTCGGCCCGGCCCATGCCCACCTCTAACTGGAACAAACTGTTACCGAAAACAACTGTGAAAAACTGAAAAGTTAATCGATCAACTGAACTGATCTGAATTGAATGTTTAACTGAATTAACTGAACTGATTCAAATTGAAATTGAATTGAACTGAAACCGATTTAAACTTATTTTTAACAGTACCCCTAACTAAATTTGTATATGTTGAAACCCATAGAATGCACACTTGTGAGTGTCCCACATTGGAGAAAGAGGAGAGAATAAACCACTTTATAAGATTAGGAGTTACTCCTCCTATCACCAATTGGTTTTAGGAAAAATTGACAATAGAGGTCTGAACTTTGGGTGATAATTTTTAAAAGGTCTGAACTATTGATTAACCTGTGTAGGTCCCAACTTTAGGGGGTCTTAACTTTTAGCGAGCCTCGACGACTTAAAACTGAAGATTTTTTTTAAATCTCACCTAGTTCCTACATCCCTCCCTCAATTAACCCTTCTGATGTAATCCATGTTTTACAAGTGATGACATATTAAGCCAGTTTTAAGTCACTAAGGCCCGCTAAAAGTTAAGACCCGCTAAAGTTGGGACCTACCTAGGTTAATCAATAGTTCAGACCTTTTAAAAATTATCACCCAAAGTTCAGACCTCTATTGTCAATTTTTCCTTGGTTTTAGGATGGAGCCTCCTAGCTTGTAAGTGGGCTAAACTCTCCTCCTCCTTATTGGGTTACCCAGACCCATTTTCACATAATCTAAAAATTAACAATATATTACCCAAATTCACGATAGTACTCTAATTCACATACTTCCTCCGTTTCCTTTTAATTGTGACACTTTCCTTCTTTGGCATGTTTCATTTTAATTGTGACACTCTTTTTTTCACCTTAAATGGAAAGTTTGTTACTGTGATTTTACGATTTTACCCTTACTTATAAAACTGATTAAAATCTAATCCTACTTAATATGACCTTATTAATCCTAAACTCATTAAATGGCTCCCACCAAAAATCAAACCCCCTCAACTACCTTTCATCAATTGCATCAGAATTAAACCCCTCAACTACCTATTCATCAATTCAACCCCCCACATTTAATCTGCCCCTTCATCTTCATTCATTTATTCATCTGAAGCCTAATTCCTCTATCTTCACTTCCCCTCTCTTTCTCTCCTTAGTTCGCCTCTCTCTCGTCAAATCTCCATTCTCTCTCTTCAACTATACCCTAATTTCTTCATTTTCAATTTCTCCCTGTCTCTTTGTCATCATTTTCTTCTTCATCATCCATTAACTCTTCAGATTTGGTAATTTGAGTCCCAAAAATCCTAAATTCCTCTTGAAAATGTATGTACCAAATCTGAATCCACTGACTGACGCAATTTTTGAAACAGATGATGCGGAAGAATTTGATTTGATTAAGGAGTTGATGAAAGACTTCCTTGAAGTTTTTGCGTGGCCTAGAAGATTGTTCGACAGTGGTGATGCCGAACAATTGCTTCGACCTGATGCGATGTGTGCTTTATCAATGATTGTTGAGGATTTACGCAAAGACTTCTCTTCCAAGGGAGTTTGTTCCTCCATTACCCGAGAATTCCAAAAAAAGGTAAGAACATGCCACCTAAAGGCCGGGTTTATCAATTGAGGTCCGGATCTACCTCTGCATATAAGGGTAAAGGTGATGGGGGAAAGGTTGAGAGTGGTTTAAGGACTACTCGTGAGATCATCTGTGGTATGATGGCTCCACATGCGAGTGGTTCTAATTTGGTCCGAAGAGGGGGGTCAAGTAGATGGAAGGAGAAAATGAAAAAGGAGAAAGAGGTGAAGGGAAAGGAGAAGGCTGAGGCTATTTGTGGGGATGCCTTTCCTGTTTATGATGATGAGGGGAAGAAGTATGAAATATATGTTGAAAAGGATGGGGGGTGGTCTGTGTTTGAGGTTTATGAGGACATTGTCTCTTCTGATGATTAGGAAGTACTTCTCGATGTGCCATTGATTCCCTGCACAACATCAGAATAGGATCCAGACTACCATACATTCCTACTCAGGCGTAAAGTCAGAAAAAAGAGTCCCTGAGGTTTATTCTTCCTGAGGTTATCTTTGTTGCCCTTGAATTGCTGCTTTGGAATTGTTGGTTTAGAATTGTTGGTTTGGGATGTAACTGTGTTGGTTATAATGAGTCTCTTCAATTAGTTTGTTCATGCGTGTAATTTGTTGGCTTGGACTGGTGATCATTATGCTACCTTTGAATTGTTGGCTTGGGATTTAACTGTCTTGGCTATCTTTGTTGCCTTTGAATTGCTATCTTGGAATTGTTGGTTTAAAATTGTTGGTTTGGGATGTAACTGTGTTGGTTATAATGAGTCCCTCCAATTAGTTTGTTCATGCATGTAATTTGTTGGCTTGGACTAGTGATCATTATGCTATCTTTGAATTGTTGGCTTGGGATTTAACTGTCTTGGTTATCTGTGTTGTCTTTCAATTGCTGCCTTGGAATTGTTGGTTTAGAATTGTTGGTTTGGGATGTAACTATGTTGGTTATAATGAGTCCCTTCAATTAGTTTGTTCATGCATGTAATTTGTTGGCTTGAACTGGTGATCATGATGCTACCTTTGAATTTTTGGCTTGAGATTTAACTATCTTGGTTATCTTTGTTGCCTTTGAATTGATGCCTTGGAATTGTTGGCTTGAGATTTATCTGTGTTAGTTATCTTTGTTGCCTTGGAATTGTTGCCTTGTAATTGTTGGCCTGGACTGGCTGACTTGGAATTGTTGGCTTTGACTTGTGATGATGATGCTAGGTTTATTGTTGGCTTGGAATGTAATTGTGTTGGTTGTCTTTGTTGTATTGAAATGTAACTGTGTTGGTTATCTTTGTTGGTATGCATGAATTTGAGTGTTGGTTTTGTTTATTGAGTCATCCAAATGATGAAGGGACTCATATTTATGGGTAGAGGAAGGAGGGTGATCTACTCCACATTGATAATTTCATTTTGTTGAGGATTTAAATCACCCTCCCTATTTCTTCTACGACCCTTAAAATTATCCTTGATGGATTTAGAAGCCCTAATTGAGTCCCTTTGTCTATGATGAAATAGATGGCTAATGATGTTATACAATCAATATAAAACCTAATTGGTAGGGGGTAAAGCTGCTCAGTTGTTGAGACCTAATGTGTGTTGTTGTTGGAGGTACACTAAGTCTCCTTTGTAGTTTATTGTATTGAATCATACATATGATGAAGGGACTCATGTATATATGTGGTAGGAGAAATATGGTTGACTTGCTCCACATTGAAGAATTTCATTGTGTTGAGGATTTAAGTCAACCAACCAAATTCTTCTTTGACCCAATACACACTCCCTGATGTATTTACAAGATGCAAATAGGAGTAAGCCTTACATATGTTTTGAAGATGTAAATAGGAGTAAAGCTAAACAATAAACATAAACCATGAGGTAAATTATATTTGATTATGTATCTTGCGACACTAGTTAATTTTCATATATCCCGTTGTTTTCTGCACAAAAAACTGGCTTCCTACCTAATTACACAAAAACTGTCTTCATACCTAATTACACAAAAAACTGCCTTCTCTGTTTTTTCTTCAAAATGTTGGCTTCTCTATATTTTTCTTTCAAAATAGTGCCTTATCTGTTTTTTCTTCAAGAGGTTGCATGCTCTGTATTTTCTTCAAAATGTTATCTTCTTTGTTATTTTTGCAAAATGTTTCCTTCTTCATCTTCAAAAACTATTCTGTCATTTCATCAAGGTAGTCAAATGCTTCACCAACATTAATGAACCTCTCATTAAGTTAAGCAACTGCCTCATCAATCACTGTTTGATCAACTGTGACATTTTGCGGAAGTAAGCCTTGTCTTTATAACCTTCTTTTTCCATGATGTGGGTTCTTGTAACTATTTTCCCCCTTGCACTTAAAAATTTCAACCATAACATATTGCAATTGTAGCCACGTATACTTCAACACCTCTGTGTCAAAAAAAATCATAACAATCTTGAACCTTTGTGATCAAATCATCTAGGGTATTAGGAAATGACTGATACTGCAATGCTTGTATTGCTCTGAAAAAACCTAAGCTAGCACATTTAGGTCAGGAGACTGAGCTGGTTGATTTATCAACTTTATGTTGAAACCATTTTAAGTTGCTGCTGCCAAAAATTGTGGGTCATCTGCATGAATATGTGGCCTTGCATTATCTTGCATTGCTGGATGTAGATGTCTTTTGACAAACTAACCCTCAGGCCAATTCCTGATGATGGCAGGAATCACATTGTTGATGATCATATCCCTCATTCTTTGTTATGTGACACTATCAAGTGCTTTAGTTATGAGTGTGCCTGCTCTTCTGTTTTTTGTTGAGTATTTGGCAGTGACATACTCAACAAATGGATAGATACCAAACTTCCCATCATGTATCATCTTCCCTTCATTGTCCTTGATGGGTCTTGATGTTGCACACATGAACATAGCCTTTATTTTGTAACTCTTAGAAACACAATGCCTATAAGAATCATCCTCAGCAGGGAGTAAGTAGAACCTCTTCATATTTTGGTGTAAATAAAACCACTTCTCATCAATGTACATTACATTATGCATATCAACAAATGTTGGTGGTTCTGTGCAGGTTACTGGAAGTATATGTTTCAATACCCACTGCATCCTATCCAGCTTGTGTTTCTCTGTCAACTTGGGATGGTTGCTGCTTGTATGGCTTCGCAGTTTTTCCTGTTTTAAGAGTCTATATACAGCAACATGAGGTAGTTTAAGATGTCCAGCAAATGCCCTAATATTTGTCCTCAAATGAAGTGGGACTATCTGAAGCCATGCCTCATCATAGACTTTAAGTTTTTTGCCACATTTTCCCATTTTTTTGCTCCTTACATCTATAACATGGTCATTTGCTCTTTGTTGTTTTGCATCATTCCATATTCTATCTAGTATCATCTTATGAATTTTAAATTTTTTTGAAAATTTTCTTTTACCACCCCATGGAAGTTTACCATGTATTTCCAAAGTAAGAAGTTCATCAATTAACTTTCTTCTTGTCTCTAAACTCAATTCTTGTTTCTTTCTACTTGAACTTACAATGACATGTTCTGCTGGTTGTAGTTCCAGTTGATGTTCTTCTGGTTGGTATTGATTTTGATGTTGATGTTGCGGTGAATCGGTGATTGTTCCTCTGTTTCTGTCATTCTGCCTGCACCTTCGTTGTCTGAGTCTGAATTCTCATCACTATCATAATGAGTGCCCATTTCATGCAGCAACAACTCCTCTTCCATGTCTTTAATGTCTGGGAGATGTTGAAGGCTTTGAACACTAACCTCCTCACCATTTAATGGCTCCATTTTGGTAGATATGTGTGAGGAATGAAGACTAAAGTTGAAAGTTCTTTTTTGGAATTTTAATCCCCTAATTTCTAAAATTAGTACTAATTACAGTGTTGTGTGTGTTGTGATGTAATTAATATTTAAACTTGGTACTTTGTGTAACTACACCATTTTAGGTGAAAAACATTCTTTCTCTCTCTTCATTTTGTGTAAAGGCCCCTCTTTAAATTTTGGGGTATATATAGAAGAGAGAGAATATGGTGGTATTATTTTGGACAAATTTGAATCTCATTTGCAATTTAAAAAATTTGAAAATTTTAGCTCCAATTTTGTTTTGGAAGGCAAATCTGCCTTGGCGGGAAAATTTCCCCACTTTTTTACACTCCCTCCAAATTCTCCACATTCACGTGGGAATTCAGGGGGCCTACATTTCTCTCTCCTTTGTTTTTATTTGTACCCATGTGCAGTGGTCCCCCTTTCCTACCTAATTTCTTTCGCTTAACCCTTCTACCCCTCCTCAAATTTTGCATAGGGAGTTGTGAAAAAAAAGTGTCACAACTAAATTGGAATGGAGGAAGTACAAAATTTGTTGTGAAATTTTTTTATTAGTAATTTAATTTATGACATATAACTTAATTTCTTGATAATTTTCAACTATGTCAAGTTCATTGATTTTACACTTCAAACCTAATTTACATTTTACAACTTTATGATATACTCTCACATAAAATTTATTATAATTATTTTATTATTAGTAGATGAATTTATGACATTGTACTTTATAGCTATATGAAACTGAAGCTGTTAATTTTATCTTTTGTTATGTACTTCATATAACATGTAAGTGGCAAAAGTTAATGTAGAAAACATCAAAATAATTGGTCAATATTGATAGTTTGATTTCTCAGAATAGAAATGTAATATATAAATATAGACAAATGGAGTAACATATAATTATACTCCCTTCAATTTTTTTTAGTTTACTCACTTCACTTTGGGGTTGGGCGGAACTAAGGATGAAATATAAAAAAATGAGAAAGAAACTAAAAAGTACAAAAAAATGAGTTAAAATACTAAAAAGTTGATGACATGGGTGTAGAGAGGAAAGTGTGTAAACTTAAAAGAAATGGGAAGAGTAAGTTTTAACTTGAAATATGTGAATGTATTGTTATAACTAAAATAAAAGGTAATATGAATACATAATATTTCAATTACTCACTTATAAGTTGAACGAGGAATTTTCTAACAAATAACATATAACATGAAAGATGTGTATATATTGTAATAATAATAGGTAAGCCGATAGACATTTATTTATTGAAATTCAAAAGTCTCATTATTCAAAATTTACAAGTAAATACTAACTATTCAAAAAAAAAATTCAATCAATTACAACATAATTACAAAAGGAGCCTTGAAACTAAATACAACTCCAAAGCTTCAAAAAAATATCTTCTTGCTACATGATTTGCCATTTGGCTTCCAACTAAGAAAAGAAATAATCAGTAACTCAAAACACAAAGAAAAAATGAAGTTATCTTATTGCAATCAAAGCATAACAAAAACCAAAGATTTGTACAATAACAAAATACAGAGGGTGAAATAGGCAAATACTCATCACCAAACGATAAAGAATGCTCCCAGATTTACAACAGATGAAGAATGCTTGCATAATACTCGTCGGAATTGATGCAGCTAGGGGTGTTAATGAGTTAGGATGGCTCGCAAACTATTCGAGTTCGGCTCGGTCAAAACTCGGCTCGAGTGGGCTTAACTCGAGTTCGGGTTCGGATCGAGACCCTAACGAGTTGAGTCTGAGCTACCTTAATCTCGGCTCCAAAGCTCGCAAACAGGCTCGAGAGTTTTTCAATTACTATAAACATTTCATAATTTTTAATATAAGATAAAATTTTAATTAATAATTATGGTTAAAAGCAACCATGTTAGTAGTCATAATATTTTCAAAGTCGTGATTTTTGGTTTTAATGACAAAGTTGGGATAGCCGTTAAAAGCCCACTTGTATACTTTTCGCTTCATGATTTGGGACAACTAGGGGTTGAGGCGGATCCAAAACTTTAAGTTTGGGGGGTCTTGAACAAGCCATCTAATATGAACTAATATGAATATATTAAGTAAAATGAGAAATTGAACAATATTTTATGATACACTGATACACATATCGGCAATGAGAACCAAGTCAATCTCAAAGTTTATAATTTTCATGTCAGCTATTAGAAAATGCTTTCATTGTATTCTTTTTTCATAAACCATAATCTTTTCGATATATGTAGCACTTTAAATTTTTAAAAATAACAAGAAATTTAACTTTAATGCCTCAAAAACATATTTTTGTCCATTAATTTCTGAATTACTTATTTATCAACAAAAAAGTATAACGAGTTGAAAATTAGAAAGTAACATAGAGATTAATAAGTAGTTCACCATACTACATAATTATTCTTTTACTTAGTCAAATTTAGTACTACATATAAAAAGTAAATGTAGTCAAATTGTGGCATTTATTTGGGAGCAAATAAATTGATTATTAGAAATGTATACTCAAAATTACTTGTTAAAGACTTGGAGCACATAAAAGGAAATGAATTTGTAGTCTTTAAATTGGTTTAAAGAAATGGACAAAAATTAGAAAGAAGAAAAGGAAAAGAAATACTAAAAATCAATTACTACTTTTTTTCCCGATAGGAAAAGTTCATACAACGAAAAGCAAAACAAACTCCCAATATTTCAATTATTATCATACTCCCTCCGTTTCGTAAATATCTTCCTTCTTTCCGTTTAAGTGCGTTTCCAAAAGATATTCCCTATTTTACTTTATTCCTTATTTGGAATTTGTTTTTCCTTTTTACCCTCTCATGTCCCTATTATATGGTCATCCATCATTACATCATTAATTCAATTTTACTCCATTTCTCTCTCCTAATTTGACCCTTTTTTATTCTTTTATTTTTTTATTTTTTTTATTTATCTTAACCCATTTCTCTCTCCTACTTTACTCACCCCACACAAATTAATTCTCATTGGTATCTGTAGTAACAATAACAAGGAAGAACTTTAGGAAACGGAGGGAGTACACAAGAAACTAACATAACCATCCAAAAAATTTACAAAGTTCCAAATGTATTTATAGTAAGTATGGTTGTTGTCCTTAAGGTGTGGAGGCAGGTGGCCGGTGTACCATAGAAAAAGAAATAACAAAGTTGTATAACAAATATAAAAATAAAGAGCAAAATTTCACTTTTAAAAACAAAATTTCTTGTAGAGACAAATCCCACATCGGTGGGCCGGGATAGCTCTTGAGGAAATACTTACAAGTTATTATAAAGAAAGCCTTCTTGAAAACTAAAATTTTTGGCAGATCACCTCTTTTGTCAGCTAAGTTTATCATCTAATTTGATTAGCAACTTAGTTCATATTTACAAATATATTTATCTTTATTTATCCATGGAAATCAAATATAAAAAATAATCTTTCTTTTCTATTATTTGCTTTTTTTAGTCTCAAATTTGATTCAAATTATGTTCTTCATAATTGCAAAGATTACCTTCAAATCTTTGTGCTTTTCTTTTGTCTTCTTTTTAATTTTGATTTACTTGTGAACGATTTTGAATTCTACCTCTTATTATCTATCATCGATAGTATAGTTAAAACTTCAAATGTAGTACGTTTTCTTGATCTGACCTTATTATCCTTTATGTAATTGACTTACACAAATTAAAATTATATAAACACAGTAAAATTATCATTTCTTTACATGACTATAATTTTGTGCAAATATATACTACTGATTTTTTATTTTGACAATTTTTATTTTAATGGAAGATTTGATATTCTTAAATGCATTTGTTATCTTTATTTTTTTTGTAAATTTTTGTAGTCTTTTCTTTTTTAAAACCCAACATTTCAAGTTATTTAATTCTAGTTTTTAAAAATGGCAAATTTTTTGATTGATTGAGTACCCATTATTATCTTGAAATTTAAACAAAATTAATGTAATTAAAAATTAAGTGTATATAGTCATTTAATAGGGAGACACCATGCCTTCCCCTTTCACTTATATAATAGAGATTCATGTAATAATTAGTATATAAATGTCAGAATAAACTTTGATCACAAATTTTCACTATTATATAGGCAAAACAAATAGTTATGTAGGATGTTAGATTGGTCATCTCAATATTTAGTTTTTTAAATTTCATTTAATGGTCAAAGTAGTACATTGCAGATCGTGAAATTACGAATGTTGCATAAATAAGTAGTGTATTGAAAATTATGAAATTACAATTGTTTGCATAAATTATGAAACCTATGAAGCATATTATAATTGCCCCATGTACATTACACAGAGAAATTAGTGCACGATCTTTGTGAATATAGTTAAGTACGTACCCCAACTCATTTTTTATTAGGAAAGATAATTGACAGGAATACTAATTCTTGCTAGGCTACTAGCTTGTAGGGGATAACAACTTAGAGGCTAGATACAAGGTTAAAAAAACCCATATAATAATTGACCAAAGGCCTACTACCACCGCAACAGATTTCCCTAACATATTGTTGAGATAAGGACGGATTCAAACCCTAAACAAAACATTGTAATTCAGGACGGTACTACACGAGCTACCACACACCTCTCCTTTAGTACCCCAACTTTTATAATTATAGCTTATTAGTTATAAAACCTATGAAATCACAAACACGATAGAAATAATTTATAAAATTAATTTAAACAATGTTTGGGGTTTATTTTATAATTATTTTGCAATTTAGTTAGCTTTTTTTAGAAGAAGAGATATTTGGCCCGAGGACCAGTACATTGGCTCAGAAGTTGCGTACAAGATTTAAGAGTCCATAAACGAATGGGTCTAAAGGCCACTGTCCACTACAAGAGTGGAATCCCCCGACTTCTTGTTAGGATGAAGATCAAATCTTGGGAAAAGCCTTGGAATTTGAGGTGGTACCACATTGATTTACCACCTCTTACTCGTTAGCTCTATATTTATTTTTTCCTTTACTTGAGGAGAGAATTTATGTTATCATTTATTGAATGTCTAAATATTTCCCTGTATTTTACTTACTATCGCCTTAATATGTATTACCTCTATTTCTTTTTAATCTACACATTTTTCTTCTTGGTCTGTTTCTTTTTAATCTACACATTGTTGCTTATTCTATTTTTGATAACATGTCACATCTACTTTCTCTTCTTTTTCCACCCATGTCATCTACTTTTTAATATTTTAACCCACGTTTAATTTTTTCTCTCCACCTTTTTAATTTATCTCTCATACTTTTGCACTTTCTCCTTGGTTCTCCCCCAAAGTGAAGTTTGTAGATTAATTTGAAATGGAGGTAATAATAAGTAGTCATACCATTATGCGTGTAAAGTTTAAACCCCTTCATTCTCGTTCCCTTTCCCTCTCATTCTTACTGACTCTATCTCTCTTATTCCTTTTCCCACTCTCTTTCCCTCTTATTTTCATCTTCCCATCACTGAAGACACCATCCACTACCGTGGCTCTACTCAGGTCTGGCCAACTCAATTCATTGACGCCACACCATATCATCGAAAATACCTCATTGGAGAAGCCAAATGGACAGGGATATACCACCAAGTCAAATCGAAGGCTAAATTCAGACAAAATAAAAGATGAAATTCGGGATCTTTAGTTAAATTATAGGCCAAGAAAATTGGAATTTCTCTTTATAAGCCAAATCGCGACAAAGATACATCCACTATTGTTGCCTCTACTCAGATTTGGACAACTCAGTTCATTGCTGCCACACCATATCATCAGAAATACCTTGTCGGAGAAGCCAAATGGACAATGATACACCACAAAGCCAAATTGAAGGCTAAAATCAGACAAAATAAAAGATGAAATTCAAGATCTCTAATCAAATTATAGGCCAAGAAAATTGGGATTTCTCTTTATCCAAATCGACAAAGATACACCACCAAGCCAAATCAAAGGCAAAATCTGACAAATTAAAAGATGAAATTCAAGATCTATAAGTAAATTAAAGGCCAATTTTTTTGGTGAGACATCTATTGTAGACGTCGATGAACGCCTGAGCCTGTGATGGGGTATTTATAGACGCCTCACCAATTATCAATTTTTTTTTCAAATGATATGCTATGTGGGGAAGAAAAGAGGTAAATTTTCAACATGCTTCATTCTTTTCTTGTCTTGTTTCCTAAAAAATATGGATAATTTCATAGTTGATTTCATATTGATTATTTATTAGTGTATAAATGTGAGAAGATGCTAATTGAGTTTGGATCCGGAGTGTAAAACAACATATAATTGATGAGAACAACAATCACTAGTCCTGAAACCTCTCAGCAATTTTTTATATAATTTATCCGTTTTTTTACATGTTATATTCTCACTTTTTATACTTGTCAATGTAAAACTTTGAGTACATATATTTGTAATTTTGTATTTTTTAAAATTAGAAAAGTACATACTAAAAATACGTATTAAGACAAATCTTACAAGATCACACATGACTATAATTTTATTCACTAATAAATCACAAAACAATGGTTAAAGTGAATTTGTAAATAGTGTAAAATATCAAAGTATAACACGTGAAAAAAAAAAGAAATATAGAATTTTCAATTAATGATGTGATTTGCTGGGAAGAAAAGAGGTGAACTTTTCAAGATTTTCGGAGAGGTGGTCAATGCCGACAAGCTTAGGTGGCCGGCATTGGGTTGAGGTACAATGATGAAAATCTTCAATGTTGGAATAAAGGAGGGAAAGGGAAGATTAATTAGAGCCTTAGAGGGAAAGGGAGGGAAGAAAAAGGGTATGGTGGGTGTATAAAAGTACAACATATAGGTCATAGGGTGATACTGAGAAAAACTAGGACGTCATATGAATGTATTATTCACCAAGTAGTACTTGATCTAGTGGTAAGGAGAGTCCCCTTCCAACCTCAAGGTTGGGGGTTTAATCCCCACTAGAGGCACTTTAAGGATAGGGATTCCCCTTACTCTTTCCCTTTACTCTCAAGTGTCTGGCTCATTAAGACCCGAGCGACATCCGGGCCACTTTTCTTAACCAAAAAAAATAAAAAAATAGAAAAATGAATTTATTTTTCATTAATTAATGAAATAGCTTAGGAATTCATTTTTCCTCCAAATAAATCCTGGAGATGATTTGTTTTCAAAAACTTTTAGTACTCCTTATAAATTGTGTATGCTCTAAAGAATAGGAGTTAGCTCAAGTGGGTAGAGCGCTCCCTCGTGACCCCTGAGGTCAGGGGTGCGATCCTTACCCCAGCACTATGTTGGGGTATTTCCTTAGCATGCTATACATGGCTTACCAGCCAATGTGTTGGTGTTTCCTATTTACACTCTAAAGTAGAGGGCATGTGTTGCTTGAGAATCTGAGAAAACTAATAAGTCTAATATTAGAATCAAGAGCAAGAATACACAAAAATGTTGCAAACCAATTTTATCTTGATATGTTCAATCTTATATTGAGCCAAATCATCAAAATAGGACTAGATGTACACCTTACATGAGCTATTGCTGATACTTAACAAAATGTGCTACGAATAGAGAAAAAAGAAGTAAAGAAGAGTTGGGATAAACAATATTGAATTCTAAGGTAAGATTTTTCTTTTCAGAAAAAAATGAATCCTATGATAAGAACCCGTATATATTAATTCAATCAAAATTTTGTGACCTAGAGTCTTAAAAGAGAGCCAAGGCCGCAAAAAAAAAAAGACAAGATTAAAGATAGAATATGATGGAGATATGTGTTATTCCAACACCTACTATTTTGTGGCTACTACACGAATTTTTTGTAAAATAGTACACCAATTATGCCATTGTAGCGTACTCTTATCTCAACCCTAGCCTTTCATGATACGCCATAAACTCGATTGGGCGGAGCAGATCTACTAATTCTTTGATTTCAGTTAGTCAGAGCCTCAGAGGTATCTTAATCATATATAATCAGCATATATCACAGGCGAGAGAACGTTGCACCAGAAGGAAAATAAGACATCGGAATCGGCGCTGACGATTTCTTGATTACCTTAGATTCGCTCTTTGGCTCTTTTTTTCTATGACTTGCTTCTTCACAAGCAACTTGATGTCTGGAATTTGATGAGAAGCAACTAAACAGGCTAGCAAATGAAGGCATTTTCAAGGAGTTGTTTTTTTGTTTTTTCAAGTGTACCGTAAACTGGGAAGTTTGCTTAATTAATAGAGATTTGCCAGAGAAGATAGTCTACTACTATTGCTTTGGTTTTGAGAAGTGCGATTGTGTTATGCTTTCAATTTTAGGGGATATATATATTGTGGGGAGTAGTGATGAGCAAGAAATGAGTTTAAAGAATTTGTCTGTTAAGTATTATCATTAAGGTTGATTTGGTCATGGGTCACATCATCTATATTTGAATTTTCTAAGACCTGAAGCTTCCTAAGTACACTAATTCAAGAATACTATTATACTCTTATCATCCGTTTGGTAGTTGTTAATAAATTACGGTAATGAGAATGAATTAAAAGTGTAATTTTTATTAGGGAAATATCCTTAAAATCTCCATGGGAAGACATTTTTTCTCCATGTGCAAACAATCTCACCCCTAAACTTGTATTTTTGTCCTCAAGCATAAGCAATTTTCATTATCACTCATTACCACCTAAAAGGTGGTATTGGATGAGAATGAAAATTCAAGAAGATAAGTGGACACTTTAGGATAAATTAGCATTACCATGGGAACGGACAATGATATTCTTCACAAATTTACATACAAATTTATTTCTATTACCACTATTTATAACCAACTACCAAAAGGGTAGAATAAGTTGAAGACTTGATACGATTGGATATTTAGGAGTTCCCTAACCTCGTATCGAGAGTCTCCAAACTTTCTTTTCTTCTTACTTTATAGAAAAAATGATTGGATAAATATGTCTTTACTTTTTCTTTATTTTTCAAATTACCAATAAATCAAGCAAATTAAAGAAAATGTTTATATTGATCCAAATTGTAACTCAAAGGGTTGTCAACCCTCTTAACACTGAATTTTCATTTGTCATTTATATAATTAAACATTAATATTGTTACACTTCTCTCTCCAAATTATTGCACATACATTAATATTTTATTTTATATCTGTCTAAGAGAGTGTTTGGTTCATATGATTTTGGTATGAGGTATGGGTTTAAAATGAGCAAAACTCATACTTAGTGTTTCTTTAATAATTTGATAGATTTAAAACCCATACCTCAAACCCATAAGGTATGAGGTTTAGAAACCCAAGAGGGAAGGTGGGTTTGGCTCATACCAATACCTCTAGGTAGGGATGACAATCCAGTCCCAATCCAGCCCTAGTCCGCTCCGAACTGAAGGAAAAAATCCGATTCGACTCTGACAAAAAAGTAATCTGACTCCAACTTCGTTTAAAAAATCCGACTACGAGTCGAAGAAGGGTCGGAGTCGGATCTCATAAAATAATCCGACATCCGACATCTGAATCCGAATCTGACTTTGAGTCAATCAATCTTTTTTCTTATTTATGCTAATATATTATTTATGTATAATTTGACTTCGACTTTCAACCAATTGTATTATAAAGGATTTTTCCATAGAAGAAATGCTTGTTAAAAATAATAGTAATATTTAAATTATTTGTACTATATAAGATTTTCATATGATGATTAGAATAAATTATAATGATTAAATTATTATATTATAGAAGACTATTCTACTATAAAAAATTGGCAGAAAAAAAAAGATCGGGTTCGGAGTCGGGTGTTCGAATTTTAAGTCGAATCAGATTCAGATGTTCGGATTTTAAGTCGGATCGGATTCGGATTTTCGGACTCGGATGTTTGAGTCGGAATCGGACTCAGATTTAAAATCCGACTTCTTATAGGGTCGGAGTCGGATTATGGATAATCCGGTTCAAGTCCAACCCGTTGCCATTCTTACCTCTAGGTATTAAATAGAAGAAAAAATTCCATTCCCAAATAAAATCAAACACATGGTGTTATGTATCAAGTTCCAAATCTATACCACCATGATTTCATTCCTGATTCCAAACTCATACCTCTATATAAACCAAACGCCCTCTAAAAGGGTTGGCAACTCTTAGAATCACTCAAATATTTTTTTTTAAAATTTTGTTATTTGTTTGTTTCAAAAATGTTGCAATATCATGATTATTTTTAATTTGTAATTAATATTAGAAGATGACCAAAAGTTTAAATTATTTGAATTAGCAGAGATTCTGCGTATCAGTTAAATATAGAAGTTTATCAAGAAAATTGACATAAATTATGATCCTTCCATATGTGGGTTAATACAAGAAGATCATCTAATTTTATAGTACTTTGGGTTTTCCTATGGGATACCCCGTGTTTTTTTAAAATTGTACGTTGTACTCCTTATATTATTTTTGTTTTATATAATACCTTTTAACTTTTTATTAAATTTTCTCTATATACCATTGTTATTTCTTATTTATCACGGACGTTAATGTGAATATGAAATGGTCCGTCAAATCTGTCATTATTTGAAACGACCTCAGAAACTTATGTCCTCTAACTCCAAATCTATAGTTCCAGATGCTTTTTATTTTCTCGTGAAATTTTGATTATTTCATATCTAAATAAGCAACAACGAATCTATAGATCGAGCTTTCTTGGGAAATTTTCCTTCCAAATGTGGGGAAATAAAAAAACTGACGCTCATTGACCTTAACAAAAAGGTATCATAGAGAAAATTTAAAACAGTTGAAGGGTAATACATAGAACAAAAAACATAAGAGGTACATCATAGAATTTTGAAAAACACAGAGGTATATCATAGAAAAATCCTTTATTTTAAGATTGATATGTGCAGATAAGTTAACGATGGCTTAACTAGCCGAAAATTCAATGACAATTCCTAAAACATGGAAATAAAAAGGAGATCCTAAAAGGTGAAAACTCAGTGATTCCGATCCTTCTTTTACCCTTAACTTTATTATTTATTAATATCAAAATATCCCAAAAATAAAGTTCATATACGAGTGATTCATGAGAACACTTGATTCACTCAAGTGTCAAGTGATGACTTGTGAGCTTATCTGACTGTAATTAAGCATGATTTCATAGAAAAAATCCTCGATTTAAAAAATAGTACAAGTTAGAAATAATTAGCTAATGTCATGCCTCGTGATTCATGAACTGTTAAAAATACTTAAGATTGACAAATATACATTCAAAGCTACTTTTACAAATTTCGTTTGATTGTTCCAAATTAAGTATAATATGAGTTGACGAAGAAAGTCCGTCAGTCTAAGTGGGACAGTCGTGACTCGTGATGGGATGATCCCAAAAAACCCCTACGCTTGCGGACCAAGTATTCTAGCCCGCCTCTTTTTCTACCATCTTTCTAAACACGGAATGCGTAAGATGAAAATTCTTTTTTTATGACAACGTATTGTGTCGGACTCGTCCGATCATAATTTTTGGTCGGACGACTTTCAGGTGGTTTCAATTTTTTTCAGTTAGTCTTAATTTTTTTTAGGTAGTCTTCATTTTTTTTCAGGTAGTCTTCATTTTTTTTAGTTAGTCCATTATTTCTTTTAGTTGGCCCATTATTTCTTTCAGTTGGTCCATTTTTTATTTCAGTTGATCCATTATTTGTTTCAGTTGGTATACATATTACGAAACAAAGTCCAACTGAAAGAAAACAAAGTCCAACTGAAACAAACCAAAGTCCAACTGAAAAAAAAAAACAAAACACTAACCTCTGCTTTCTCTCACTTTCTCCTCCTTCTTCATTCCTCTTAGAACTGAAAAAATTCAAAGCCCTGGTTTTTCTCCAAGCCATATTCATCTTGCTTTACCATAATGTCATCCCTTCTTCCAGTAACAACATCATCAAAGACAGGCGCAATGCTTTTTCGTTGATTTTCTCTACTTTTGCAACTCTTCTCTTTTCCAACTCTTCAATGTTCCTCTCTCCTTCATTTGTTTTTCTGGTAAGGTTATCAATTCCTCTAATTTTTTTGGTGCGCGATCTAATTCACATCATTTATGCTGTTTGTAATTTCGAGTTTCAGGTTTTTGTTCGTTTTCTAGTTGAGGACAATATGATTCCTCTTCTAATTGTCCCTTTTAACTATAAGAGCCAATAAGAAATGGAGTAGGCAATTAGACAAATTTTCCTATCGCGTTGCAGTGATCTTCTTCGGTGGGGAAGATGACAGGAAGGCGTTGCTTATACAAACCTAGGCCAATAATGGTTTTGATGTATTGGGCTCAGCCCGTCTGACAGTAAACAATACGTCAGACGGTCTGACCCAATACTTTCACTTTTTTTATAGTTATATTTCGTAATGTCGATGTGTTAGTTTTACATGCATGCAATAACGACTCATTGTAATAGTTTAAGCTGACGGTTTTTTCAGTAAATGATATGTTTTATTCAACTTATTAAAAGTTACTTTCAACAAAATAAGTCTAGAAAAATTATTGATCTGATCTTAGAGCAATACCAATGGTTAGACCAATTTTAGGACTCACCAATTATTTTAATACGTCCTCTTTCCTCCACCTCATTTATGCCCAACTTACCCAAAAATCCTTATTTTCTTTACTCCAAATGGTTAGACTGATTTATAGGATCATTAAACTCTCTCTCCTACTATTTACCATACTCCAAAAAATCAAAACTAAATTAACTAGCCCAATCTACTCTTGCCACATGTCCACCACTATATAGCTTTGGCTGACATTTTTTGGGATGGACGGTTCATCTAGAGGTGATCATGGGCCGGGCCGCGGCCAAAAAAATTTGCCCATTGACCGAGCCGGGCCCCCCTAAATTGCGGGCCGAATTTTTCTGTCCAAACCCCGCTATTTCGGGCCTAAAATAGCGGGCTTTTGCGGGCCAAAACGGGCCGGGCCAAAAAATAGACTAAAAAGTCGTTTTTGGCTTGCCTAAAGCCCGTCCAAAGCAAAAAAAAAAATACGACCGGGCCGGGCCCGGCGCGGCCCGCGGGCCGAAAAATTCAGCCCAAAACCCGGCCCAAAAACGGGCCGGGCCAAAATGATCACCTCTAGGTTCATCCCATTGCCCAGTTCATCTTCTTCTCTCTCCTCTTTGTACTCACTCTTTTATTTTTTTATTATTACTTTTTCCCTCTCTCTCCTCATGAACCCTCAAGAGTCCAACTACTGTGTATGTTCTTTGTCCTCTATGTATAATATTGTG
This sequence comes from Beta vulgaris subsp. vulgaris, assembly GCF_026745355.1. Classification (NCBI taxonomy): domain Eukaryota; kingdom Viridiplantae; phylum Streptophyta; class Magnoliopsida; order Caryophyllales; family Amaranthaceae; genus Beta; species Beta vulgaris. The sequence continues at coordinate 9,998,768 of NC_079209.1, forward strand.
GAAGTATTTTATTGATTTTTTCATTTTGTCAATTTTCCTTTAGATATTCTTAAATGAATTATCTTTGTTTTTATTGTAAGCTTTTTTTAAGTCTTTCCTTTTTTTTTTTAACCTAAATTTTTATGCTATTCAAATTGTAGTATTTAAAAATGGCAAATACTTTGATTGATTATCCCTTATTATTTTAAAAATTTAGTCAAAATTGATGTAATTAGAAAAGTAAGGGTAATATAGTCAATTAATAGGGGAACACCACGCCTCTCCCTTCACTTATATAATAAAGATTAGTATGCAATTGCAATGACTAGTTTTAACTTCGCATAAGGTGGAAAGTTTAAGATCAAAAGCATATTTGGTTCAAGTCTATCGAATAGAAATACAATTAAATTAAATAGATGAGTGAAATAGTAATAAAATTTGCGAATATTTCATTATTCACCATATATTCCTACGATAAATTTTTTTATTCACCATATATTCCTCGCACATTTCGAAATTCACCATATATTCCTCAATCTCTTTTCAAAATTCACCATAGGTACTTAATGACTAATTGTCGTCAAATTTTTTAGTCATTAACCCCTAGTTATGTTACCAACCCGGCCTCAATAACCATATTTGGATCATTAACCTTAATTGACCACCATTAAAACACCATAATGACCCATTTTATCAGTCCTTCCCCATCACTCTGTTCCTTCTTTTTTTTTTTTTTACCTTAGGTGTTGTTTTAATGTTAATTTGTTAAAGAGTAATAGAATCAGGAGTTAAGGATCAAAAAAGTTGATAGTAGTTAATCATTAAGAGTACATGGGTAATCATCAAAAAACTGAGGGATATATAGCGAATTTTGAAAACATCGAAAGATGAGTAAAAAAACCATTGGGGTGTATGGTGAAAATTTGTAAAACTTGTTATCCTTATCGGAGGCTTCTTTCAAGCCTTGGATTGGAAAGAGAATGGTAATAATGTCTATCAATAAATATATTTTGTTACTTGAGGGTAAAGGAAATGTAATAAGCTATCAGAGACCACTGCCACCAAGTAATGGTAACTGATTAAGTAGAGGTTGAACCGAGTATTGGTAAAGGATTGGTAAAGTCATTTTCAGGCTCATTTGCCTTAAAATATCTTTGGGCTACAACTTAAAATTTTCTTTTTTTAAAGGATGCAATTAATAAAGTTTAAATGAAAGGGTTGCAATTAATAAATTGTAACTTTAAGGGGCTGACAAAAAATTCAATACATTATAAGGCGTTCCTAACAAAATATATATTGTCATGTGAAATCTCTCATTCACTCGAAACATGTAATGGCATATATGCCTAACAAGTTTATGTACTATAACATTTTGTAATATGAGATTCGAACATGCGACCACTAAGTTGTAAAGTAGAAGTCTTACCAACTTAACTAATTACTTCCTTCATTCCATACAGTTTTCGCACTTTTCGTTTAAGGCGTTCTATGAAGTTCTTCTCATTTCTACTTTATTCCATATTTGGCAAGTTTATAATAACTTAATATATGCATATGATCCACAAGTTGTCCACGATATGACACACTCTCTCTTAAGTTTATAATTTATGGATTTTCACCAGGTAACCATAAATATTACAAAAATGCATCAGGTGCCCTCGCAGTTTCAAAAATGCATAAGGTTCCCTAAGTTTTTGAAAAATACACTACTTAACCCTGCCACCAAGCTAAGTGTTATGTTAACTATCATATTTTTTTTTAAAAAGTAATCAACCTACTTAACCAAAATAAATCTAATTAACCTAGTTAATGTTACTTAGCTTAATCCTAATTAACACTAGCTAATTACATCCCCAGTTCCCCACACCATCCTAAGGCGCTCGGTGGCATCCATTTTAAAGATGAGTCATTTTGAAAGTCAAAAGTGTAGTAAATTATCATCTCAAAACAGGTTTCCAAAAAATTGACATATAGGTACTCATTTCGATCAGCTTCTTAAAACTTGTGCACCCTTAGAAAGCTTGGTGGCGTCTGTTTTCCAAACAAGGTCATTTAGAAGGTCAATAGTGTGGTTCGCCTCAAAAGTCATGCCCAAAGATTATGTATTGGTAATCATTTTTGATTGACTTCTCAAAATGCACTCACAAAGGGAGCTTCATGGCGTCCGTTTTTTCGAAAAAAAAGTCATTTGAAGCTCAACATTTTCCCGTTTAAGATCGTCTCAAATTACATACTTAAAAAAATTGACGTACTGATACTCATTTTGATCGGGTTCTTGAAATTCACGCTCCTTATAAACACTTGGTGACGTCCATTTTTCCAAAAAGAAAAAATTTGTTTTAGAGGTCAAAATCAGTGTCATTCATTTAAGATCGCCTCGAAACTCACAAAGTAACGTATTGGTACTCATCTTGACCGACTTCTTGAAATTCGCACATAAAGGGCACTCGATCTTTTTTTTTCCAGAAAAGTCGTTTTGAATGTCAAAGAGTCGTTCAAGATAACCTTGAAATTCATGCTCAATATTAGTACTCATTTGACCGGCTTCTCGAAATTAACGTCTTTAAAGAGCGCGCAATGACGTCCGTATTTAAAAAAAAGCTCGTTCTTAAGGTCAAAATGGCCCGTTTTAAACTATCTCAAATCATCACGTGTCCAAAGAATTGACCTATTGGTACTCATATTCTATTACCCTTAAGTCATGAATTAGAGGTGTGCTTTCTTACCTTGTACATAAATGCTCCTTCCTTCCTCTAAAGGTCTAAAGAACTACTCAAATGTTGTAGATGCTGACCCTTCAAAACGAATTGGATAGAAAGTAAGGATGGATCTACTTAATTTCTTTGCTTTATATAATTAGCAAAAAAGTGTGAGTATATTTTAGAGGAGATACAGGGCATGATTCATGAAAGAGAGTAAGGGTGAGGTAATTAATGTGATGAAATTATTATATATCTTCACCATAATACAACTAAAGTATAATAAGTAGTACCAAGCAATAGAAAAATGAATATTATACCTTTTTTTGAAAGGCAATGAATATTATACTTATAACTCTACATGATAATTATCATACATGAAATTTAATATTTTTTAATTAGTAAAGCGATACAAAACTTCTTTATCGAAGATATTATAAATAAAAATCGCTAAATAAAATAATTATAATTAAAGAATGACCATGATTCTCCTAAGATGAATATATGAAAATCTATCTAACTATTCGATAGATACACCTCAAAATATATACTTTAAATGACATTATAAAAAGACACTTAACATATACTTTTAGGTGTACCATATGCATAATAACGTGCCTAAAAATGCATTATGGAATGCCTCTAGATCATTCCAAAATCGTCGTTGTGACACTATATATATCTCTGTTTTGTCCCAAAGAATGAAAAGTGAGTGAAAACTCCTGGATCTACGAAGCACGGTCAACTTATTATCACAAAAGAGATAATCTTGCTCCAACAGGAAACTTAGACACCACAATTGGCGCCGACGATCTCTTGATCTCCGAGTTCCCCTTGGATTCTTCAGTTTTTGTTTGGCTTGCTTCTTCACAAGCAACCTGATGTTTAGAACTTGGAAACCAACTAAAGAAGCTAGAAAATGAAGGCATTTTTCGAGAATATATAGTAGTATATATTTTGTTGCAAGTAGGAAGAGTCTGATATTATAAGCTTTTATTATATTGCTCTATTTGCTTTGTTGTCAAGTATGATATGATGCTAAGGTCCATTTTCAGTTGTGTATATATAGAGGTTGAGAAAGTAGCTAGTAAAGAGTAAAGACTATTCAAGACTTGGGCATCAAGTTAAAGTGCAGTATGCATGCATGTATTTAGTCTTTAGACCATTCATATCCAGAAGCTTCCTACGCTACTTACTAGATATATACATTTACTTTGAAATGCCACGAAATATCCGAGAAGATGCTCTGATGAAATTGGGATGCTAGATGCCTAGATGTATACTTCTTTTCATCTTTTTTCTCGAAGGAATGTTCAAAGTACGGGGCTAAATTATTACACAAATTCTTGGATAATATTGTCGCACTATAAATCTATAATCTATGGTTTGATGTAAGTATGTAACAACTTATAAACCGCTGATTCTTTTGTAAAAAAAAAAAAAAAACTCAAATGGTATGAGATTTATGTCATTATTTGTATAGTCCATATTATTCTTGTTGAAATATATATCATTACACATGTTATATAATGCTCCCTCCGTTCCAAAATATAATTCTTTATGTCATTATTTGTATAGTCGATATCATTCTTGTTGAAATATATATCATTACGTATGTTATATAATGCTCCATCCGTTCAAAACATAGTTCTCATTTTTCTTTTTTTACGATAATTTATGCAAGAGAATCTACAAAAGAATAGTAAAATTTTTTTGTTTATTTAAATAAATGTGGTATGAGAAAAGATGATTTTAGGTACTCATTGTAGTTAGCGGGATAACATGTCAAAAAACATTGAAGAAAGAAAAATAAAATTAGAGAGACTAGAAAAATATCAATTGTATTCAACTCTGACGACTACAGACTACTACATGATTGGTCATTTGGTTGTATGATGCTAAATGACCAATCATATAACTCCACTCGGTAAAAAGCAAGTCATGAAGATGGCATGAATAATGAATTGGTCAGGTTTCAACCAAGGTAGGCAAAAACGATCCGTGAAAATGAAAGGATAAGATGCAAGGAAAAACAGATTACATGAAATGTGATGTGATGAGGCTGTAAGTACCACATGGAAGATGCTTACTTTCCCCTAGGATTAATATTCTACGTAAGGTTTACATTCGATTTTTTTTTAAAAAAAGATAATTGGTCTGAATACTAACCTCTGCTAGGCTATTAGTTTGCAGGGCATATCAACTTAGAGACTGAGTAAAAGGTTAGACGATCCAGAAGTAAATACCCCAATATATTGTTGGGATGAGGATTCGAACTATGGGCAATGCCTTGGAATTTGGGGTGGTACTCCACTGAACTACCACCTCTCCCTCAAGGTTTACATTGAAATGAACCATGTATATTATCCTACAAATTTTATTTTATTTTATTTTGAAACAGGATAGACAAAACTAGGTTAGTCTCTTATATGGGATCAACCTAAAACATCCTTTCGGATGATGGAAAGGAAGGAAAAATCAGAAAGTTCAAACCAACAATGGAGAGAACCACATGAGTGACCTTTGTGAGCCAATAAGCCCGCCTTCCTAAAACAGTGAGAAACCGTGACATTCCCACAACAAGCCAAATCGGATTGAGCATCCTCCACCAGAGCATTAATTCCCAAGGAATTTTCCAAGTCTTTCAGAGAGAATTGATAACAACCAGATTATCCCCTTCTACAGTAAGATTCTTAATACCAGCAGCTAAGGCAGCACGAACTCCTTCCCTCATGGCCCAGGCTTCCGCCATAAGAATAGAGTTTCTATGGTTAACAGACTTGGCACCCATAATAACAATTCCCCCAGAATCATTTCTAATGATGAATCCGCAGGAAGCACTACCATCTTGCAACTTGGACCCATCAAAGTTCAATTTATACGAGCCGATGGGAGGCTTAACCCACCAAACATCCTTAGGACCAGAAGAAGTAACAAACTGGGGGAACTTAGGCTTCAAACCATCATAAAAAGCCTCATTCTCCTCCTAGCTATAAGACCATTCCCGACCAAACTTTCTAATATTAAGCGCCAACTTAAAGCAAGATAATCCTCTCCCCTAAATATAATATTATTACGAGCAACCCAAACGTACCACCAGAGGAAATTTATGGTAATGAAATGGGTCTAGTCTAGATAATAAGTTACACGGACTTGACTTTAGGGAAGAAAAATATTCCTTAGAAAAAAAAAAGCGAGAATGGGATACTCGAGCCCATTCTTTAGCAAAATTACAATTTATATATCCTTCTCGCTTTCTTCTGTAGAAAATAATTCTTCAAATAATCTGTAAGAATATGCCTTGAATGTTGCCTTAAAGGTGTTCGAAGAAATGCGTAAAATAGGTGACCTGTGTCTCGCCCGACCAAGTCGAGCGGATGGCGCTCGGGCAATTCCGGTCGGGCCCGCAAGCAATTTGGGGAAAGTGAAATACCGCCCGGTCGGGCGGTTCGGGCGTTTTTGCAGGATACGCGTTTTCTAACGAGGATTATAATAAGGTTATTAACCTAATCGTTTTAGACGATGAATTAAGTCTAATACTATCTGTAATCTGTTTTTCCTCACATAATAAAATATTCTCCCTCTGCCCATGGACGTAGCCAATTTGGTGAACCACGTAAAATCTGTTGTCTGATTTTCTTTGTTTTGCATTCATTATTTGTTTCTCTCTCACGTCTATCATAACAAATTGGTATCAGAGCTTTGTGTTCGATCTGTGTAAGAAAGATGTTTGGGATGAATGTGAAGATTGATAAATTCACCGGGAGGAATAGTTTCAGTCTGTGGCAAATCAAGATGTGGGTTATACTAAAGCAACAAGGGTTGTGGGCACGGTTGGCAAAGAAATCAACGGATTCAGTCACCACTGAGATGGAAATTCTGGAGGAAAAGGCGCATTCAACAATTATGTTATATCTTTCGGACGACATAATCACTGAAGTTGTGGAGCAGAAAACTACTGTGGTTGAAATTAGAGTCTATACATGACGAAATCTCTAACCAATAAGTTGCTTTTGAAGCAACGTTTGTTCAGCCTGCGTATGCAGGAAGGTACGTCTCTGAGGGATCACTTAGATAAATTGAATACTATCTTACTAGATCTTCAAAATATTGATGTTAAAGTAGATGATGGGGATGCTGGTTTAATATTGTTAGTATCTTTACCTGTATCATATGATAATTTTGGGGATTCTTTTATTGTTGGGAAAGATAGTCTGTCGTTAGAAGAAGTAAGATATGCGCTCTTCATACTAGAGAGGTCCGTCATCAGGCATGTGGTTCTAGTACAGAGAATCAGGCATCAGGATTAGTTGTTACTGGGGTAAGGGACAAAAGAAATCTGTTAAAGAGAAAACGAACTATAAAAAATTTGAATTCTAAGGGTCCTAAAACTAATGATGTATGTAATTATTGTAAGGAAAAGGGGCATTGGAAAAATGAATGTCCTAAGAAAAAGAAGCAGTGGGACAACAATGAAGGTTCTGCTGCTCTGGCAGAAACTGAAGGTAATTCTGGGGAAGATCCAGCCCTAGTTGTTTATAACTAGTCACATTGTAGGGATGCGTGGGTTCTTGATTCTGGGGCATCGTATCATATTACTTCATGCAGCGAGTGGTTTTCAACTTATGAGCAGATAGATGGGGGAAATGTTTCTATGGCCAACGGTATTGCTTGCAAAGTAGTTGGAATAGGCTCTATCAGGGTGAGGACTCATGATGGTACATTCTGTACCTTGAACGAAGTTAGGTATGTTCCACTGATGATCAAGAACCTGATATCTTTGAGTCTTCATGATAGCAAGGGTTTCAGTATTCAAGGTGAAGGTGGAGTTATGAGTGTCTATAAAGGTTCAAAGGTGGTTATGAGAGGTATTAAAAATGGTATCTTATATATTATTCAAGGTTCTACTATGACAGGTTCTGCTACCGTTGCATCATATGAGATTCACAAGGAGAAGTTGACCAAGTTGTGGCGTATGAGATTTGGACACATGGGTGAAAGGGGGATGCAAATTCTGTCAAAGAGGGATCTTCTAGGTGGGCACAAGGTCCAGGATCTAGAGTTTTGTGAACATTGTGTGTTTGGGAAGCTTCGTCGTAGCAAGTTCGCAAAGGCAGTTCATACAACAAAAGGTACTCTTTCCTGTTGGGGCCCTTCCCGAGTTGCATATATTGGAGGTCACAAGTATTTTGTGTTGATGATCGATGACTATTCAAGAATGACTTGGGTAATTATGATGAAGCATAAAAGTGAGGCTTTCAAGAACTTCAAGTAGTGGAAGCTTTTAGTGGAAAAACAAGTTGAAAGGAAGATCAAAAGGCTGCGTACTGATAATGGTCTGGGGTTCTGTTGGTCTGAGTTTGATGAGTTCTGCAATAATGAAGGGATTGCTCTCCATCATATTGTTAGTAATACGCCATAACAAAATGAAGTTGCAGAACGCATGAATCAGACACGGCTAGAGAGAGCGAGATGCATGCTCTTAAATGCTGGGTTAGCTAGAAGATTTTGGGCAGAAGCTGTGAGTACAGCTTGCTATCTGATCAACCGTGGACCTCACACAGGTACTGAGTGTAAAACACCTTATGAGGTGTGGTCTTGTAAGCCTGCATATTATTCTCTATTGAGATTTTTTGGTTCTACTGCTTATTATCATGTAAATGAGGGTAAATTAGAACCTAGAGCTAAGAAGGGTGTATTTGTGGGTTTCGGGAGTGGAGTTAAGGGCTATAGAATCTGGTCACCTTCTGAGAGTCGTGTCATACTTAGTAGAAGTGTAAACTCTATGCTTAACTCTCCTGTGAAGTCTATTGTGGTGTCTGTTAGTAGTGATGTTGATAAACGGGTGGAGCTGCAAGTCACTCAAGATGAGAGTAAATCACAGCACCAAGGTGGAGAAGATCAACATGGTGCTACTAAAGAGTCTTCTAGTCATCATTCAACCACATCTAAAGTACATCAACCAAGCATAGCACTTGATAGAGCTAGAAGAGTTGATGTGGGACCTCCAAAGAGGTATGGTTTTGAAGCCATGGTTGCCTATGCACTATAGGTTGCTGAGGAGGTGGAGGTGAAAAATCATGAGCCATCCACCTATAAAGAAGTTGTTTCTGGAAGCAAGTTTGCTCAATGGCTCGCTGCAATGGGAGATGAGATGGAGTCTCTGGATAAGAATCAGATTTAGGAGCTAGTCACACGTCCTAAGGAGAAAAAGATTGTCACATGCAAATGGGTTTTCAAGCAGAAGGAAGGGTCTTCACTTTCTGAGGGGGTAAAGTATAAAGCTCGGGTTGTTGCAAGAGTGTTCACACAAAAGGGAAGGAGTTGATTATAACGATATTTTCTCATCAGTAATCATACATAATTCCATCAGGGTGCTACTAGCAATAATTGCACATTTAAAGGTGTTTGAATAAATGCGTAAAAGAGGTGACCTATGACCAGGTCGGGCGGATGGCGCCCGGGCAATACCAGTAGGGCCCCCAAGTAGTTTGGGAAAAGCGGAATATCGACCTGTCGGGTGGTTCAGTAGTTCTTGCGAGATACGCGTTTTTTGACGGGGATTATAAATTTCTCCACACTCGTCTTATAAATCCTTCCATAACATACTGAGGTGGATTGGCGCCAATCACATAACAAATCAAAGATGAATTCCAGAAATCAATCGAATATCATCAACATCAATTTTCACTACATTAACATTGTCCTTTACTGACACAGAATTAACAGGAACATAACATACCTCTTCCTCATTGAACTGTAGCACCGGAATCGGCTCAACATTACGAATACTCCTATCAACCCCTTCTCCACTCGATCTCTTCCTGTTTCCCATTCCCTCAGTAGAAGAGTTGACTGAAGATAACCACTCCGAGAACAACCGATGAGTCTGTTGACTCTTCTGTAACTCCCTTATCTCCTCTTCCTCTAACAATTGCTCAATTTCCATCGCAGCTACACCAAGCAATTCATCCATGGATCTCGTCTTCTTCGACTGTGAATCAGAGCTTGGACCCTTCGGTTTATTCACACTAGAATTAATCATCTGCTACTTCTTAGAATTTCTTGCCATGGCTACGATACAATCGTATCGAGAGAATTTCTTAGAGAGAGAAAGTCCCTAGCATTTTTTCCAAACTCGGTATGCGAAAACTATCATGGCTATGCTTTATTAATCCTATGATGACCCATTTGGTGAGCAGTCTCTCGAGATGAGTAGTGCATCATTATTTACAGGTTCGAAGATGATGCATCATGGATTAGGGATTGCAGAGCTTGTGTCATACTTTGACTTTGCTCTTTTGCATTTGACTTTGACTTTTGTTGGTTTGACTTTTAAGAATTGACTCTTTGGTTGACTAAGTTTTATTTCTAAAGTTCATTTATTATGTTTTTCGCTGCAAAATTCTGGATAAGACGATACGTTATCACGCACACGGACGATAATACTTTGATAATTCTCTAAGTTTTATATTTAAAAGGTATTTTAGAAAATAGAGAATTATAGGGGTGTATGTTACATTTTATGTACATTTTTTTACTTCGAATCAATTTTAAAGAGGCAAATTTAAAAAATTAAAAATTAAATACCTTAATTTGAGCTTCTAATAACTTAGAAGAGGATTTTTTGACGAACTTCATCATTTCATTGTCAAAAAGAACAAATGTAGCATCCTCCGTAGAGTCACATACGATGAATATAACACTAAACCAGTAGAATATACAAATACATCATGCTTATTTATTTGTAACTACATGAAAAACAATTAAACTATATTATATTATATTTAAAAAAAATATGTAGTTTACCGTGGAATGGTTGTCTTCAAAACCTTATCACACTTTTTGCATCGTATGATATCCCCGTCTTGTTTTACTCCAGTACGACATATCTTACACGAATTATAATACCAACTAAAGCTTGTGTCAATATCTTCAATGGTACCAAGACATACACATATTCCAGGATAAAGAACAAAGGATAATAATTAAATATTTACAAAGTATTTTATATAAAATAATAAGTGAAAAGGAAATCTTAACAATGAGGGAGGCATACTTGTTCACATGACAGAAGGTCATAGAAGGTCATAGATTATATCCTGTTTTAGAAATTCATTAGTCTCGGTTGATATCTCACTTCGTCATGCTAAAAGCGATTGTAATCCTCCTGCACTTTTCCTATTGAAAAGCAAATAAAAGACTATTATATAAGTATTTTAATGTATATTCGCCTATTACAAATACAAAGTCGTTACTATTTTAACATGGTTATTATAAAACATTTAATGTAACGAAAATGAAGATATATTTAAAAATCTAATGATATAATGGGCCGTAATATAGTTGGACCACAAGATTAGGAGGTAATTAAAAATAGCCTTTTGTAAATCGTATCACTAAAAACAAAATAAAAGGCCCATAAATTTGGGTAATAAAAAACAACTGAATTGGGTCGAATGTAATGATTTTTAGTTGGATGGTTTAACATTAGTATTTTTTGAATCATGGAAAATGCATTGAATTGAATTAAATCATGGAAATTGAATTGAATTTTTTTACTACTTTAGTATTTTTATTGAATTAAATTTTTTTTAATTTTCAATCCTAATAGGAAGACAATGAAATACTTTTTTTGAACTCAATAATTTCCAAAATTTCACAATTGATGAATATCTGCCTTGCATCGCTTATTGTTGTAACACGAAGATCACCTATTACAATTACACAAAATGAATTATTTATAAAACGAAAACATATATGAAGTAAATATAAGGGTACATATATTTTACAAAATGATACTTGTCCTGATATTGAGTACATTTTGATAGTTGACAAACAAAAACTATATTCATTCCATCATCATTATTTCTAATGTATTTATTGAACTCAACAGCATAATCACCCCAACAAAATGAAACTGATAGCATTGTTCCTAAAATTAATTACATACACATTATAAGTACTAAATGTTCAAAATACGTAACAAATTTAACTTATAGTCACTTAATTATAGATACAAGGATAAAGTAACTTACTCGAAATCCATGAGTTCAATTTTCATCAACTTCGACTTTGCATTCTCTTGTATCTTTGTATATGAATTTACCTCTCCAATAACATCTACAAAGTTCAAACAATATATATGACATAAAGTGCTACTTTAATAACATTTTTAATGTATAATTGAGTGGCGTTTATTTTTAATACCTATTAGAAATACATCAAAACTTTCTTTGACAAACTATCATCAAATGGAACAATAGTCAAACCATGCTCATCAATTCCTAAGTCTTCAGATTCAGAAACATGAGACAAATAGTTCAAATCGATTTTATAAGAATGTTTAGTAGCTCGATTTGTCCCAACATTTCCTCTAGCGGAAAAGTTAGATATAATAAGTATTTTCCTTGAATTAGACTTCCTGAAAAGGTAAATAATAACGACTTCTTGTAACTAATTTCAATCTTGACTCTCTACATATAGAAAAATATATATTGAGTTAATAATTACAATGAATAAAAAAAAAGTTACTTAATTAAATAAAAAAAAATTTACGTCATTATCCATCAAAACCAACTCAATCTTATCAGTGACCTCTATATTGTTAAAATCCTTTTTCTCCCACTCTAATTGCTCTTTCTTTAATCGAACAACATTTAAATGATCTATTAACTTCACTTAATTGCACATTTTTGTGTGCTACACCATTTCTTGAACTCATCTTTGTTTTAAATAAATATTTGTAAGAAGTATATTTATGAGATATGATTCATCCTAATTTCTATGACATATGCCCTTTTATATATAGATGGTAAAATAAAGGATTCATCTAGGTAGATATTTTTGTTTATCAGTAAAACGTGTCAAACTGACCAGTCGAGTAAGTTAGGCGAAAATCAAATATATCAATTATTTAAAAAAAATCATAATCTAAAATGAATAAATCAAGCACCTTAAAAAGGATACATATATGATAATATATTTCGTAAAATATGTACATTTAAATATGTTATTTCACTAATTGCAATATACTTCTTTTAATTTTAAGTGTAAATTGAAACTTTATTATAGTATCCCTATAAAAAATCAATCAATTAATACAATATATTCAACGATCTAATAAATCACTTATTAATGTATGGTATATAAAATCAAATCCAATAAATAAGTAACTTATCCCTATAATTAAGCAATTAGCTGATAAGAAATCTATTCACTTTAATAAAATATATTTATTAAGGATGTAATGCAACCAAATCCTTGTGGCGGATCCAGCGTGGGTTCAGGGGGTTCAACTGAACCCACACGGATCCGCAAAAGAAACCGACATTTACAAGACAAAGAAAACTCGATTTTAAGGGAAAAGTGCCAAAGTGATACAAAGGTGGGGAAGTTGTCCTCATGAGGATTTAATGCCTCGGCGTGCAAGGTCACATGATTGAATCCCAGCAAAGACAATGCGGTATTTTTTTTTTTTACTTCTTTTTCTTCCTCCTTTTGTTTTTTTATTAATACAACTTATTTTTTATTTTTCTTTTGATCTTCCACTTTCTAGCTTTCCTTCTTCACAAATAATCCCTTCCCATCAGGTACTAATATATTAATAGGAAATGAATCTGGTTTAATTTCTCTTTTTTTCCAATTAACTTGCTCAAGCAATTAATCAATTATTGATAGCATTAATAATATATTAGCCAAACTATATTACAAAGACCTTGATGTTGGAATAGTTAATTATTAATAGAATTAATAATTTATTAGTCAACTTGTATAAGTGTTTTCAACACCTTCAAATATAAGTATTAATAGTAAAAAGACGGACGCTTTGCGTGCATATAAGACTATTTTTTGTTTTATTGTTTAAACAAGTTCGAACCAACGTTGTTCAATTCCTGGATCTGCCACCGCCAAATCGTACTATGAATAAAGAATATGCTAAGCTCTTAATTGATCTAATCAAACTATTTAACAATATATGGTTAAGTTGAAATGGTATATATAAAAACTAATATAGAAAATATCTTGTAATTGTGAAAATACGTATTAAAATACGGTCATAAAATCTTAGCTTTTGGTTCAATTATGGTTATAGTTTTTTGATCCTATATAGGATATATAATGTCGAATATTGTGTTATTATATCTTAAATATAAAGGATTTACAAAGTACATTGGGTCATGAAAACATTTTACTATATGGATATAATGTATGAATATTAGTTTGGAAAAATGGATCAGAATACCCCCAACTTTGGGCGGTCCGCTTTTAATACCCCCAACTTTGGATTATTTTTAAATACCCCCAACTTTGGGGTGGTCCGCCAAAAATGCACCCAGATGACTTGTAACCTGTTAACAAGGTAATTTTTTTATTTCTCTTTTATTTTTAATTTCGACTCCTACCCACCACCACCAACCACCCCTCCCCCACCCCAGACCCTCCCTCTCCCCTCCCCGGCTGCCAACCCTCACGCTAGCCCAACCATCCCCCACTCCCACCACCCCAGAACCCCCCCCCCCCACTCCCATCCCTAGCAGTCCCCCCATCCTCCACCCCGTACCCCCTCGCCACTCCAACCCAGCAGCCCCCAATCCCCCACCCCACCCCCACCCCCCACAGAACCCCCCTCCCCTAAAACCCTTCGAAACCCCCTCCCCTAACCCCGTCGAAATCCCCTCCCTCCCCTCGATTTTCGCCACCCCTCGCCACTCCTAACCCAGCAGCCCCCAATCCCCCAACCCCCACCCCGAGCAGCATTCCCCCCTGCCCTAACAACCTTCGGAACCCCCCTCCCCTAACCCCCGTCGAAATCTCCCTCCCCTCCCCCTCGATTTTCTCGGTTTCTGACCTCTTCCTTCGTCACAGTACTGAAGTCTTTCGGTGGGGTTTGCTGGAAATCGATGGGGGTGCAGGTAGGGGTTCGAAGGGGGTTAGGAAAGGGGGGAATTCAATGGGTGATGGTGGTCAGGAAGTGGCAGTGGGGTAGGTGGGTGGGGGATGACGAGAGGAGAGAGAGAGATAGCAGAGGGGGAGGTTTTTTGGTTTACCAGTTCATCCGGTAATAACAGGTAAATGGTGCATTTTTGGCGGACCACCTCAAAGTTGGGGGTATTTAAAAATAATCCAAAGTTGGGGGTATTAAAAGCGGACCGCCCAAAGTTGGGGGTATTCTGATCCATTTTTCCTATTAGTTTCACTTACACGGTTTCATTGTAATTATATGAATGAAAAGATGTTTGGCCCAAAATATTAAGATTATTATTAATGAAAATAATGAAAATATATTTGGCCCAAACATTTTTAAGGATTTATTGAAATAAACTAAAGTAAGTGTGGGTTGCATTATTGGAATTCGGGCCAAAATCTATGCGTTTAAAATAATTACATCGGGCCATGAGAAGTAAAGTAATTGTGGGTCGCATGATTTGAATTCATTTTTTACTTGCATGAGTTTTAATTTATGATTTTGCATGAGTTTTAGTTTATGATTTTCCAAAATCATCGAAATTTACTTCATCTATATTTACATAGCTCAATGTTATTTCTGATTTATGTAGGATTAACTGTAATTTTTTAAACTCCCAACTTGTTTTTTTTAGTATATGAGTAGTAAAATCACTACACTACCAAAAAAAATATTATCTTATATGATTTCATAACTAAAAACATGAAGTTACTAAAAAAATACATGTATAAGAAATGAGTATGTATTTATTTAACTATAAATTTATTTTAATAATATTAAATTACAATACTCGATGTAAACAAACTTATAACTATAAATTATTTGCCTACGACATGCTTAACAAAAAGTAACGAACTTTTCGATCACATTTGATTCGTCACACTCAACTTGAAAGGCACACACTTTTGTTGAGGACATGTACTCACGAATCTGCCACTTGTTCATGTCATTCTTGTGTTATTGTTGGATCTTGCAATAAAGCTCTAGTTTAGTTACTAAATTAATTCTACTTTTTATCCATATAATATTCATCATTCTAGAAAATATAATCCTACACCTTAAAATCCCACTCATACCTATTTCTATAAATTAAGCAACTAGGCATTTTCAAGCCCTCCTTTTTTAGCTTTTCATCTTTATTACAAAGATATATAACGGATATCAAATTAGTTGCAGTTTTGAGTCCTAAATTTGATGCCTTCTTTATCTTTTGTAATCATTGATGCCAACGACACTCTAAAACATGGCAACCTAGAAAAAAAAATATAAAACAATATTTGAAAACCACTTAAATAAAACTAAAATAAATTTGATACTCTTATAGTACTTGTTTTAATAAACGAAATTAATAATTAAAAAAATATAGACAATTTTTTCACAGTATGATTTTTAAATAAATAAACGAAGTTAATAATTATAAATAAATTAAGACAATTTAGCATGATTTTAATGATTAAAATATACTAATGAAATATAAATAACAACAAAAAAACGTTAATTTATTGCGAATTACATAACGTAACATATGGTGCTTAAAATTACTATCCTAAATGTTATATCTTATCTATTATCTAAATTTAGTTATAGCCATATATAGTATAAGTAAAAATAACTTTGAACTATCGAATACCTAATACAACAAAATTATCTTATATATTTCAATACAAAAAATTATACTTACAAATCCATAACGTAGTAGTGACTCCGAATCATTTGCTTCCACGCAACGGTCAAAAAACTTTCTTGTATTTTGATCAAATCTAAGAAAACTATTAAATCGTATAACTTAGTAATTAATTATTGAAATTAAATATATTTAAAAGTTCGAAATAATGTATCTATTATTCAACAAAATACATTAAAAAGACTAAAAATATATAAAACACTAAATAAATTACCAATAAAAATTCAAAAGTTATATTAGATACATGATAACAAAAGATACGAAAAGATAGTCTAAGAACAAATCTACTAAAATTAAGAACAACTAACATAATATAACATAACATAACACACGACTAAAACTAAGATCAACTCAAATTAATTAAAACTACAAACTTAATTATTTTAAAGGCTACATTAGTCATAGATTTTGACACACCATCTTCAATCATCACCGTTCTTCACTTCATCATGAAATTTTTTTTTAAAAAAAATTGCTTCTTGAGAAGCAAGTTCAATTTGGTTACGAAAATAGATAATTTGATCAATGTAATCCATGGTTACCTTTCCTTCATCTTCTTCTAATTTGCGTAATTTGTAACATGCATTCAAAATTTTCTGATCAATTGTCGACCAAAACTCCAAAAATTCGAAAGTTTTCTCGTTAACTTCTTTGACATGCTTGGCGATTTTGGGATCCATTGAGATGATTGCTTTAATTTGAGAGCTTTGAGAGTAATAGATGAAATGTGTTAGAGATCAATGAGTTGATATATTAAAAAACAACAAAGAGGAATTTTCCTCTTTTATAGATGAAAATGACCGATTTTCATTAGGTTAAATTTATTGGATTTAGGTGGAAGTTGCTATTGCATTTATAAGGATTGACCAATTTTAGTCAAATTTGAAAAAGACATGGTATTGATAGGTTGCATTGATCGATTTTTACAAATGTTATATCAATGCGTTTCATTGGTTGGAAGATATATTAATTGGTAGGATACTTAATTTTAATTTTTTAAAATTTTTGAAGGGGGAAATTCATATACTTTTAGATGTAGTACATTGCTATCAAAGCATTCGATTGCAATAATTAATCTAATAGCTGACCTTCAATGTAAACAATAATTATTGAAAAAAAATATATGAAAAAGGTAAATGTAATGACATAATGGCTATCTAACTTAAAAGAAAAAGAAGAACAATATTAAGGCATATTGGACGTACAAACTAAAAAGAATAAATAAGTATTATTATTTGAATGACATTTAAATCACCAATATTGTATAATTAAAGGTCATACAATGTCATAAAAAAAACTAATCACTTTCATTAGATAAATAATGCAACAAAACACTTTTTGTAGTTGGTATAACACATTCGTCTTTCATGTTGATTTCTTCAAATGTACTCCCTTTGTTTCGTAAAGATCTTCCCTCTTTCTGTTTAAGTGCGTTTCCAAAAGATCTTCCCTCTTTTACTTTATTCCTTATTTGGAATTTTTTTCCCCTTCTTAGCCTCTCATGTCCCTATCATATGGTCCACCATTACATTATTAATTCAATTTTACTTCCTTTCTCTCTCCTACTTTAACTCTTTTTTATTTGTTTATTTATCTTAGCCCCTTTGTCTCTCCTACTTTACCCACCCCACACCCCACACAAGTGGAACCTCCTCGGTACCTGTAGGAACAGTAACAAGGAAGATCTTTAGGAAACAAAGGGAGTAATTCGACATAAAAAAATTGAGTTCGATGAGGCTTGCAATGAAGAAAGTGTAGTGCCATATATTCTAAATCAATATAAATTCTAGAATCCTTGATTGTAGAAAAAAACATACTTCAATATATACCAATTTTTCGAATTCATATATTCTAGATCTGCAATATCCTTCAGACTTTGTAGAATTTAATGTGATCAAAACGGGACATTGTTAGTAATATACCTTCGTGATCAAAAATATTAGAATGTTCCACTTTAGTATGCCAAATCTTTAAATTTATAGGTGAGGAAAATGTGTCAAATGAACCATAGTCATTTTCCATTACCAAAAAAAATTAAGGTGCACATATTAGGGTTTATGAGTTCTGGAGGTTGTAGCCAAATGCAAAGATGATTATAGTATTTAGGACCTGTTCTCTTTGGCATAAAACAGCTGAACTGAACTGAATTGAACTGAACTGAATTGAATTGAACTGAACTGAATTGAACTGAACTGATCTGAACTGAACTGATCTGAACTGAACTGAACTGAAATGAATAGTGATATGTGAGAGTAAAAGTATTGTCAAGAGCTAAACTGAACTGGTCTGAACTGAACTGAACTGATATGAACTGAACTGAACTGAATTGAACTGAACTGAATTGAACTGAACTGAACTGAACTGAATTGAACTGAACTGAACTGAACTGAAAATAAGCTGGGGAGAACAGGCCCTTATAGTGCAAAAAAAAAAGTCGTTTTTACCAAGGTTTAAAAAAATGTAAATGAATATCATTAATTGAGAATTTCAATATTAAAGATTGATTGAATTAATCAATCCCTAAAATCACGTCTTTCAATTTAGGAATGATTTTGATTCAGGCAATTAACGTGCACATAATTGAACATGATTGAAGATTGTAACCGATTGAATTTCGAATGATTTCGGGGGAGGGGGGGTTTTAAAATTTTCGGTCATTACAATAGAGAAATGAATAACATGTGGCGTTTTATCCTAGTTGGACAATGTTTTCATTGAAAAAACTGGCATGTAGGATTAATGAGGGTAAGGGCCTGTTCTCTTCGGCATAAAACAGCTAAACTGAACTGAACTGAATTGAACTGAACTGAACTGAATTGAACTGAACTGATCTGAACTGAACTGATCTGAACTGAACTGATCTGAACTGAACTGAACTGAACTGAACTGAAATGAATAGTGATATGTGAGAGTAAAAGTATTGTCAAGAGCTGAACTGAACTGAACTGGTCTGAACTGAACTGAACTGATCTGAACTAAACTGAACTAAACTGAACTGGACTGAAGTGAACTGAACCGAACTGAACTGAATTGAACTGAACTGAACTGAACTGAAAATAAGCTGGGGAGAACAGGCCCTAAGAGTCTCAAATTTGAGGGAGAATTCGTGAGAGAAATTTTCAAGGTAATACATAGAATTTATAAAGCAAGGTTTATTAATATATTATATAAGGTTTTTTGTCAGAAAGGACCTAATAAAATACAAGTTTTGTGGGGAATGACCTAATAATTTTTTTTTGTCAAAAAGGATCTAATAAAATACTTCTAATTGTGAATAAGAACCACTTTATGAATTTTCGGCCAAATTTACCATTTACCCACGTTGACCCTTTTTTTTTACCCCTAGTTGACTCTTTAATGTTTTGTAAATATTTTAACTAACCCAAACATATTGAATTCTCACACTTTCCTCCCAAAAGCGCAATCTCCATTGAAGGGAAGCATCAACCTATTCGATCTTATCCTGCAACCTTCATCAAATCCAAGATATATTTTGCTCTTCAAATTTTTCTCTCTCAATGTTTAAGAGTTTTTGAAATTTAGGGCTCCTATTATACGTTTTTCCCAAAAATAGCAAATTATGGTTTTTAATTTTACGGTAATTTCTCTTGTCCTCCTAATTCTACGATAATAGAAACAGAACATTAAAGAGTCAACTAGGGGTAAAAAAAAGGGTCAACGCCGGTAAATGGTAAATTTGGCCGAAAATTCATAAAGTGGTTCCTATTCACAATCGGAAGTATTTTATTAGGTCCTTTTTGACAAAAAAAAATTTATTAGGTCCTTTCCCACAAAACTTGTATTTTATTAGGTCCTTTCTGACAAAAAAAATCCTATTATATATATAGATAATTTGATTATATTATAGAAAGTAGATAGTTTATTTGTTGTATTTTTTGTGATAAGGGGAAGAAAGAAAAGTTGTAAAGTTCTATATATATCCTTTTTTTTCTTTTACTATTTTGAAGGAATCCTTTTTATCTTTATTATTTTGAAGGAATCCTTTTTTATCTTTTGTATGTAGTAAAATTAATTTGCTTCTGTTTATTGGTAGAGTCCTAGAGTTCAGCAAATAAGCATTGAGCCAGAATTCTTGTTAGTCTACCACTCTACCTAAGCCCAATAGCCCAGTACTTTTTTTTTTTGCTTTTGAGATCTGTAATTGTGCCCAACATTTTACAAGTCCAACATGCCAAAATATGAGGAAAGATGTCTCTAATCGTACCCCTTATTTCTCTCAGAAACCCTTGTTGGGTTGTACGGCCCAAATTCTATGAAGCCCAAATATCAATTTGAAGTTCATGTTGACTCGTGATCATATTTGCAGCAAATCTTATGTCGGCAAATGTAGAGCATTGAGGCAAAATATTCTAAATATTTCTAGAAGTTGATCCCCCTAAGTCATATTTGCCGACAAACACCAACTATCGTAGTTGAACATTTCATTTATTCATCCACCAAAGCATACAAGAAGCTATAGCACAAGTCTTCCCATTACGAATTCTCCTTGCACCTTGCAATATCCCAATGCCATTAGGATCTGTTTGGTTGGTATTATTATAATTTTGGAAACGGATTGAGGTAGCCCATTCCTTTTCTATATATTTGGTTGAGTTGTCCATCTTTTTCACTCCCTTACTGGCCCAAATCTAATTTCTCTATTTTGAAATCGGCAAAGTGGTGATTAAGCCCCTTAGGTTTGATCAAAAGTGAGATTAAGCCCCTCGAGTTACACTTGTGGTGATTAACCCATATAACTTCACACAAATGTGAGATTACACACTTATTTGTATATTTAACCAATTTTCTTTTACTAAAGTATATTTTTAGGATAAATAAACACATGGGATAAAATTCTGAAAATCATTTATGATAATTTAAAATATCTTAAATACATCATTATACATATTAAGTAAAAACATACATAAATAAATAAAAAGAAATCAATCTATTCTCTGTACGTGCGACATCTCTTCTCCAGTTCTCCCTCATAGCCTTTCCAAGATTCTGCTCTATCGCTCCTGGTTCTCAGCTTCCATGGATTCTGACTCAACTCAAACAGGTATTCTAGTATTCTCTCTTCATATTCAAATTGTTATCAAACCTCAAAGCTGTGATGTTGATGGCTCTTAGCAAACTTTTTCTTGGTTCCCTTTTTTATCTTTTATACAGCAAGAGCAATCTCACTAAATCCTCAATTGAATAGGATGTTGAACTCTTTGACAAAGGAGAAGATGACAGATTCTCCACCTGGGCCAAAAATTAACATCAAAATACGATAAAGTGGTGACATATTTAACTTGTATTGAGTCCATCAATTATACATCCCAATTCCCAATCTGCAGTAATGGTTTTTGTGTGATACAACCTGTAAAAGGAAAGATTTAAGAAAAATATGTATTAAAAATTTAACACGATCTAACAAGTACCAATAATGAATTCATTAGGGTTTGATGACATATCTTAACATTCTAATGTTGTGATCAGAGGGCTCAAAAGAATATACCATGAAGCTAGATAAAATCCACTCGAGCACAAAGTATATGTAATTCATTGAAATTGAGCAATTGTAATTAAGTACAAAGTAACACCTAGAATCCATATAAGTATATGAATGATTTTTTATTGAAAAATTATCTTACAATTTTCCCGCATTTTTTGAGTGTGAATATGTCTGCATATTTATAATCATTGTTGATGTGTTTTTCCTTTTCTATTAAATTTTGTATCTCGTTATTGGCTATGTACTATAAGATGTTCTGTAACAGCCCCCTTCATAGCTTACTTTAAATTAATTAAAAACTAAATTTTCTAGCATTAGCGAAAGCAAAATCATAATTAAATAATACGGAGGTTGTCACTTGCTGGAGTCAACCCATTAATAAAGCTGAATTGACTCTGCGAGCTAATCTTAAAAGAACATTCATCACACAAAAGATAAGTTAGTTATTACAGGCCCAAAATAAGTTTATAACGTAAATTCAAACATTCTTCATAAAACAGAAGTAAGTCGCAAAATATGATCATGTTCAAGCTTGGATCCACTATGATAGTTGAGACATGACTTCACTACAGCTAGCTCTTCCATCGGACTACCTTAGCTTGCTATTCCCTGCACAAGAGTCTGTCCCCACCAGGGCAGGTTCACAGAACAAAAGTCAGCTTACACTGGTATGCAAATCAACCCAATAAAAATGGATTATGGTGCCTGAAAACAAGGAGTGTTCACACTCTAAAGGTGTTCTGCAAATCAATACGTTAAGGAAATGAACCGTTATGGTAAGAATACACATTTTAAATGCTCATAGGTTTATTGCAAACATCTACATACAAACACAAGTTGAAAATGTTTATTTTAGAGCGTAGAAAGAAGATAACACAATGAGGTGCATTAAGGTGCAACCTCCACACAATTCGGAGTTAAACTCCTACTATTTTCTCGCTTGCAAGCTTTTATAGGACATGTCCTCTCACACATTACACACATTCTTGTTCACTACACAAAACGGATTCACATTCTTTAATAACAGACACACTTACTAAAACGGTTTGTAAAAAAGTCACATTAAAACTTAAGTTGTAAAAATTGATTCAAAGTTTGGTTAAGGATGGATTAATGGACTTAGGACAGTAGAGAATCCACACAATTCGACCTAACCAAACATAAGAATAATTTAGGTTTGATGTGCGTAAAATGGTGATTTCGGACCTCATAAAGAAGAATACTTTGAATAGAATATGATCATCGATTATGATTGAGTAATATAAGTAAAACAAATCATGTTTAAGCTACTGAAAATACCCACATGCTATTGGAAATGTTCCCCTTGAAAGGTTATAGGAAATCAAGTAATATCACATAGTAAAACATGCCTTTAACAACACTTTTTAGTATAAAAATTCTACTTCCATCCTAAAAGATGTTCTTAGCTATTAACGCACATGCATATCACAACCTAATATCATCCAACCTACTGCCTAGTTACCAAAAATCCATCCAAAATACCAATATTCACAATCCTTTACCAAACCGAGTAAAATCCACATACTATCCTTCTTAAGGTAAGAAAAGAAACCCCTTTTCATTTGTTGTTTCATCATGCAAAGGGTTATACTTATAGGTCATCAAAATACAGAATTCAATAGTCATTCAAACCAAAAATTCAACCTCAAATTCGTTCCCAAATAAATTTAGTAATTTCCATAATACTTAACCTTCAAAAAGGGATTGAATTTGCATACCTTAACTTGTAAATGGCGTAACTCGACTTCTCCTTGTCCTTTGGATGAGATTCTTACTTATTTGGAATCCTTAAACACCTATTTACATCCACAAAAAATTCATAAGGTTTTACCTAAGAGAAGTACTTCAATTTACCCAAACAATTCAACATACCTACTGATTTTCTGGTTGAGGAAGATGTCTCTTTTTCTTGAACTTCTTGACCTTGAACGAATGATTTCTTGGCTACCCAGTATGCTCCTATATGTATATAACGAAGATCAGGTCTTGCATGCAGGAAATATTGAGGAAAATTTCGAGAAAACACAAGCAGAGGTGAGCTCTGCTGTTACCGCCAGAAATGGCGTATAGGGGAGGAAAGAGAGATGAGTTTTGGGCAGAGGTTTTCTGGTTGAGTTTGGTGATGAAACTTATGTAAAATATGGAGGTGTATGTGAGGAAGGTATAAGTATATCTTTCCAGCCTTGGTCGACACATTTAAGTGGGTTAATATGGTTCCATTCCACTTGGTGCATTTAACAATTTCCAGCTCTTCTCTTTTACCTAAACATGACTCCAATCTTTTATTATACCATATGCTAGTGATCTAACTTTTCACAAGATGATTATTTCACCCCAAATATCCACAACATATCCTCCCTTGATTTATCTAAACCCATTTATTAAAAGAAACTCTAAAATCCATTATATTAAGCATAATCGTTAATTTGCTTAATAGTTGAACATAATTTCTATCTTCCAATAGTTCTCAATTTCTACAACTCAACTTCTTAAAATAATATATCGGTCCTAAGTGTTCACATGTAACTTAATAAAATTATTATCTTTACATAATTCCTTTTAAGCCCTAATTACACACAAGCATAATTTATTTTTATTTTTTTTTACATACAACTTATCATACGTATTATCTACGTACGATCACATTTAAATTCCACGATTTAGGTTACTTAATCATATATTAATCCCTCATTATTTACCGGCTGTTACATGTTCTACCTGTGAATATCGTCACTTTCAAGTTTCATCATGGAGGTCAACTAAATGTCAACGGTGATGAGTTAGAATATGTGGGTGGTTCCGCCTTTAAGGGTACAATAGATATATGTGCACTAATGCCGACAGAAATTTGCAACATCATGCAGAGGGTATCTAATCACCAACAACTGATTCCTTATTATCATGTTAAGGGAAAAGGTGTTTAAGTTTTGAATGATAAAATAATGGAAGAGTTGAGAATACAAGGAGTTACACACGAAAGCATCGAGCTCTACTTTGTTTGGGAGCCTATTCATCAAGTATATGTCAGTGAGGATTTCTCTTAAGAAGTTGTTGTAGAATTAAACTCAGAAGTCCCAGTTGAGATTGTTAGGTATGAGAGTGTGACTTGAGATCTACATGATGAACTTCATGAAGACATATATTGGAGTGTGTAACAGCCCGCACTTCCGAGCTGCTAGCTAAACATACTTAAGATTCACTAATTACAATCAACGCTTAATAAACCTCGAATTAATAATTACTCGCAGCGGAACATAAACCTTAAAGCGATCCTGGACCTGTGGGTTATGGGCCTACCACAGTCATCCTCGAAAACCAAATAACATATTACATAATACCTTGCTCGACTTCCAAAATAATATAATAAGTTATTCACAAATTAGGATATATAATCCTAAATACAACTTCTGAGCCATTATATCTAATTATAACCTTGATAACTGATTCTTCCTTTTGACTCCATTCTGAGCTTTCCGCACACGAACCTGCAAATCACTAATAATGAACTCTGCCCCCACCAGGACAGGTTCCAAGAACAAAATCAGGAAAACTGAGTACACACTGTCCAACCAGAACATCTTTTCAGTGGCTTAAAAACGTATGTACAAATTTAAACTTATCTTACGAAACAATTGTAATCAAGATTTTTACAAAACATTTGCAATCAAGATACATCAAAGTCATAAAGAAGTATATAACAAATATTTGAACATAGTTTGTAATGCTACTTCCATAGAACTAATATAATCTTTCGAAGTCAACTCTAACATACTTTACGTCAATAAATCTCTCCACTTCTATGGATCATATACCAAAAATATTTAATCCATCTGATCCAAAAATCTTTAATCCATATGCATATCATAGTTAACTCCTGCATAAATTCCTAACAGGTTCTTTAGTAATCATTTCCAAAATCGGCGCATGAACTCTATAACTTGGGTGCGTAAAACATTATTTCTGAAATCAAAGTTTAAAATATCTTTCATAAAACCACTCGAATACTAAAGATACCATTCGAATATTCAAATACATATTCTATTGTTTTTTTTGTTTTTTTTTCTTTCAATATCATACTGGGGAAGAGAACACGAATAGAGTTGCCTTTCAGGCGAATTCTCTAAGCTTTATACAAGGGACGTCTCCCTCTTCCATTTTGTACTGCTTGCAAGACTTTTAGGTCATGACCCCACATAACAGAGCAATACCCGCTCTAACACATAATGAGCAATACTCGCTCTAATACATAATGAGCAATACTTATTCTACGAATGTTGTTCGTCACTGCTTTAGCAGCTTCTTCCCCTCATAAAAACAGAATCATAAATTCATATTTCGAAATTTCAAATTCATAAATCTCAAGTTCTCATAATAGAATCACTTTCGGGTATTTGATATACCCAAAATTAAATTGCTTGCATAATATAATCGAGTTTCTAGTAACTTGGTATAAATCAGCCTTTTATAAAAATTCTTTGGCTAAATCTCTTCCAAATACGGATTTAAAGAAACTATGCTTCAATCCTATAAAAGATTATTCCAAACAAAACATTGCTTATCAAAAGATCATAGCTCCAAATTAGAGTTTCTATTTTATGTCAACTTCATATCTAGCTAAGACACCAATGCTCTTTACGAAGAATAAGCTTTCCATTTAATCTTATTTAGCAATCCATCAAACTCACAAATATCTCCAACATATATTTCCTACCTTACAAAACCCATTTCCAAGGATTCGAAATTCTTCAAAGACTACCTCTGAATAATGTGATATATCTTTTAGTCTGATGTTCTTTTCCTTCCCAAAACACATTCATAAGCTTACTTATAACTTTACAGATGCATACTAAATCTAATTTCCCAAATGAATTATTGCTGGCTCCAATAGTATCATATATTCCCACCGTATAACCAAAGTTTCTTCAAGAGAATATCTAAATGTGCTTCTAAAGAATATAATTTAATCATCATTTGGATTCTTCCCCTCACAAACATATAACACGATAATTAGTTTATGAACTTAGAAACTCTTATTTTCCGAAACCGAAAGGTACAAATCCTCAAATTTATATCGGAACTCCTTCCTTTTGAAAACTCATCTTATATTCATAATGAATCGCATTACAAGTATCTCCCTATCATTTACATACACAATATAGATTCATAAATTATCTAGTAGATATATCAATTATGCTTGATATCTCATTCTAAAGTCATATCCATTTATAACTTACTTGTATTTGAAATAACTCATACGCTTACTTAGTGAAAACATAAAACATAACACATAACTTATAGCTAATAGAATTTAACCTGCGATTTAGTTCTACCTTTGTCTTAAAACTCATGAACATGTATTTTAGAAACCATATAGTACACAAATCACCTTTTTTAATACAACATGAGTTTAACTTTTGAAAACATATCAAGATCAACTTGTATAGTTTATATGATCAATCGAAATATCAATAATATATTTGGAAAGTGGAGGGACATGTGTGTACCTTTACCCAACTTCGCATATAGCCCCATTAGTACATCATCTTTGCATACCAATCGATATATGAACTCCACAACGATTTACCATAAAACAATAATTATCATTAGTAACCATTCTCAAGTAGAGTATACACTCAAATTCAACTTGCAATCATAAATTCCTTTGCTTAATTATCTGGAATCCTATAACCCAATGACCACTTTATGGCTCACAACCCATTAATAATATTGCTCGCACCATGATAAATATAATAGCATCTTATATATTTGAGAGTAACTAGCTTGTAACTAAAATCTTGATTCCTTAGTCTTATTATCTTCAACTAGCTGAATTTTCCCAATAATCACTGCTCAACTAACTTGGCAGACTCACAATCATGGATTTCAATACAGATATATTGAACGAATTGACACAAAAACAATTCCTGAACTTTATAATCAAAACCAAGTTCTTTACAAAAAGTAATTTGCTCTCTTAATAACAATATAAGAGGTTGAAAAGAAATAATTATGAAACCATAATTATCATTCTATAACCACAACGAATTACCAGATATTTTACCAAAAATCCACCAAACAAATTGCCCGAATTACATTAATTGAAAAGAGAGAAGGAACTCTGTTTATACCTTTAATAAAAAGCAAAAGATTCAATCTTTAATAACAACAACCCAAATAACATCAATTTGAATCCTAAAATCTGATTTTCCAACTCAATAATAAATTCAGTAATACTTATGAAAATCAAAACTATTATAAATATACAAATCAGAATACTATTGATGAAATAAGAGTCAAAACACTCAAAATTATACCTTCCCAAAGAAATCAGATGGACAATATCAATAGAATCCGGTGAATGAATGAAGCGGCAACGAGTTCGACGAAGCTACAGCAATAACGACGAGAACTCGCCGGCAAAGAGCACCACAGCAGCATCGACGGTGCCGAAATTCCGGTCGGACACCGACGACAGCAGCACAGACGTAGAAAAGAGAGAAAAAAATAACAGAGGAGAGAGAAAATCCACAACCCAGCAGCACAATTCAACAATAAAATAGAGGAGATAAAAAAAATCTGGCAACCACAGTAGCAGTAGCGGCGGCAGCGCCGGCAGAGGAGCAACATGACGACAGTAGAGGAAAGAGGGAAAGAACACTGAGTGAGTGAGTGAGAGAAATGGGTTAAGGTTTGGGTTTGATTTATTTTGTTGAAGAAAAACGAGGGTTTGACAACAAATCAATGTTGTGGCATTCCCACCAAAAGCCACGCATCATATATATATATATATATATATATATATATATATATATAATTATATATATATATATATATATATATATTTTTTCTTCTTCTCTTTAACTCAATTAATTCATTTCTACAAAATAAACCCACAAAGATATAATAATAATAATAACTTTATAAAATTAAACATATAAATATATTACAAACACGACAATATAATTTTTATACTTCGCAGCTCAAATAAAATAAAGTTTTCGAAATATGATTATCTTAATAAATATAATTAGCATTTAATTAAAGGTACTCAAAAACAGGGCTATTACACTGAGCCTGAAGAGGTTGTTGATAATCTGGAAGCAGGTAGTAGTGATGAAGAATTTATTGATGTGCAAGAGAAGAAAAGGGAGTGGCTGTCTAAGAGAAACAACTCAGGGAAAACACAAATCGTAAAAGACAAGGGTGGGAATGTAAAAAATCAGAAGGCAAGAGGTGTAAGAGATGATTATTGGGGTGAAGATGATAATGACTTTGAATCGGTTCAACAAGAAGGCCAATTTTGTGAAAGGGACTCCGATGATGAGGGTCCTTCCAACCCTAGTGATGATGATGAGAACATCGAAGTTGATGAGAAATACAAGTGGCCATTTTATGATCCTGAAACACCATATGGATCGGTGCAGCTTGAACTGGGACAACTATTCGAGAAAGTTGAGGTGCTTAGAAAGGCACTAATCTACTACAGTTGTCAAACAGAGAGGACGTGGAATTACTGTCATAATGAGCCAAAGAGGGTGCTTGTGAAGTGTAAACTCTATCCAAAATGTAGTTGGAAGCTCAGCGCAAGATATACAAAAGAATATGGATGTTTGCAGATTCGATTTTTCAAAGACATTCACAATTGCACACCTACTAAGGTTAATAAGTGAGCAAATGCTAAGTTTCTTGCAGAAGAGTACCAAGAAAAGCTCCTTAAACATCCAACATGGAAACTGAAGTTATTCATTAAGGATGTTCATGATACATATAATATAAATATTGATAGGTGGAAAGCTTCTACTGCAAAAAACTCTCATTGTCTGCATGTGCAAAGGTAGTTGAGAAACAATATGAATCCTTAAAAGCTTATCAACATGAGCTAAAGAGATCCAATAAGGGGACAAGTGTGTTTCTAGTTTTGAAGCCCCATATTTCTAGTTTGATTCCTCAATTTCACATGATTTATATCAACTTTTCAGCTTTAAGGAAAGGGTTTTTGAACGGATGTAGGAGGGTCCTTGGCTTAGATGGTGCATTCCTCAAAGGTTATTGTAAGGGTGAGTTACTTTGTGCAACTGCAAGAGATGCAAATAACCGAATGTTTCCAGTGGCATGGGCTGTTGTGGAGTCAGAATCTAAAGAAAGTTGGTCTTGGTTTCTTGAACATCTCAGTGATGATTTAGAGATGCAAACTAGTAAGGTTTGGACGTTATTATCTGATCAACAAAAGGTATTACATTAAGTTTGTTTAAATTTCTTTTGTCTTTTGTTTCTCTCTCGTATACATACATGATACCACATAAACACAAGTCATGCTAACCATTTCCCCCAATTTCCAAATGAATTATGTTAGGGGTTGGTGCCTACAATACCCAAATTGCTTCCTGATGTTGAGCATAGTCTATGTGCAAGGCATATATTCACAAATTGGATTAAAGTAATCAAGGGCGCTCCCTTACACAAGTTGTTTTGGAAGGCAGTAAAAGCATATACATTGGAAGGGTTCAACGATGCCATGACAGAGTTAAAAAAGCAAAGCCCAAAAGCTTACCAAGAAATGTGTGCAAGAGATGTGAAAAAGCTTTGTAGGTGCTTTTATAAGACTTGGGCAAACACAGGAGTCACTTGCAATAACATGGCCGAGACATTTAACTCATGGATCCTTGAAGCTAAAGAAACCAATTCTTACCATGTTAGAAGAAATTAGAAGGCAAGTTATGTCTAGGATGGTGGAGAAGAACGCACAAGCTGCTAAATGTATTGGCACTATTACACCTAGAGTTCGAACAACATTACATGACCACCGTTAAGCTACTAAGAACTGGAAGGCAATAGAAGCGAACAAAAATGTATATGAAGTTCAGCATGTATATAACAGCAAGTTGACATTTGCCGTGAGGTTAGATAAGAAGGTATGTACGTGTAGATACTGGGATGTGAATGGGATTCCATTTTGGCATGCAACAACAGCCATATGCTCTAAAATTGAAGATGTAGAGGACTATGTGGCAGTGTGGTACCACAAGGAGACTTACGAGGCTTCATATTCATTCTCTTTAGAGCCTTTGAATGGACAAAGCATGTGGAAGCAAATAGATAGTAGCCCAATTTTACCAAGTGATCCTAGGGTTAAGTACGGGAGGCCTCCAAATAAAAGAAAGAGGGCATATGGGGATGGTAAGCGTAAAACATATAAATGCAGAGTTCTAAAAATTGGGAAACAGATGTGCTCTAATTGCAAAGAGCCTGATCACAAAGTTCGCACGTGCAAATATAGAGTACCTGTGGGTGAGCCACTTAACAGTCAAAATTCAGAAGTGTAGCAGTTTTACAACCTTTTTCTAGAGAAGACAATATTATGAGTGTTTAGATGGATTTTCTATTAGATGTTGATTTTTTAATTAAACTAAATTTAATTGTTTTGCTCCTCATAATTTCCACACAGTTATGTGTGTTTATATGGTTTTTCATTGATTAGTATTTGGTTTATTTTTTCTTCCTTTCAAGTTACAACAATTATGTCGCAAAAGTATAAAAAAGGATTCAATTATTAGACTTTTTTTATACATGAAAGATACTTTCCACTAAACATTGTAAAAACAAGCTCTTTATACCTTTACATAGTCATGGTCATTTAAAACAAACTCTACAGTTGAATATGATTAATTATCTAGCATATTATAATGCTTTCATGCTTAGCAACAAAATCTGTGTTTCACTTCAAGATGATAATTATATCCAGCAGATTCTGGTGCTTCATACTTTGCTTATGACAGGTTATATTCTTCTTTTTTCATTTTTTTTTTCTTTATGTGTGTTTTCATTATTGTGTCTAATGATCATACTTGAATATTACAATTTGCAAGCAAAATCTACACTTTCCAACATTGCAATTAGAAATATAGCTTATGACTAGCATTGACCAAATTTAGAGTACCCACCTTCAAGCATTTAAAAATTACAATAAATCACCTTCGTATTCTTCATCAAAGAACTTCATTACTCCAGTAAATTCCAATTGCAATTAACAAAAAAAACTTGTATAATTACAATAAATCTTTATCATCTTTAAATATAGCACAAATTTCAACGCAATTTTGAAAAATCCAGCAACCCCATCAAAATTAAAGATCGAATTTTACCTGCTTGTGGAGCGTTGGATGATTCGGTCTTCGCACCGGCGTCAAAATGAAAGCCTGATATCCAAAATTATAGCTTCAGTAGATCTGAAATTCCAAGGAGAAAGAGAAGGAAAGAGAAAAGGAGAGAGAATGGTGGAAGAAAAGCTTGAGCAGACATAGAAAGAGAAAGAGGAGATGAGCTTCACAAAAAAAATGAGAGTTGGGGTCCTAAAAAGACAAAGATAAGACAATAAATTCAGGAAGAACACGTTGTACAAGAATACTGTATAATATGATATATTAGTATTTTAAAAAACAATACATACTTTCCTCTATAAAAAATACTTACTAAAAAGAAAATAGTTAAATATACTAAAAAGAGTGTAATCTCACATTTGAGTAAAGTTATGGGGGTTAATCACCACAAGTGAAACTTAAGGGGTCTAATTTCACTTTTGAATGAACTTAAGGGGGTTATTCACCATTTTAGCGATTTTGAAACTCTCCTTTCACTAGAGGAAACAAATTACGTTACCTTCCTCAAACCCTTCACCCCCTCTCTCCTCTCTTTCTCCTCTATTTTCTTCAAATCTGCATGAAATTCTTCAAAATTGCAGTGAGATTCTTCAAAGTTACTACGAAACTTTTCAAATCTGCTGCGAAAATCTCATGCAAAACTCAACACATATACTGCAAGATTTAAGTTGTGCTGTGATTGACCCATCAACTTTTCAATTTGCTGCGAAATTCTTCAATTTGTTGCAAAATTCTTCAAATTTGTTGCAAAATTTTTCAAATCTGCATTTTATAGCACCTTTTGGTTTGTTCATCTTATTGAATTTCTTAGGATTTTTTAGAATTCAAAATGACTTTTTAAGAAATTTACTGAAAATTTTCATGGAAAAAAAAATATTCTTTTTACAATTTCTTTGAATTTAATATAATGTTTGAGTTTTTTATGAAATTATTTAAGATTACAATTTTTCATTTTTTTTGTTGATTTTATAACAAAAGTAAAGTTAAAAATGTGAATCCATTCATAAGGTGAACCAAACAATCAGTAAAGGAATCTCTAGAAGAATGATTCCATTTCGAAGTTAAAACAAACAAATGTTAAAGGTAACATATTCCATTGCCATTCCCACCCTAATATTCATTCCACCCCGTTTTCATTTTTTAGGTTGAACCAAACGACCCCTTATTCTCTTTGATGATGGGGTATGGTGTATTGGTGGGGTTGAGCAAAGCAAGAGGAAGGGAGGTTGTGGAAACAAAGGCTCCTAGGAGGGCAGTCTTTAGGGCTCTGCAGGTTCTAAACGAGCGCCCAGTCTCTACAAGTTCCACATCGAGGTAGGCATTTTGCGGGCCAGATGATTGGGTGTTCGCACAAGTGGTTTCTCGGGCCTGGGCAGGTGACCCAGATCTGTCACCATTTATTTTGGGTTTGAGATTAAATTTCAACCCTTGAATTGAATTTTTGCTCCTAGACTATATAAAACGGTAAAACCTTTCCCCTCTTAGGGTTTTAGGTCACTATTCACACAAAAGTGAGATATTTCTAGAATTTAGTGAAATAGGAGAGAGAATAGAGCATTAACTCTTCTATTAGTGCTTGTAATCATCATACATCGTTTTCATTAATCAAAGTTGCTTTCTTGGTGAGTTTTTCTCCCGTTGCTCGAGTTTTCCACGTTAACCGATGTGTTTTTAATTTCTTTTTGAGTTAATCTTTCTCAATAATGTTGATTAGTATTAATTGCCAGTAATTAGTATTTTGCTTAGTCTAATTGACAACATTTGATTACTCTTTTGTGGGTTTGTGTTAATAGTGAGAGTTTTATTGGGTGATCTTCTCTAATTATCAAGGTTTTTGCAGTCTCTTAATTTTTATATAATAGATTTTTGGATGCATCGTAATGCGTGAATTTTTTACTTCTATTTAAGATCTTTTCCATGTTAAGTTATGTGTCCCTTTTATTTTTATCTTTATTTATTTAGATTAATAAGTACATTTTTTATTTCGCTTGCACTCACAATCCTAAAATCACTTTTGATTCAAAGATACACCCTCAAAGAATATTTACCTTCGATATTTCGATAATCATATGGTCCGTTTTCAATATTTAAAATAAAGTATTTTTGATATGATGACCAAACTGTATAACCTCCGGCTGCATAGTACAATTAAATCTATCCTACTCTAATGAGTGTATGACTCATGCACTTCACAAACTGTGGAGGGGGATTGGGGAAAGTATTGGCTAACCTTTGATGAAAGTGACTGAAAAGTTGATAATAACATTCACGGACCGGGAGTAAAGATTCAATTCGAATTGTTCAAATTAAACAAAATTCTGAAAAATTTGCCTTGTAAGTTTGTAACCGATGCCATCAACTCATTTGATAAGTCTACAAATAACGTTATGTTCATGTGCTAAACTCACAAGTTAAATAACAAGATCTATTTATCTTCGCTCGTCATACGAATGAACTATATATTAACTGGGTTGCTAAACGCACCCTGAAATTTTCTACTAATTCCATGTATATAAATACATATATATGTTATGTCTATTATAAATTATAATACTTTCACTCACTCATTCTTTTTACATCCCCCCTCCATTCCTCCTCACCTCTTCCATTCCCTCTCATCTTTCACTCTTTTCTCTCTCTCATCCCTTTCATTTCCTCCCTTGAAGGACCACGAGATTTAAAAAAAATTCGACAAGTTCACGTTTTCTAATGACTTCAAGTTTTTTTTACCATCTCGTTATATTACGGGGAAATGCTAATGTAATTAATTTTTTTTTCGAATGAAATTGGTAGAATGTCTTAAACATGACGCTTCGAAAAACTTAGCACGGGGTCTCTATTTTGGCCGAAAAACTTACAATACATAGGGTTTAGTGTAATCATTTTTTGTTTCAGTCTCTATTTTGGCCGATATTTCAAGTCATTTGAATGCATGAAGTTGTTTGAGTTTACTTGCAAAAGTTTATGATTCAGCAGAGTACATTTAAACGCTTTTTAAAGTAAAAAGTAAGAATTGCAAATGCACACATATATGAGGTGGAAATGAAGATGTTTATGATACCAAGCTTGCTTGGTGGAGGTGATGGAAAATTCATCTTATTACTTTAAGGTTATAAGTTCGAACCCTACTACCTATTGTGTTTGGGAGTAGGGATTCTCTTTTATTTCCCCTACTCTCAAGCGTTGACCTGTGTAGTTGAGCTGACTGACCTGCGATAGGTGTTGGTCCACCGGAGGTGATGGGGAACTCGACTTGCGACTTTGAGGTCACAAGTTCGAATCCTACTATCTATTTGTGTTTGGGAGTAGGGAGTCCCTTTTATTCCTCCTACTCTCAAGTGCTGACTTATATAATTAGGCTGGCTGACCTGCATAAGTGTTGGTCTAATAGGACACTTCTCCTTATCAAGGGATCCCAGTAAAAAAAAAGAAATGTAAATGTTTATAATATAATACGAGCCGTAAAATACAGATGTTCTCACTAAAATTGGCAATAATCATTTGAGGTAGCGTACTACGTACTAGTGTTAGTGTATATGAGGACTGAGGAGGATAAGGATATCAATAATTTATTCTACAAAGTGACAAAGTTGGATGGTAAAGAAATCTAGAGATTGGGTTTACACTGTAAGCATCGTGGGGAGTGAAATTAGTTTAAGAAGAGATATGGTCTAGGTCTTGATGGACAATCTTCCCTTTATTTACTTTGGCTGTTTTATGGTTTTGGTCACCATTTCACCTGACACCCTTGAATCTTGATCTTTCCTTTTCTTTTGTTTTGGCCTCTTTCTCTTTTATCACTCGTCTTCTCCCGCCTATTTTACCCCGCCAACAAGAAATAGTTAATATGATCCCACCAATGATTTATGAAATAAGTATCTCCTTATGTTTTCTATAACTTTTTCCTCTACCTGAGCTATAAAAAAACAAAGATATTTCACAAAAATAGACACTCTTCTATGAAATGACATATTGACATGCTTTACCACTTTTGCATCTTAAGGCTTTTATGGAAAAATTTAACTGTTTATTGAACATATTTGATAACTAACCTTATTCTTATGTAATTTACCTAATTGGAGGAATGTTTCTCTTGCTTTTAACATAAATATACTCCTCATCAATTTAAACAATTCAAAATTTTGGGAAAAATTGTGAAATAGTACCTTTTGTAGCACTGATTTTGTGAACTAGTACCTTTATTGTTTTATTTTGTCAACTAGTACCTTTAAGTCCTTTAATTTTTTATTTTCAGTACCTTTACTTCATTTTCGGGCCAAAATGGTCAACAATCCGATGTTGACTTCAATTTTCCCTCCAAATTTTGCGCTTTTTTTTGCTTCTAATGGAGCGTGCTCTCACTCTCCTCTTTGAACTCCATTTCCCCCCAATTTTCCACTCTTTCATCTTCCATCTTTACTTTCTCACCAACCTCAGTTCAGTTTCAGTAAATACTCTCTCTCCTCTCTCTCTCTCTCCTTCTTCCTTTGGCCATTCAGTCGAACCTTGGTCCACCCAATCAAAAAGCTCACAGCCCATGTGCCCACTCTCCTCATCATAAAATTTGCATGCTATAAAATTCCTCACTTGATTATCAATGGTCCATGATCTTTTTTCGACAACTAGGACTCCACGTCTACATTTCCTAGTACGTTTGGCTGAGGAAGATCCAGACTTTGAACAAGACATTTTTGTATAAGATTAAAACAAACAAAAAATTAGCCCTAATTTTCCGAAAATAAAACAAAAAGGAATTGATATAACATACCTCTGAAATTGGAAAAGACTTAAATTGAAATCCAATTCCCAACAGTTGAATTATCTTTCACAAGGTAAAATTTAGGGTTGGCAGGGAGAATTTTGATGAGAGTGATCAAGGGTATTGTTTTTTTTTTGGGAAGGGATGGATGTAAATGGGAGAAGTATTTTGGGCGAGTGGGAGAGAGGAGTTAAAAGACTTAATGTGCAACACACACGCTAAATTTGGAGGGAGAATTGAAGTCAACATCGGATTATTGACCATTTTGGCCGGAAAATGAAGTAAAGGTACTGAAAATAAAAGATCAAAAGACTTAAAGGTACTAGTTGGAAAATAAAACAATAAATGTACTAGTTCACAAAATCAGTGCTACAAAAGGTACTATTTCACAATTTTTCCTAATAAAATTTACATTAGTGAACTATTTGCATAAATCTTCCTACTAATCCTATGGATACTAGTAATGAAATCTACAAATGGATGATATTTAAATTAGATTCAGTTGAATATAAAAAGAACTTTGATTAACTGGAGAATATTGATTATTGAAGGTGAACCATATCTAGACCTTCTCAGATCCTACATTATAATGACATGCACAATACATTTTTGTTGGTTCATTATTGTAGTGATTATTGTCATAATTTATACTCCGTTCCTTTCTTTTTAATATACACACTTTCCTTTTTGGTCTGTCTTTTTCTAATTTACACACTGTTACTTTTTCTATTCTTGGTAACCTGTCTCATTACCTAATTTTCTTTTTACACTTGTGTCATCCACTTTGTAATATTTTAACCCACTTTTTAGTTTATTATCTTAATTTTCAATTTATCTCTCCACCTTTTCAATTTATCCCTCATACTTTTGTACTTTCTCCTAAGTGTAGTGAATAAACTAAAAAGTTATATAACTTATAACTTATAACTTATAACTTATTACTTATAAGTGTTGTTGTGCGTGGATTATGATTGACGAGTACAAAATTGTAAGAACATTTTGGTTGACAAAAATTGTGTGTATTTACAAAATGTCATAGACAAAAACAAGCATCTTATCTTATCTAAAGTGTTTGATTGGTATGATAGGAAGTAGTCTTTTCTAGGAAGTTGATTTTCACCCAAAAGTTTCTTCGGAAATGTATAATCTTGTTTGGTTGATTATCCGAAGTTTATCTTTACATGAGAATTTTTCCTTTACCAAGGAGGACTTAGGTACTTATAAGTAAATTCCTCCATTTTGTATGAAGTGAAACTTCCTTTAATTTTCGTGTTTTCTTGCTAACCAAACACTCAACTGTTTAAAATTTTTACTCCTCATTTTTTCTTTGGTTAGCCAAACAACGCCTAAATATCATGCTATTATTGTTAATCAAAGTCAAGCAATTTGATGTACACACTTCGTCCCAGAAAGATCTAAACTATTGTTGGGAAATATAATCTATACAAATATATTAAAAGGCGTTCTTATCAAAGGAATGGTGCCACGTGACAATCTTCTCAAACTTCTAATACACATGGTTATAATCTGAATCAAAAATATTAACAATGTGTAGTTAATAGGATTCATACACATGACCCTTGAAATGAAATATGAGAATTTACCCACTAATCCAATACAATTTCAATGTGTAATGTTTCAAAGTAAAACATAGTAAAGTCTCATAATTATATGTAATTATAAAAACATGTAGATAAGTTTTTGATCTTGAACCCTTTTATTAAGTAATAACATTTTTTACCCAAATTCCATTGAAATTGTTATTTTGATCCCCAATTCTTTAGAAGTTTTCTTTTTCTGAGCAACTTATCATGTCATAACGTCTATTTAATTTTTCAATTTCGTACGAGACAAAATATTACGAAAAGCTAATAGAATCAATTATGAAATTTATGAATAATATATTTGATAATTGTAACTGACCCGGGACATCACCCGAGGTGAAATACTAGTTTAAGATGATAAGTTGTAGTGGTTATCGAATATTATTTTACTTTCTCTATCCCTGGAAGATTTGAACAATTGTTGATACACGTTGTTTAATGTAATAAGTTGTAGTGTGGTTATTAAATGTAATATTTTATTAAATAATAGATGTGATAAGATTTGGTGGGATATCTATACAAATATATTAAAAGACGTTTCTATCAAATGGACAGTACCACATGACACTCTCGAATGTTTATTAGCGGTGTTGATAAATATTTGATCTGGTCGAGTCGACCTGCGATCCGGTCGATTCAATCCCGTTTTTAGGATATCTGATTCGATTTTTTAGTTTTCGTATACTTCACATATGATATCCGAAAATATTCGCCTACAGATACGGATCCAAGAATTTTCATTTTCGGATATCCGAAACATCAAAAATCTCGAATTTTCCCGGATAGTTTCAAATATCCGATCCGGAATATTTGTCTCCAAACCCGAATATACGAAATATCCGATGATCCTATCCAAAAACTTATTTTTTAAACTTTCCCTTTGAAATTTTCAATTTTTAATTTTTCGGATATCCGACCCACCTGATCCGAAATTTTGGATATCCGATCCGCTCCAGTCCGAAAATTTTCGGATCGGGTTCGTATCACATTTTTTCGA
The DNA here is from genome assembly GCF_026745355.1 of Beta vulgaris subsp. vulgaris. Classification (NCBI taxonomy): domain Eukaryota; kingdom Viridiplantae; phylum Streptophyta; class Magnoliopsida; order Caryophyllales; family Amaranthaceae; genus Beta; species Beta vulgaris. The sequence goes on from NC_079209.1 coordinate 10,038,139, forward strand.
TCAGAAATTTTCAGATATACGAAATGAACGGATCAAAGCGGATTTCTAAAATGAACACCCCTAATGTTTATGATCTTTATTTAAAAATATTAATACTGTGTAGCTAATAGGATTTGAAAACATGAATTTCGAAATGAAATGTGAGAGTTTAACCTTAAATCCAAAATAATTCAACGTTTAATGTTTCAAAATAAAAAATCTTAAAGTCTTATGATGATATGTAACTATAAAGACATAGACAAGTTTTTGATTTCAAACACTTCTATTAAGGTAATAACATTCTCTTACCCCAATGCCATTGAATTTGTTATTTTTATTCCCGATTTTCGACGAGATGTTTTCAACAACTTATAACATCATAACGTCAATAATCTGATTTCGCACTAGACAGAAAACTGCAAAAGCTAATAAAATCAATTATGAAAATAATAACATATTTGATAATTGTAACTAATCAGGAAAATCGCTCGGGCTAAACTGGAGTAGTTTTTATTGAAAAAGAGAGAAAGTTGGATAATTTTTTATTGTTAAAATTAGATTGTGGGCCAAAGGGTTGTAATAAAATAAAATAATAGTAGTGGGACCATGCCAAAAAGAGAAGTGTTCAAACTGATTTGGGATAAGCATAATAGAAAAGTGTTCGAACTATTCTGAGATGGATGGAGTATTAAAAAGTAGATGGGATAAGATTGGTATGAAATTATATACGAAGAAGATAGAAAATTGGGTTTTTTTAATGATAAAGATAAGGTGTAAGCCAAAAGTATGTAAGAAAACAAATATAATAATAGTGAGTCCATCCTAAAAATAGGGGCGGATTTACAGGGGGTACAGTGGGTACAAATGTACCCCCGTTCCCCAAAAAACAAATTAAAGAAAATAAAAACTAAAAGAAAATAAAAGTTACTGTAGTATGGCACTGGTTTCTCCTATTCTCCTCTCTCTCTCTTTCTTAGTTTCTCTCTCCCCTCTTTCTCTTTCTCAGTTTCTCCTCTTCTCGCTCTTTCTCTCACCTCTGGGCTCCTCTATTTCTCTTTCTCAGTCTAACGTTTTTTTTTCTGGCACTAGTTTTCTTACATTGGTATTATGAAAATCTGCTATCTTAGCCTTCCTTTTAAGGAGTGATTTCCTCTAATTTAACAAATTCATCAGTTCTAGGTATATTTTTCTCGATTTTTTTATTTCTGTTTATATATAAACTTTTCAATTTTTTTAATGAAATTTGGAGTATGATTAAAAGGTGTGAAATTAAAATCAGATGTGAATTGATATTTTGAATTGATATCAGAAATTATGAAAAGGGAAATAAGATTGTGTGTAGTTGTGAAATATGGAAATTGAGATTTCTTGAATTCAAGTTAGTGATTATAAATTGTGAAATTAAAATTGAGGTAGTGAATCGAACTTAGTTGAATTCGGAATGAGATGTTGTATCTTGTGAAATGTAATTTGAAATTAGGGACTTTGGAATTAATATTTATTAATGTGTTTACTTTATAATAGGTTTGGAAGATGAAAAACAAAAGTTTAGATTTTTTTTGGAAGAGAGCTGGAGGAAAATCACAAAAGTTGAATTTTTAGTTGTAGATTAACTCTAGCATTGTACTTTATTTTATTTGATTGTATCTTATTTGTACCCCCATCCCATAATTCCTGGATACGCCACTGCCTAAAGACAGAAGTGTTGAAACTAATTGGAAACAAAATAAAAAGAAATGAGATAAGATTATTTTGGCATAGGAGAGTAATGTTTTCGATGAGCAGCAACTCTCGTAGGACAACCAGCCCAACTACACATGTCAATATTTGAGAGTCGGGGGGAAATAAAGGAATTCCTACTCACAAGCACAAGTAGGCAGTGGGGTTCAAACTTGTGACCTTAAAGTTACGAAATAAGTTCCCCACCACTTCCGTCAAACAAGCTTGGTTAGAACTTTATATAACATCACACTTGAAAAAGTAGAAATAACAAATACTCCCTTCGTCTTTTTTTATTTGCTACAAGCACTTTTTCACAAAGACCAAGGAGGGAGTGGGAACCATTGACATAAATGGAATTAACAAAAAAGCAAATAGGTAAATTGTGGACCTATGTATTATATATGGAAACATTTACAAAATCAAGAAGGGAGTGATGACAAATTTGTAAATAAAGTGTGGGACCTATGTACTATATATGGAAATATTTGCAAATGTAGCAAATAAATTGAAACACTCCTAAATGGCAAAATGTAGCAAATAAAAAAAGACGGAGGGAGTAGTAATCAAAGGAGTATTTTAATTTAAACCTAATATTTACTCGAAAAGGCATTAGTCCATTAGTAATTAGTTCAACTACTTTTTTTTTTTTTTCAATTTTAGTAACAAATTAAAAAATCTAACATCTATTCTTTTCAACTTATTTTTTTTTTTTTTGAAACGATTCTTTTTAACTTATTTTACTCATCTGAACTTACCAATCTTGAAAAGTTGAACATAATCAAACCCTTATTTTTTATTATTGAAAAAAAACAAAAAAAATAATTAAAAGAAGATAAAGAAAAGAACATATGAAATCCAACCATATGGAATTTTCACCCTCAACAAAAGTCGCGCCCCCCCTCCCCTCTCTCTTTCACTCACTTCTTCCATTCTGTCCTTGCGTGTTGTCCACTTCTCTCTCTTCTTCTTCCCTCTCCCCCTCAACATTCCCCCACAAAAATACAAAACTACCCTCCTTTCTCTCTCTCTCTCTCTCTCTCTCTCCCATCTTCTTCAACCTCCAAAACATTCCTCCATCATTTCCCCAATGTCGAAACCCCAAACCCAACCTCAGCCCATTAACCCATCAGACTACGCCCACAGCCCAGCCCACTACGCCGTCGCACTCCACGACCACTCCACCTTAACTCGTCTTCTCTCCTCTCTCCCTAAACTCGCTGACCCACTCCGAGTCACAACCGAGTCAGACTCACTCCACCAAGAAAAAATCTCCGATAAAATCTCATCCATTTTAGACCGCCGTGATGACATCCCTTTCCGTGAAACTCCTCTTCATCTTGCTGTCCGTTTAAACGACGCCGTCTCTGCTCAACTCTTAGCCTCCGCTGGTGCTGACGTGTCTTTACAGAATTCTTCTGGGTGGAACCCACTACAAGATGCGCTTTGTCGTCGTAAATTGGAAGTTTCTAGAATACTTGTTCAACATCATCATTTATCTGCTTGGTCTAAGTGGCGTCGTCGTCTTCCTCGACTTCTTTCTGTTTTGAGAACAATGAGGGATTTTTATATGGAAATTCAGTTTCATTTTGAATCTTCTTTTGTTCCTTTTATTGGCAAAATTGCTCCTTCTGATACTTACCGGTAATTCTTCTTTCCTACATTTTGCTTCATTCTTAAGAGTGTAGTAATGCAACTGTGTTCTGTTTTGGTAGGTTTGTACTAAAATTATGGGCTCATTTTGCTAGATTTTACTCTTCATTTTTATTATTACCAAAATTGTCATGCATTTTTTTTGGACAAAACAACGCGATCAATCTACATTGTTACCTAATTTGAGAATTACTTCAATTTGTTCCACATTTTCCCTAAAATATTAGTATTTGATTGAATTTTGAATGTAAATAACTTAAATTCTCAAACAGAAATATCATGCATTTTGCATTGTGATATTGAATACATTTTTTTATGAATGTAACCGTAACGGATCAAGCATTGAATTTCAATTAATTTGATGTTAAAAACACTTTTAAAACCTTCAATTAAGCGATTTAATCTCCATAAATTATGCACTAAATTAAAGATTTACTCTGTTATTAATTACAGAATATGGAAGCGCGATGGAAACTTACGCGCGGACACAACACTGGCAGGATTCGACGGCATGAAAATCCAACGCGCCGATCAAAGCTTTCTCTTCCTCGGCGACGGCGATCCGTCCAAAGAAATTCCCGAAGGATCACTGATTGTTTTAAACCGCGACGAGAAAAAAATAATCGACGCATTCGAAAACGCCGGAACTCCGATGACCGACGACGACATCGCATCATTCTGTTCCCAAACGAGCGTTTATCGTCCAGGAATGGACGTAACAAAAGCGGAGCTAATTCCGCGCACAAATTGGCGTCGGCAGGACAAAATCGAAAGCGTCGGAGAATGGAAGGGGAAAGTTTACGACGTTCAGAATGTAGTGGTTAGTTTCAGGTCAAGAAAGGTGAGTGCTAGAGATGAACAAGTGATTCCATTAGAGCTTGATGAGGAAGAAGGTTTTCTAGTGGCGGAGAATTTTGAGCTCCCTTGTGATGATAAAAGAAGGCATAGTAGTTTTGTTAGAGAGGAGAGAGAGTGGGTGTCGGTGGGAAGGAAAAGTGTTGATATTAATTTTTCGCCGCCGTCGAAGGTGGTGGAGCGGCGGCGTGCTTCAACGGTGAGTGAGGCATCGAGGATTCCTGTGGTGGATAATAGGCGACGTGCTTCAGCTGTGAATGAAGCGGCAAGGATTCCGATGGCGGAGAGGCGGCGTGGTTCGACGGTTAATGAGGGATCAAGGATACCAGTGGTGGCGGGAGGGGTGTCTTCGGCTGAGGTTAAGACGAAGGAGAAGGAGTATGTTAAGAGTTTGCGGCCGACGGTGTGGTTGACGGAGGATTTTCCATTGAAGACGGAGGAGATGTTGCCGTTGCTTGATATTTTGGCTAATAAGGTTAAGGCTGTGAGAAGGATGAGGGAGTTGCTTACTACCAAGTTTCCGCCGGGGACTTTTCCTGTTAAGGTAAGGCTAATTTTGTCTTTTTAGCTTGTTCATTTGAGAGGAATTTTCTTCATTTTATCTTGGTTTTGCATGAATTTTAACTTTTACTTTCTTCTTGGAGCATTTTGTTTTATTGATGATCGAGAAATGTGTGTTGCTAAGTTTCTTAAGTTAGTAATTTTTGGATTGTCTGAAGTAAATTTTTGTACCAACGTTATGTTCTTCAAACACATTAGAATAAGTGGTTGTTTGGTTGAACGTCAATGAGGTTATAAATTATAATAATGTCAATGAAGTTTTATTTGGGGAGAAGTCTAGAAATTGCTTGGTTGAGTTTGGGAAGTAGAAGCTCCTCTGATTTTTTGGGTGTCACTGCTCACTAAGAATAAGTTAACTTGAACAAATATATATTCATTTTAAAAGAAAGAATGAGCTGAGCAAAATAAGTCCAATTTAGCAAAAATCAAGCAAAGATAAGTTAAGTTCAGCTAAAATGAATTAACAAACAAGCTTTTAAGTGCAACTTGTCTTTATTTTTGCCACTAACGGCCCGTTTGGTAGTTGGTCATAAATGGTGGTAATGAGAATGAATTTGTGTAAATTTGTGAAATATCATTGTCCATTCCCATGATAATGCTAATTTATCCTAATATGTTTACTTTTCTTCTTGAATTTTCATTCCCATTCAATGCCATCTTGTAGGTGGTAATGAGTGGTAATGAAAATTGCTTCCCCTTGGAGACGAAAACACAAGTTTAAGGGTGAGATTGCTTGCCCATTGAGAAAAAAATGCCTCCCCATGGAAATTTTAAGGGTGCTTCCATAATAAAATTACACTTAAAATTCATTCCCATTACTGCAATTTATTAACAACTACCAAACGTGCCGTAAGTACTTTCGTATTCTTCCACTTCCAAGAAATAAGTCATTTTTCTCATGTTAACCAAACAAGCATTGATTTCTTAGTTTCATTGCTTGTTTTGGAGCATGCTTTTTATTCATTAAAGTACCCAGATTTATTGATGATTGGGAAATGTCAAATGTGGGGTTGTCAGGATTCCTCTCCAGTCTTTTCCTGTAAAAGTGAAGGGGCATTTGGGTTATTTAACCTTGTTCTTAGTACCTCATTCTAACATTGTTCTTTTTTTTTTGTTAGTCTTGCTCTGCTTTATTCATTTATGCATGTTGATTTTACTTTAAAGGTGAAATGGCATTATTTGGTATCTCTCTAAATTCTTACATGAATTTAAACATTCTTACTTTATTATTGTTGCTAGTCTTGATTGCTTTATGAGTGCAAATACTTGATTTATGGATAAGTGGGAAATGTGGAGGGTATTTTGCACAATTCCTTCCTAATTTTTGACTTTTTTCTCTTTATTTGCTAGTCTTGGTTTTGCTTTATGCATGGAGTATTGTTTATATTGATTCATTGATAATTGGGAAATATGGGTTAGTTTTGAGACTTTTTAGGGTAAAAAATGAAGTTTGGAACTTTTTTCAATTTTTGGATTGTTGAGATTTTGGGGAATGATTTTGGCTTTGATGGTGGGGTTGGAGAGGAAGGCTGTGGGGGTATTGATGAATTGATATGGAAGGATCAAAGCTTTAGGCTTTATGTAATCTAAATGGGTCCACTTGATCCGATGTTCTTTGTCTTGGAAATGTGACCGTTTGATTTTGAATTCTACTATTATAAAACCCAAGTTACTAAAGTACTCTAATTAAGGATTCTTAATTATGTAGGACCGTTGCTATTTTTTAATGTTGGACCTATGACCTTAAAAAAGGGGGGTCACTCTTAAGCATGTAGGGCCCTTCTCTAAGTGTACTTGTTGTTTCCTGATAATTGAGGATGGAGTGGAGGAAACTTTACCTTGAATAGTCCACCAACATTTGGGAATGATGTGGGCATGTGGCATTTGCATTGTAATTATTTGTACGACCAATGCAGATTATGTCTTTTTGAGTATGTCACAAGGTGAAGGTTGTGTATTTGGGGTATGACTTGTGAGAGCAGTAATCTTAAACTTCAAGTTGGATGCTGTGATTACTTAAGCTAAAACTTTTGTGATTTGGGTAGTGCTTGAATGGTGGACACCTGAGATCAGCTGGCGTACTTTCTTAGCAGCTAGGCACATACAAAAGTATATAGACTAAGGGCGTGTTTTTTTCACCTCACATAAATTCTGATCAGGTTAACACAACACTCAATACTAAGTTCCAATAAGAGTAAAATTCAGGTCAATAAGGTCTAATAAGTTTAGTTCAGATTAGTTCAGGTTTTTTTAGGTGAAAAGAAGGCACCCTAAGTGCTTATACAAATATCATAATCTTGGTTCTTCAGCACCCTAGGCGACCCTCTCGCCTAAGTTTTTTTTCTTACCTCAGAAAAAAAAAAAACACGACGATTCTGTATGGGCAATCAAGTAACAATGTATACCCTACCTTCAATTTTCATCCTAACGTCTCAATGTCGTAAATTGCATCTTTTGTGGAGAAAATCTATCATGTCAGCTGTGTTCGCAAATAGGTTTCAATTTAGAATTCTAACTAAAACTAGAAGACATATCTGTTTAAGATGTGTGTTTATTATCTGTAACGTGAAAATTTTGGCTGTTTAGAAACTAGAATTCTATTGTTCAGAAACATAAATTTAGTGGACCAAGACCAGTTATTACAGAATATATCATTGTAGAGTTGTTAGGTTTTCTAGCACCATACGTATGTGTAAGCTTAACTGAATACTTTGATTTGCGAAAGGAGTATGGTCGTCGTTTGTTAACTATCATTATATTGCAAATACACGCTAAACCACACTGGTTTCCCACAATTTTATTTGATGTAAATCATGTAATCAAAGCTTGGCCATGAACATCTTGAGATGCATAAATAACTTAAACTTTACATGCTTTTAGTAACTGTGCTGTTTATGCACGTGGTGCTCGAGTAGACTGCAGTATGCAGTCATACTTGCATTTAATCTATATCAACGTTTATTTGAACTTGCAAACTATGTTTTGTTCTTGATAGACACCTCACTTCTGTGGTAAAACTTTGCATTAAAGGCTTTTTGAAGTTACAGTGTGAAATTTCACTTCATGTCAATAATGGGCTGTTTGTTAGGGGTAATAGATGGTGATGACTGTAAGGAATTTATAGATAATTCTGTGAAGAAAGTCTTACGCCAACAATGTCTATGTCAATTTTTGTTTCTAAATATCTTTTTTTCCTCATAATTTCAATTTTCATCCATCAGACCATCACTAGTTTAGTGGTCATGGTCGTATTGACTATTGAGTAATGAGAACTTGTGAAGAAAAACACGGAGAGGAAGCAATTATAGGAATTGAGATATAACTTGTTATATTACAATATTAAATACTACCTTCGTTTTTTATTATGTGTTACGATTTGACATAAAGTAGAGAGGGAAAATGTCTAATCGTTGCAAATAATAGAAAACGGAGGTAGTATAACTTTATCAACAAGTTTTAGGTGACATTTAGGTAAAGTAACTTATTTTAAGGGGTTAATTGCTATCTCTACGAATAGTATTGAAGCACTCCTTAAAACAGAAAAGTTAATTTGGTCTTTTTCATAATTTTTTGTAAGCCCGTCTCATATATGAATTTTTTATAAATTTATTAGTACCATTACCATCATATATTAACGACTACCAATCAGGTCATTGCTGTACAATCATTTCAGGATCTGTGGGAAGCTTTTAGGTGGTGAAACTTGATCACGCACCTAATCTCTCTCAATCGAATTTGAGTTAAAGACTAAAAGCTGTAAATAGTTCACGGATACACTTTACAGCCTTGATGCTATTCACTTTTTTGGGTGGTTTCCTGGTGGTACTAATTTCAACAACCAATATGCATGTTTTCTATATGAAATATAGTGGTCCTCATTATTGTTTCATGCCATTTGGAGTTTGAATTAATTCATGCAACTGCTATTCTGATGATGCAGATAGCGATCCCTGTGGTTCCAACAGTGAGGGTAGTAATTACATTCACTAAATTTGTGGAGTTGCAACCAACCGAGTCTTTCTATACTCCTTTATCGAGTCCCCGATACTTGAACAATGGAACTAGTCCACCTGAAGATGGGGAAAGACGTGCCACTTCAGCATCGACATCTTCATCAGCATCTTCTTGGCTACGACGTAGCAACAGCAGTAGATCATCTAACAAACCACAGCAGTGTCCAGAGGCACTGATTTTAGATCCGTTTGCTATTCCCAGTGGATACAGTTGGGAAAGTATTGACAGTAAAAATCATAAAATTAAAAAGACTAAATCAGTCAGGAAAGCAAAGTAAGATAGATAGGCAAGTACAAAATTGTAGTGTAGACTGTAGTTGCTAATTTTGCTTTCCAAATCTTTCTTCTCGTTGTCTGAGTTGCATATGTTGTAGATATTATAATTGTTGAGATTTTTCAGCCATAGGCTGCTGAGAAAGAGAGCAATGAAATGGAACATGATTTCTACGGCCCAAGTTTGTCTCGTTGGCTTTCGAACTCAATATAAGTATTACACTTAACTGGACCTGATCAACCCCTTTTCTTTTTAGAGAAAAGGACCAAATGGAATTAATTTAAGGAGAAAGTATCCGAGAGTACACACGGGGAAATCTCCCATCAAAAGAAACTAAATTTGTAAGATGATGGGCAATAAAGTTTTACTTATGTTCACACTAATCCGACCTAACTAGTTTGTAATGTTTACATGATCTATGATATGAATGACATGGATCTTCCTGCTTTAAAATAGGTTTAGCACGCATCATAATATTAGTGATGTACTCATATATGATAATATGAACAGTAAATCGTTAGTTAAATTTTACATTTACTATGTTTCATTATATTCGACCTAAACTAGGCAAGTAGCTGGCCGCTACTCATGTCCAAGGATTTTGTTATTTTTCGATTGCAAATATTAGGAATTTCGACTTAATATATGACATCATATTAATACTTTTAGTAAAATAGTACGTTCATTATATTTCACGGAGTAGCATTTTGTTAATGGAAATATGTTCATGACTACATATATAATCTAGTCGATCCCCTGGATGAAGAAGTCCAAGCTAAGGAAAAGACCCACTTATAAAGGTAGAATCCAACAAAAATGTATTCCAAAACAGAAACACATATTCTTCCTGAATATGGCTTTGAATATCTTGAGCTCTAGATTTCCCTTTCCTTTAAGTTATTCTGTCTTTGCATCTTTTCTTTTTGCTTTTTCACTTTTCATGTTGAATTCTATTAGAGAAATTCTTAAAGACATTGGCTTACATATATGTATAATGTATATGTTCATGAATCATGCGTGACCCCTCCATATGGGGTTATTCCTTTTTTATGGTACGATTTCTTTTATTCGGTAATTAACTGGTCAAGTAGGCTCATTCCTCATGAGTTAGGCGTAACAAGGAGATCCCAACCTACAAGGAAACTTCCAGAAATTGGAAAGTGGGGATTTATACCCACAAGCAAATATCCACACAAACGCCCCAAATTTGAGATTAATGAGAGTCGAACTCTCGACCACGAGGTTGGGAGGTGGAGCTCCAACTATTGGGCTCCCACGTGATTCTCATGGTACGATTCTTATAGAAATAACATTAGTACTTGTAAAATTGACAAGAAACATATGACAATCAATTTTCAAGGATTTTGTGTCATTTATATAGTTGCTATCTTTTAGATGATTCAGGTCAATTTTAAGTGTGATTTTTCGAACTTTAATGTCAATTTACAAGTTTTCCTGTCATTTAAATGAGATGTAATATGTAAATATATCTACGAGAATGGCATTAATAAATGATTATAGATTTATAGACCAATATCTTCAAAAGATTCGAGAGTAGAGAGGTGTTTTAAGGATAATAAGGGATATATGCCCTGTTTGGCACTAGCGTTTGAGGTAGCGGTTAGCGGTTTGACAAGATTAGAACGCTATTCAAGAAAATTATGAGTGTTTGGTAAGGTAGCGGTTGTAGTAGTGGGTAGCAGTTGGAGTAGATTATGAGTAGCGGTTGTGGAACGTTACTACAAGTAACCTTTGAGATTTAGCAGTAGCGGTCTAGCAAATGAACGCTATATAATAGCATAAGGTAGAATTATTAACCAATGTTTTTTATTTCTTTTTCCTTTTATTGTTTATTAATTGTTTTATTTTATGGCAATTCAATGTTTATTTTACCATAACAGAGATGTAATTAAATATTTATTTTGAAGATAAGATATTTTAGAAGCATTTTAGTAAAATTTGTAATATAAATTTTTCGAAGGTTGAATATTTTCGTATATTTATACATTTCTTTGAGCAGCTAAAAAGTCGTATACTCCTTTTTGTGTAACTTCTTTGCAAAAATTAATATTGAATTTAACTATTGAACGAACATATGAAATTATTGTAGTTCATTTTATATTAGAATAAATGTCATTTATTGTATTTTACAATTTCAACAGCTACTTTTGCCAAACACTTCTAATTAAACAAATACTTTAATCGCTGATAGCTAACAACTACTAATAGACAGCTAGCAGCTACCCCCAACAGTTATAGCTACATCAATCGCTAACAGCTACTAGAACCGCTAGTTTTGCCAAACATGTCCATAGTCTATAGGGAGGGGTGTATTTGAATTTGAATATATATTAGGGTGATAAGAGATTATATCCTTAAATGAAGTATGTACCTAGCTCAACTACTTCCAGGATGTCATATTCATTTAAAGGGAAAGTGTAAGAGTGTAACAGGTGAAAAATCAATATCACAGAAAGATGCCCTGTACGTATCTTATGAAGTTGTTGTGGTTGGCACTTAACGATTTCTTAGTAAATTTAATGTTGTTTTCCTTTGCGTCGCTCTCACATACTACTTCCTTTGTTGCAAATCCTATTTCAAAATATTATAGTAGAGGTACTTTTAAGGTTGATGTGTACATGTACCCAATGGCCAATACACATATAAAAAAAGACGATTAAAATGAAATGGTCTTCTTCGTGCTGTTTCAAACGTGAGGTAAGTGTTTGTATCTATTTTAAGGGTCAATAATGATGTAGGAAAACTATTTTTTTTTTTTGATTAATTAGAAGGGTAATTCTATAGTGATTGACACATAAATATAAACCATAGTACAAAAAATAAGACTATGAAAATTATAATTGATGTGAAGTTTATTAACAGTTGAGGAATTAAGTAGTCGTATATTTTTGTTCTTTGTAAGAAGTATAACTTCTTTTTGAACATTATTCAAATATTTTTAGATGATTTAGTTGTAATTTAAATCAATCTATATGAGTTACATAACCAAACGTTATTTTCATTATCTAGTCCCTCTAAAGTTAACTTTCAAACTGCCATTGTTACATTTCGCGGTGCTTCGACGCTTAAGCTATGGCACGAACTAGGAAACAAAGTGTGATTATTCACAATAATCAAAAGAATACTAAAACTAAAATGGGAGTTGATGATGGCAAAACCACAAGTGAAGATGAAACCCAGATGACGAAACAAATGAAATTCTGGAGGATCTCATAACCAATCAAACAAATATATGGCATTGATGAATCATTACACGCTTTGCAAGATAAGGAGCAGATGACCAGATAAATGGCTGAATGTTATCAAGAATAGTGGTTCACAAATGGGTGGAAATGTTTTAATACAGAATAATGATTCGATTGCAGAATCTATTAGAAATGCTACAAAGATGTTACAAGGATCACGAATTTGACTACTAGAAACAACAATGAACAATCTTCTAGGCACGAGACGCTTTTCCAAAAGCAATATTCTGAACGCTCTTTTATCAATGTAATAAATACGTTAATAAACTCTATAACTCATGTTAATTCGAGTCACGCCACCATAACTATTGCGACTCAAAATCACGTGACATGAAAAAAATACATCGAATACTCTAAATGTCCAACAAAATCATCAGCGGGGGAAGTCACATAACTCAATTTCACATGTTGAAATTGATATGGAAGATATTGAAGATGAAATTGGGTATTGGAACTCAGCTGTTATCTGATAAGAGGTTTTTAGTGTGTCGTTAAGGCACTAAGAACCGCTTTCCAAACAATATTTATAGTCCTAACAAGCAATTACTAAGGGAATAGTAAGGGCAAGTCAAGGATCGATCCACAGGAAATAGGGATTGGTTAAAGTCTATCAAGTCTAGACTACTTAATTGAAGGGTATTTGGGGGTTTGAAAGAGTTTTGGTATCGATTAAATCTAACTAATAGCACGAACAAGCAAATAACACGAGTTTAAATATCAGATAAAAGACACTAGAGTTAAGGTTACTAGTATGAATAAGGATAGCCAATGAATGCTAATGCGATTGTGATGTACGAAGATGATTATGCAAGGTTTAGTTTCCCTCTAAATTACTTGAGTCCTCTCTCGAATGGTCCTCAAGAATAATCACTTAATCAATCAACTAAATCCTCTCTCGAATGGTCTTTAGTCAATTGATTAAGAGATTCAATAAGTTCGGAAAACCCCTAATAAAGGACCCCCTTAATTTCTACCCAATATCTTGGCCTAGATTTTAAGTTGATTCTTAGGGATGATAAAAGAGTCAAAATTCGATATTCGATTAAAGAACTTTTGAAATCTAAATACCAAAGTATAAATGTGATCAATATCTATCCTAAGGTTTCAAAACAGCAAGATCAATGCATAAACTTCTCTAAACATCACAATCACATCAACAACATACTTAAAACCCTAATTAATACTTTCACCCTAACCCTAGATTATAAAACTACTCACTATTCATGGAGTTAAAGCAATTAAACAATAAATTTATGACTAATCTAAGGCTAAATATGATTAAGTAATGATTAAACTAATGGAAATCGCAATTAATAAACTAAGAGAATGAAGATCTAAAATAATCTAAGAACAAAAACGAACACCAAAAGAATGAACTAAAAACAGAAACTTTGAATTAAGATGAACGAAAAGTACCTTCAATATCAATGGAATCACAAACTCTGATCACTAATTTCAATTACCAATGAAAACTAAAGTATTTTCTCTCTAATACAAAACCCTAGAATGTTGTGTGAAAAACTAGAATAAAGCGTAAGTCCCGAAACTAAAAGAAAAAAGGTTTTAAATGAAACGAAGATTTCTTCCAAAATCGCATGGTGCGGGCGCAGCATAAGGGGGTGCGGGCACACCATGCATAGGTGCGGGCGCACCATACGTCAGGTGCGGGCGCACATGACTCTTCTGCCTCAAGGTGGAAATCCTCCGTAGATGGTGCGGGCGCACCAATGTCATCTGTTTTCTGCTCCAAAATTGGTCGATGGTGCGGGCGCACCAGTAGCGTGTGCGGGCGCACCATCATGTGCGGGGTATACCAAGCGCACCTCAGGCTCCCTCTCATCCTCTAGCTCGTTCCCTTGTGCCATGTCTCGCATTTTTCGGTCCCGAAAAGGGTCATGCCTGCAATAAAAACACGAGCAAACATGGTGAAAGCATATGTGCTAGAAATTCGATCAAAATAGATCGAAAATCTAGCAAAATGTCACTATGATCAAGTATGATCAAGTGAATGAAATAGAAGGGAAAAGTGAGTAGAAAGAGGGAAGAAAGGGGAAAAAGGGAACCAAAACAAGCCAAAAGGAAGCCATAAAGTGCGTTAGGAACGCACTTATCATTATCTGTTATGTAATGGGGTCAAATCTACCATTGAAGATCATGGATGGTTTTGTGCGGAGGATATGGAAGAACTTTGGAATTGATAAAGTTGCCTTAATTGGGAAGGGTATATCTTGGTTCGTTTTAATTGCATTGAAAATGTGAATAAGGTGCTTGAATCTGATCCTCAATTCTTTGATTCCAAACCTTTTATTGTTAAAGCCTGACATCATGAAATGGATTTGAATGACCCTGTTAAAACTGTATCCATTTGGATTAAGATGCATCAAGTTAATATTAAGTATTGGGGGAGAAGAGTTTAAGTAAATTTTTTAGGTTAGTAGGGAGATTTGTTAAAATGGATCAAGCTACCAAGAACAAGGACAGGTTGATGTTTGGCAGGGTTATGGTAGATATTTGATTGTCACAAGATCTACCTAATGCTGTATTTTTTGAAAATGAGAGAGGGGTAGTTATTGAACAGACTATTGAATATGAATGGAGGCTTTTAGTTTGTACTTGTTGCCATGGATATGGGCATACCGGTGAAAAGTGTAGAAAAAATAAAGAGCAGAGATGGACCCCTAGGAAGATAGGGGTTCAGATCAATCATAAGGAACCTGACTGAGTAGAGTTGTTAATGGTGGTCTTACACAACAGGATGGGTTCAAGGAAGTGGTAAGAAGGAAGAATAGTCCTATTAGGAATCCTAAGGAAAGTGCTGCTCCAGTCAGTACTGCAAACTCTTTTCAGATTCTTGATATGGACAAGGAGGTATAATTTGACAGTGTAGTAGAAGAAGAAAGGGTTGAAGATGGTGGGTGGAGGTGGGGGAGCCCCCTACCAGGGATGTATAACATTCTCATATGGAATGTCAGGGGACTGAACATCATTGCAAAACAAATTAAAGTGAGGAAGATTATTCAACTTCACAACATTCAATTGTTTGGTCTCTTGGAGACAAGGGTAAAAGCTCCTAATCTTGGAAGAGTTTACCTTAATTTGTGCCCTCAATGGTGTATTTTCTCTAACCATGTGAGTCACTACAATGGCAGAGTCCTAATTGCCTAGCTTCCTGAGGTGTTTATAGTAGATATCTTGATTTGTACAGCAAAATTAATGCATTGTAGAATCAGGATCCAAAGCTATAAAAAATCATTTTTATACACATTTATATATGCATATAATGATGAAGGTGGTAGAGAAGAATTATGGAGCTCTCTTACATCTATTGCTGATGGCTGTCAAGAACCTTAGTGTGTGGGTAGGGATTTTAATAGTCTCCTCAATTTGGATGAAAGAGTGGGTGGTTTACCTGTTAGATCTCATGACATCTTTACTATGAGGAATTACACGAATCTTTGTAAATTGGAGGAGGTGAAGGCTGCTAGAAGATTTTTTACCTAGACCAATAAACAAGAGGGAGAGAGGCTAGAATATTCTCCAAATTAGACAGGCGCATGTCTAATTTGAGTGGTCCCTAACGTTTCCTACTAGTGAAGTGCAGTTTATGCCTGAAGAGGACTTTGATCACTGCCCTATAATGATTAAAGCTTGTCAAGTGTATCATGGAAGAAAACCATTCAGATTTTATAATCATTAGTGTCTTACACTAGTAGAAAAATAAGGAAGGGCTGCACTAAAAAGGCCATTAGGGCTGCGCTTTTTGACAGCAGTCCTTTCAATAGCAACCCTTCACTTTTTAAGTAGGGATGCGCTTTTCAAGCGCAGCCAAGGGCTGCGCTTTTTAGGTAAAAGCGCAGCCCTTCCTACCAAAAAAAATTTTTTTTTTTTTGACATTTTTTTACTCATATATTAATCTCACATTTTCTGAATTTTAACATTTGCATTAAACTTTAAAGTAAACCATCCAAATCCAGAAGAGAAGAAATTATAGATCTACAATGCAACTAAACCCAAATATACAGAAGAGAAGAAATCATAGATCTACAATGCAACTAAAACCAAAAAAAAAAAAAAGAATGAAATGAAAATGAAAAAAAAGGAACAAAAACTAATATACAAAAGAGAAGAAATTATAGATATGAAAATACAAGAACATTAATCAAAACAAAGATTAAGAAATTATATATAGATCTGAAAATACAAGAACATTAATGAAAAACGGCCTCCAAACATTGACCTAATAATGTTTAAATACGTAAAACAAAATCTTAATACATAATTAAGGAAATAATAAAATTCGGAAATACTTAAAATGCCTATTTGGAGCCTTAAACGAACTCGGATGGCTTAAAAAACCTATACATCACAGCATAGCTGTGAGTTTGACTCGTTGGCCCGTTCCGCTTCCGAAAAGGTATCACAATAGGCAATCAAACTCCGTCGACATGATTAGTGCAAATTTCTTATAGACAAATTCTCTTCTAAACTGGCCTCCTAAAAAGTAGAAGCCCTCTCTAAAGCGGACCGTATGGCTCTAATAAACTCAACTCTCCAAGTCACTCCTAGATATTTCATGCATGCCTTTGTATTTCCAATTTAGTTGCCGTAAAGCTTGACTCCATATATAGCAATTTCTTATGGAATGGAAGTGAGGAAGAGAGGAAAATCTCGTTGATTTCTTGGAAAATTGTTTGCAATCCCAAAGATAAAGGTGGTCTAGGCTGCTACCTTAACAATGATATAAAAATTATAAGCATTGCCTGTGTTTGTTGGAAATTGAATACTCCCTCCATCCCACAATACTTTTTATACTTTTCTTTTTTATCTATCTTAAAATACTCTTTACACTTCTATTATGGGATATGACCCACTATTATTTTAATCATTATACTTTTTACCTATTAGCAGGCCCGACTAAGTTACTGTGCAAGGTGAGCAACTGCACAGGGCCCTCAAAATATAGGGGCCCAATTGTATATGTTGTTGGCCCAAAGTAAAATAAAAAAAAATAAAAAAATTAATGAGTAACGTTCCTTTTCACGCGTCTGTACTATGTGGTGTTGTCCTTTCTTCCAATTTCCAAAACACACTTAATGAAGATGGACCGATGGAGTGCCGTTTTATTCTCCAAAATATTCATTTTCAAGATACTGACTTTCTCTCTTCACTTTTTTTTACCCTCCAGTTTTTCACAGTCAATTGATTAACAATGGCATTTTTTCACAGTTCCATCACCTACTATTATAGTACCACCAAAGTTCCTTTTAACTTTATCATTCTTTGATTTTTTTCTCTTCTGTTTCTATCAATTATTTACCCATTAATTCCTTTTTTCCAGATTCAATTTTTCGATATGTTCTAAATAGACAACAACATTGTGGTAATTTGTTAATATGGGCGTATGTATCATTCTTTGGTATAGATTTACATTTTTGCAATTTCTCCTTTTCTTGTTGTTTGTTTTAACAATGGCAATTTGTGCACCAATAATCTCGGATGTTGTAGATTTTTTTAATGTTAATTTTGATTTGCAGAAACTTCGGGCTTTACAAGATGCTATTACAGCTTATGCAACCGCCAAAGAAGAGGTAATTTCACAAATATGTTAATTTTAATTATTATTTTTGAAATATTTTGAATTTGATTTTGACATTTATATCACAAAAATATGTAAATACACCTTAAATGATGTTTTCTTTCTTCTTCACTTGTAGAGATTATACTTTGTGCGCTCTTGTTCTCTTGTAGTGAGATTATTAAGTCATATAAGTTGAATTTTGTATTAGATAGTATATTATTGAATTTCGTTCGGAAAGGAAACAACTTTTGTTAGTTGTATGGAATTTAACTTTTGATATTCATATTATGAGTCTTTTTTTTAAACTCTTTGAAGCCTCTTAATTTACTATAGCACAGGGCCCCTAAATTCTACGAGACGGCCTTGCCTATTAGCCAACACTTCTCCTCCAAATAAAATAATATCACTCTTATTACCTACCAACTCTAACCATGGCTCACATTCTTTTTCCTTAAAATAAAATAATGCTACTTTTACTAACTACTAACTCCTACCACATCTACTTTCAATAAAATAACAAATGATAACCAACAACAATTTATCATCTAAAATTACGTGTCTTGATAAGTGTCAAGAATATTCGGTGACTAAGGGAGTATGTGAACAAAAGAAGGGGGATGATAAACCTCTTTTTGCTAGATGTTTACAAACATCTAACATCTATGTAGCAGCATATAAGTAGCACACATGTCACGATATTGTTTGTCCAAAACAAATTATTTTTTGCAATTTTTAAACTTGTATATCTCAAAAAATATATATATATTTTTTTTTAAAAATACCAATATTCACATATTTTTATTCTCTACAAATAGACATCCATTTTGATATAATTTCATCATATTTTTATTTTACTCTTTTGTATCTCTTATTTAGATATGCAAAAAAAATAAAATACAAACACTATCTATTTATACACAAACACTATTTTTAGTTGCATAAACACTAGTTATATTTACACGAACACTAGTTGTAGTAGAATGAACACTATATATTAGCATCGGAATTTTCGAGATCACTTTTTTGTTTAACTGACAGTGTCCAATTTTCGAGATTACTTTTTTGTTTGACTAACAACTTTTTTTCATATACATTGACAATTTTACCCCTATTAGATGTTTGTAAACATCTAGCAAAAAGAGGTTTATAATTTCATATTGGTAAAAGTATTAGTATGGGTTGGATTTGTTATAAAAAGAGTATAGCTTGGAAGATGGGTAACATAAGGTCTATAAATCCTTTATCCTTGGGGTGATATTTGGCTAGGGGAAGATAACCTGAGATCACAAATCCATGATCCTCCCCAAAGAAATGAAGTTGTTTTAACTTTTGAGTGTTGACATTATTAATGATCAAAACATAGGTAATGTAATTTCCTTAACTTACACCTCAAATCTTGGATAGAATTAACTCTATCAACTTCTCCCAAAAGGATGATTACTACTTCTCTTTATGGACTAAACATCAATCGTTCGATTCCAAAAGAGCTATGAACTCCATTGTCCAAACTAATATAAATGAGGATTCCTGGGATTGGATATGGGAAGCTCCGGGGAATCAAAAAATGTTTTTTCCGTGGCAAATTATGGTGGGATAGAATGCTTTGCAACAAGAATATAAATGTTATTAATAAAAATCATAATAAGCACTGCACTTTCTATCCTGATGTTATAGAAGATATGGGATACATTCTAAAATCTTGCCCGAGTGCTGAGAAAGTCTTGACAAAATCAAATCTAAACATAAATCAATGCCTCCCATTGACGCTTTGGCTTAAAAAGAACATTTCTCATTCATCTCAAGGTTTGGATTTTGTACCCAAAATTGTGTTGTTCTTCTTCAATTCACCATTTGGGGTCCTTGGTTAAGCCGCAATAACTGACTTTTTTGAAAACTCAACATCCCATCAGTCCTTCTCCTCAAAAACTCTACTTAGGCCGCTACCGAATGATTTTTCACCCAAAACCAAACTAAGGTGGATAAAGCTCCCAAGAAAATACCAGAACCTAGTGGTCTCCTCACACTCTAAACCAGCTAAAAAGGAATAGTCTGATTGTATGATGGTTGTTAAAGAAATAGACAGCAAGAACCTGAAAACATTTAGAGCAAGACATTAATTTAATGATTGGCACAGACGTCAGAGAGAGAAATCCTCCTTGGGATTGCAGCATACTAGGTAGTGCTCACATACTGCTGCTGTAATATCAGTACTGATGTACTATGAAGCAGTAAAGTAGTAGTGCCTACTTTAACACTCCCCCTCAAGCTGAGAGTGGAGAGGATTGTAAAACTCCCAGCTTGAATAGAAGGGACTGATGTTGTTCAGTTGTCAAGATTTTAGTGAGTACATCAGCTAACTGCTGTGCACTAGGGACATATGTAGGAAGAACATCTCCTGAACCAACTTGATCCCTGATGAAATGACAATCAATCCCTACATGCTTGGTCTTCTCATGGTGCACTGGGTTAGAAGCTATAGCTAATGCTGCCTGATTGTCACAGAAAATAGGTGTAGTGTCCAAATTTTTCAAGCCAAGATCTTTAAGTAGTTGTTTGATCCAAATGACTTCACACACAGTCATGGCAAGAGCCCTACATTCTGCTTCTGTTGTAGACCTAGCCACCACAGATTGCTTCTTAGATTTCCATGTGAGAGGTGAGTTTCCAAGCATGATACAAAAGCCAGTGGTAGATCTTCTTGTATTAGGACAACCCCCCCCCAGTCACTATCACCGTAAGCTTGAAGTTTTGCTGCAGATTGACTGGTTAGAAGAATGCCTTGTTCCTTGAACCAGCTAGGTATCTGAGTACCTTTTTGCAGCTTGATAGTGCACTGTATGGGAGCATGCATGAATTGACTTAAGACATGCACAATGTATGCAATGTCTGGTCTTGTGATGGTCAGGTAGATAAGCTTCCATATCAGCCTTTGATACAGTTCAGGATTAGGCAGTAAATCTCCTGAACTTGTAAGTAGCTTCACATGAGTGTCCATGGGTAATTTCAGGGGTCTGCAGTCCATTAGCCCATAATCTTCAAGTAGATCTGTAAATATTTTCTTTGAGATAAGAAAATACCTTGATCATTCCTATCAACTTCAATACCTAGGAAATATTTCAACTCACCTAGGTCTTTCATTTTGAATTCAGTGCTCAGAAACTGTTTTGCTTGAATGATACTTCTCATGTTGTTTCCAGTGAGTATAAGATCATCTACATAAGCTAGGATAGCTGTAAATGTAGATCCTTCTTGCTTCACAAACAGAGAGTAATCAGCATTAGATTGAGTAAATCCATTACTCTTCAATACAGTACTTAGCTTAGTAAACCACTGTCTGGGTGCTTGTTTAAGCCCATACAGTGATTTTAATAGCTTACATACCTTGAGCTTACTTTCAGTGGTAGTCACAGCTTCTCCTGGCTTATCAACATTAAATCTGAACCCTTGCTTTGTGTATCCTGGTGGCAACTTCATATACACAGTTTCTTCAAGTTCTCCATGCAAAAAGGCATTTTTCACATCCATTTGATGTGTATGCCAGCCTTGAATAGCTGCAACAGCTAGTATTGACCTTACAGTAGTCAATTTTGCAACAGGTGCAAATGTTTCACCATAGTCCAGCCCATATTGTTGTCTATTCCCCAAAACAACAAGTCTAGACTTGTATCTCAGGTCTTGCCTTTGTGGATCAATTTTAGTTGTGTAGATCCATTTGCAACCAATAGCATGCTTCCCTGTGGGTAACTCTGTAATTTCCCATGTGTTGTTGCTTTCTAGAGCCTCCAATTCTTCATTCATAGCTTTCAACCACTGCTTGTGTTTCACTGCTTCTTTAAAGAACTTGGGATCAGGTGCTGTCTCTATTGTACTTAGGAGTGATGTGTACTGCTTAGTGACTTGAATGTCAGTCACTTTTTGAACAAGATTTGCTCTCACTTCATAGTCATATGCCAAGTTGGAGCTTTGTGTTCTCTTCTGGATCTTCTTGGAGACACTGGCACATCAGTTTCCACATCCACCATATCATATATTTCTGCATCACCATCACCCCTCTCAGTATTTTCTTGGTGTGCTTCATTCATTCACTTCACTCCATACAATGTTTTGTTTAGGAGCTCACAAATGTCCACCTTCTTATGAGATGTAGTATGAAAGATGTGATAAGGATATATATTTTCATGAAACTTTACATCCCTACTCACAAATGATACTCCACTAACAAGATTATGAAGCTTGTACCCCTTCTGAGTATTTGAGTATCCAATAAAGATACAAGGTATACCTCTTGCACCAAACTTATCTTTTCTTCTATCAGGATTGTATGCCATAGCTAAGCAACCAAAGCATTTCATCATGCTGTAATTTGGTTTCTTTCCATAACACTTCATAAGGGCTCTTTCCCTGATGAACTGAACTGGGCAACCTGTTAGTAATATAGGTTGCTGTCATCACACAGTCACCCCAGAAATGAAGTGGAAGACCACTCTGAAACCTTATGGCCCTTGCCATTTCAAGAACATTTCTGTGTCTCCTCTCTACTCTGCCATTTTGCTGTGGCCTATCAGGACATGATGTTTGGTGAATTATCCCAAGCTTCTCAAAGTATGGCCTACACTTACTATCATCAAATTCTAAAGCATTATCTGATCTTATGACCTTTATGCTCTTCCAAACTGTGTCCTTGACATAGTGACAAAATTTTCCAAGGCACCAAAGGATTTCAGTAGATGCACCCATGTTAGTCTTGAGTAGTCATCTACCAAAGTGAGAAAATACCTATATTTTTCCTTATAGTTCACTTTGTAAGGCCCCCAGGTATCCATGTGTACCATTTCTAACAATCCTCCTGCCCTTGACTCACTCCTTTTAAAAGGCAACTTTGTGAATTTTGCCGAAGGACATGTAATACAAACATCCTGACATCCACCCTTCACATCAATAGAATCTATCATAGCAAGTTTCTTCATTGGAGCATGCCCCAATCTATGATGCCACAATGTTTCTTTGTTCAACTTTGGTACATCACTGTACACTAGGAAATTCAGTGTAATTTTGTGCATTCATAGCCACCCTTTTCTTGTTTCTTTGAATGACACTACTGGTCTCCTCTTTAATTCTATAAAGAGTTTTCTCAACTGGTTCATTTATCAGATAGTAAAGACCATTAGCACTTTTTCCTACACCTTTTATTTCTTCATTCACACAGTCAATGATCAGACGATATTCATCAAGAAATGTTGCCTTATATTTTAGATCTTCACACAACTTGTTCACAGACAAAAGATTATGTTTAAAAGCAGGAATGTACAGAACATTTCTTAGCTTTATGTTGCTTTCTAATATCACAGTACCAGTATGAGTGACTTTAGAAGTCTGACCAGTGGGCAAATTGATCAATGAGTTATCTTTGCATGACACAACATGTTTTAATATAGCAAAATTCCCAGTCATATGATCTGAGGCACCAGAATCCAGAATCCATGTATCCATGTTTACAGAATCAGCAAAGTAACATGACACATACCTGAGTAATGTATGTCCATCTCATCTTCAGTGTCTTCACCTTTAGATGGAGTAGGCAAGAGTCTGAGAAGCTGTTCAAGTTGTTGAGCAGTAATGGTGGTGTTGTTACTTGAAACTGACATGTTGTCACTCTGATTTTGAACATTTGCTGCTACTTTCACACCAGATGGCTTCCCTTTACTCCATTTTTGCTGACCATAATTATTCTTTCCCTTCCCTTTGTTGTATGGAAGTCCCTGAGTTCTGGCTTTGTTCTTGGGAAACCCTACTACAAACCAGCAACTTTCCTTTGTGTGTCCAGTTTTGCTACACACAGTGCATTGAGTAGTGGAAGGTGTGCTAGTAGAGGCTCCCCCTGTCCCTTTACTAAACATAGCCAATGTTTCTGTTTCTTTTTTCACTTGACTCAACAGCTCTCTCTGAGCTTCTTCTTGTTCTAGGAAGCTACATGCAGTTTCCACTGTAGGAAGAGGAGACATCATGAGGATGTTGCTTCTCTGAGTTCCATAGACTTCATCAAGTCCATTTAAAAACTGGAACAGCTTATGTTCATCTTGCTGTTGCTTCAACGAAGCTTGTTATCTCTGCTGTCACAGTAGTAATAGGAGGTAGAGTATTCAGAGAGTCCAATTCCTCCCAGTGACACTTCATCATAGTGTAATACTCACTCACCTGTTTACCTTGCTGTTTTGCTTCATATAATTCTTTGTTCAATTTGTATTTTCTTGATCCATTTGTGAGAGAGAATCTTTTCTCTAATTGCATCCATATCTGGTGTGCATTACTCACAAACATTACAGACCTCTTAATGGATTCATTTACAGAACCCAGAATCCAAGAGATAATCATACTGTTACATGTATCCCAGGCTTCTCCTTTAACAGCATCTTTCTCATCTCTTCTTACCACTCCTGTCACAAAACCTAGTTTTCTTTTTGATGCCAGACCAATTTCCATTGATCTCTTTCAAGATTTGTAGTTAGCAGACCCTTGTAGTTTTTCTATTATCAGAAAATTATTTCCATCTGATGGATGGAGATAAAGAGGACTAGTTACCTCTATAGTGGTATTAGTCATGGCAGATTTTTTCTTTCTAGCTATTTTGAGAGTAGGTTAGATGTGTTTAGGGAAGATTTTTAACGAAAAAACATGAGAAATGTAGTGAAATTTCGAGCCTAAGCTCTGATACCATGAAAACATTTAGAGCAAGACATTAATTTTCTTCACTACTTTCTCTCTTTCCTTCATTCAACTATGTTGCTGTAAACAGCTTACAACTTAGTCTTTTATAGACTAGAGAAAACCACATGAAGTTTCCTAGGAAAGTGCTGAAATAACGGCACGATTGCCAGCAACATGAAAGGACAAAAAAGCTAATGATTGGCACAGACGCCAGAGAGAGAAATCCTCCTTGGGATTGTAGCATACTAGATAGTGCTCACATACTGCTGCTGTAATATCACTACTGATGTACTATGAAGCAGTAAAGTAGTAGTGCCTACTTTAACGGAACCATGTTAGAAATAATCTATCACACATTGTGAATATGTGCAGGGAGTTGCTCCAGTTACAATCATCCGCAAGAACTAAGATCAAACACAAAGGATGGGGAGGAAACAAGTTGGCGGATACTCTAGTGAAATCAGCAAAAGAAAAAAATCTAGAAGCCAACAAATTTTGCATTTCATATGACCCTCCCCCCAAATTGTATTAATGTTTACTTAATGGACAAGCAAAACTATGGAATCTATGGATCGGAAACAATGGAAATAATGAACTCACGGGTGCTTTGGGATCTCCTATGGACTCAAACCATTTTGTATTAGGGAAAATAATTAATCTACCCACCGGGTAATATACCCACCACTAATAGAGAGTAATGGTGAGTGATAATAGTGAAATCCAACTCACATGATTAATACCCCCCCGTCCTATAATATAGTGTTTGTTTCTTTTTTACACGGTCTCCAAGACGTAACTTTGACCTTTAATATCTTCAATTTCGTATTAATAAAATATACTTCATCCGTTTCAAAATAGATGCCACATTGTTATTAAAACGGACTCCTAGGCAAAATTTCCTAAGCATGTTTAAGTAGTATAAAGTGAGCTAGATTAATTGTAGTGGTCCCCATGTGAAAGGAGGGAAAATAAAAAAGTGTTGGGGACCACATATAAAGTGAAGTAGATTAGTGTACTTAAAACAAGTTAGTAAGGGTAAAATGGTAAAAGTATAACGCAAAAGTTACTTGAATAAGGAAAAAAAACATTGTTGCATCTATTTTGAAACACCCAAAAATAGACAATGTGGTATCTATTTTGAAACGGAGGAAGTAAAAAGTTGATATTATTAAACTACACATTGAGACGAATCTAACAAGATCCCACATGAATATGTTTTTCTATATATATATATAAATAAGAATATTCAGTCAAAGATTTTAAAGTTTGACCCACCAAAAATGAAGTAGGCACATGGGACGGATGGAGTAACATTTTAATGCTTCTATTAATAGTGGGTAGATGTAGCAATGTCCTTGTATTAGTTTCTATTAATTAATATATTATCCTTTCTACCAAAAAAAGGTGTTAGCCACAAGCTAAGGCATTATGTTAGTATATCTACCTTCTAAGGGTGCGTTCTGCTCAACTTAAAAAATTAAGTTTCAGGTCCAATAAGTTCAGATAAGTTCAAATAAGTTCAGATAAGTTGTAATAAGGTCTAATAAGGGCAATAAGTTCCAATAAGGTCTAATAAGGTCCAATAAGTTCCAATCAGGTGCAATAAGTTCCAATCAGGTCTAATAAGATCCAATAAGTTCCAATCAGGTCTAATAAGGTCCAAATAGTCAATGTTCAATAAACATTTGTATTATTGTCCATTATTTTGTTATTCATAATTTCATATCACTATTAGCTGATTATGTTATTATTAGAATTATAATTAAAGTACCACAATGATTATATAATATTATACTTGTATTAGTGTCTATTATTTTTTCTCTTTCTTTTTGTTTTCTTTTTATCTTCTAGTACATTCACATAAATGAAAGGAGAAGAAAGGAGAAGAAATGAAGGAAGGAGTTAATGCTATCTACTTACCTTCACATTAATGAAAGCGAAGTGAGAATTTTTTATATGTGCCAATTTTAACTTGTTAGCAATAAATGTTAATTAATTTTTGATTTTTTACTAGTGTTTTATAACATCAAAACAAGACTATTAGATATATTAGTGGTGAAAGTTATGTATAGGCAAATATATAAATAGTAAATTTTTTGTTAAATTAATTATCATAAGAGATAATTAATAATCATTATTTGTTAAAGGACGAATTATAATAATTATTACTCCATAAAAAATTTTGAGGGGTAGTATTTACGTTAGTGGTAATATTTATGTTATTCATGGTCAATTTTTTTGTCTAATAAGGTCAAATAATTTCAATCAGGTCCAATAAGGTCTAATAAGTTTCAATCAGGGCCAATAAGGTCTAATAAGTTTCAATAAGGTCAATAATTCCAATAAGGTCCAATAAGTTCCAATCAGGTTCAATCAGGTCCAATAAGTTGAATCAGGTCCAATCAGGTTTAATAAGTTCCAATAAGTTCAGTTCAGGTTCAATAAGTTCAGTTCAGATAAGGTCCAATAAGTTCAGGGTCAATAAGTTGAATAAAACGCACCCTAAATTAATGCACTTGAGTAGGAGTGCTCATAAGATGGAGAGTTAACTGTTAGTTTAGGAACTTAATTATTATGGACATGTTACACAACAAGTATAAAAATGATTAAATATCCTTGTTTATTAAGGGGTTCTAATTATTTAATTTCAGATTATGTACAAAACTATTAGAGATGAATAATTTTATTTGAGATTTTTTCCAGGGATCGTCAAGGAATTTACCTTAGTAACTTAATCAATTATCTCTATATAAATACTTAGTTCAATATTCATGTGTGTGATGTAGCTTATTAAGGACAAAAAATTAGTTAAACATATAAATAGTTAAAATGGACTCGATCATCTTTTCAAACATCTCAAGTAGTTTACTTGTTATAGACCAAGATGAAGAAAATTATTAGAAACTATATATTAGAAAAGGAGCCAATAATTGCAAGAGCTTCCAAATTAGGAAGAATGATTAATACCATTTATCTGACAACTAAGTGGAAGAAAAGATTAAAGGTAGTAGCAACAACAACACTTTGCTTAACAAGAAGGAAAAGCTACCTAATGAGCAAAAGTAAGTTGCCTAGTCCATTAAAAAGAAGACTGAAAGCAGCTGCCAAAACCACATGCTTAGACAAAGCAAGCTTCATATGAAACCTTACCTAAACTACATTAGTTTCTTGTTAACAGAGCAAGCACAAATCTAGCATCAACTGAAATCTCAATTCATTAAGGTAAGTTCACAAATCATTTCTCTATTATATCATACACACATATATTTTTTTTTATTCTAGGAAAAAGAAAATTCACCCAGTAATTCAAAGTCTACTAGACTTTGACTAATTCGGGTGTAGGTTAGAAAATGCTCAATTGGAGTCAAAGCTCTCCCAACAAGTGTTGTTGCATTCTCAAGGGTCGAATTTCGAGAGCTCGAGTTTAGTACAAACAACCCTTTACCAACTGATCCGAGCACTTGTTGGTTACATGTAGGGTCTTGTATACTTTATTTTGCATCATCTAACTTAGTACTATTTGATTCATATATTTCATTTCTAGACAATTATGGCGTCCGAAGCACCAACATGGGCTGATCAATGGGGTGAAGGTGGTTTTGGAGCTATGGATGATGCCAAACCAAAGGAGAAGACAGAGAGCAAGAAGAAGAAGCCGGTCATTTTTGCAGGAATTGGAAAAGCTAAAGCGGCTGCAATGGTCGGAATCAAGTGGGTTAAGCAACGATGCGTTAAACAAAATCCTCCTCCAAAATGACAAATCACAATTTCTTTTCAATTCTAATTTCATGTACGTTTTGCTTGTTCTGATTTGTTTTCCCATGTAATACATAAGAAAATCAGGTTATGAATGAAATTTTGATCAACTAGTGTAACAATTTTGAGGCCTTTAAGGTAGTCAGGGGAAGACAAGTAAATAGACCAATTTAATTCCTCTCGAAACTAGGGTTGTTCAGAGTGCGGTCTGGACCGCACCAAATCGCGACCCAAAACGTTTTTTCGCGGTTTTAAAATTGCGGTTTGGGTTATGATTTCAAGCAAACTGCGGTTTGCGGTTTGGGTTGGGTTTTAATTTTTGCAAACCGAAACCGTACCATAAACTGCAATTTTATATGATTTTTTTTCTAAAAAAATTAAATACGCTTGACAAGGTGGCATACGAGTATAAAACTGAAAAAAGAAGTTTGAGGTAAAGAACTTGGACACTTATGATAAATTATTATTTATGTTTAATTATGAAGTCAACTTCATATTTATTTGGACTCTTTATATTTATTAACAATTTTTTTTATTACTCTTAGATTACAAAATTAATGTCGCGGAGGACAAAATGGTTAAACCGCAAACCAAACCGCACCAAGCTGTTTTGCACGGTTCGGTTTGGGTTGGTTTGGCCAAAAGTGCGGTGCGATTTGGGTTGAAAAAATGTCAAACCGTATATTTGCGGTTTGGGTTGGGTTACATCCCAAACCGCACCAACCCAAACCGCGAACACCCCTACTCAAAACCGCAAGACAATCATATCTAAATCCATCACAAATAACCTGTAATCTTATTATCCAACCCAAACCCGAACTGTTTTTGATACTATATGACCAAATTATAATTGACCCAAGCTAAACTAATCCAACTAAAGATATGAATAGCTAATTAATAGTCTAATATTGATATGTTCATCATCACGGGCTACTTTGTTTGATTGACAATATTCTCGAATATGGCATGAACCTAATGACTTGTTACCTATACATGACTCGAATAAAATCTGATTTGAATGACCCGTTTACGTCCTCTATGACATGTTAGACGCTTAGATCGCAACTTTGGCACATAGAATATTTGATGGCTTACAAAGCCTTAAAAATTATTTCTTCCAAATTAACACTATTAGGAGCAAATAAAAGATTACATAGTATAATACGATGTCACAAATTGAGAACCATATCCGCTAGGCTACTATCAACCTTAGCTTGGGTTATTTGGTAGGAATTTCACCTCACGACCTCAAGGTCAGTGGTTCAAATCCCACCAAGTGAGGGGCACTAGGAGGAGAATTCCTCTTACAACTCCCCCTCCTTCCAAGTGCCTGGACCTCTGGGTTGGGTCCTATGCGAGGGCAGCCCAGAGGTTATTCACCTTACCAAATCAAAAAAAAAAAAAAATCCGCTAGGCTGCTACAATAGCAAATATATGAAACATGCAACCTATTTAGGCAACACTTTATTTTAATTCCTGTTGGATAAGAAACTGGAGATGATTAAACTTCACAATAAAAGTTATACTTCATTTTAATTCCGGTTAGTACTACCTTGGATATTCAACACTGTAAATAGCTTTTACTCATCACAAAAGATGGTCTCAAGTAGTACCACAAAAGCTCTCCCAACATACAGTTATTTGAATGAAAATATCCACAATTCTTGTATTTTCTTTTTCTTCCAAATTTCAAACTCAAAAACATATTCCTCTCTTTGACAGGATTAAAAGACTTCAAAAATGGCATCCTCTAAGTTATATGCTTCTTCTTTAATGTAAGAACATTTATCACTTTAGCTGTTTAGCATGTAAATAAATGAGTAAACTCGCAAGTCATAACGAAAATATCAACAACAATACCGATGAAGACCAAGCATCATACTGAAGGGAACATGTAACTCACTAAACAACTCGAGGTTAATGATCTAGAAATTAGATGACAACGTAGTTATTCATAAACTAAGAAAAAAGGACGAAATTCTATCAACAGTTGAGTCTGATTTTATGTCAGAAACACAGCGGAACGATAGTGATGAGTAGCAGAAGATTTACAATTGTATTTTAAGTCAACTTTGATTATTAACACACGCATCAGTTAGCAATGCACCTCAATCCAAACACATTCTCCCCGCTGTAAGTCATATAAAGAAAGCCATCTTCATCCTTATTCTCCTCATAAATTGTTGACATTAGAGCAGCTGTAGCAAAGCAAAACAAACAATCGATTTACAACATATACAAGACTGTTATAGAAACCACCTCAAATAACAGATTCCAACTTACCAGTGGGAGGTAAAATGTTTTTAACAAATACGAATATGGCTTTCTCAGGACTTAGATTCACTCTCTTCCTCACCACATACACAAACTGTCCGACGGTTAAATCAGCTGGGACAAGGTACCTGCAAGGATTTACAAGAACAGGGGATCCCAAACATGAATCACTAGTTAGACTACAAAAAGAGCATTATTTAGGTATATATGAATAAGAGTCTCCAGGAGATTTAACAATTATAAAACTTGTTATTTAGATCTGATCAAGGATCGGGCTGGGCTGCGACCCAAGTAAAAAAAACAGCCAATTCCAGAATAAGAAAGGGCAGGTATCTAAAAATTTACATATCTAAATCTGCATGCTTGTCTACTTTATACCCTCAACAATAACCGCATATTGTAGTTTACCAGCAATGACAATAGTGTTATATATCAACCTGAAAGGTTCAAATGGTCATTGAACATAGCGTTTAGGTATCTAAAGTTTAGAAAACAATATGTTTCATGGAGAAGCCAACTAGCCAAGTTGAAGTACCATTTTCAACTGTGAAATGAGGCCAGAGCGCTTATATGCCGTGAAGCTAGCGCTACAAGGAAGTGCAAAATGCAAATTTCTTTTTTCCCCAGGTTAATATAACAGTAACATATGCTACTTTGCAATATCATGAAGTTTAGCATTCTTATCAAGGCACAAACATCAAATAATTGGGGGTTAAAACCAGATGAAACCAGATGAAACCAGAAATGAGACTAACTTTTTCTTATCAATGTCAGGAATGTCACTCTTTTCAGCCTTCTCTACAATCACCTGCATAAATTGGTTAACTAGGTGAGAATTACTGAGCCAATTGACAATATATAAATTATGAAACACAAATACTGCCAATAACCATAATTAGTCAACAAGTAAAGCATCTTACAGGAATTCTATCAGGATATTTCTCCCT
This sequence comes from Beta vulgaris subsp. vulgaris, assembly GCF_026745355.1. Classification (NCBI taxonomy): domain Eukaryota; kingdom Viridiplantae; phylum Streptophyta; class Magnoliopsida; order Caryophyllales; family Amaranthaceae; genus Beta; species Beta vulgaris. The sequence continues at coordinate 10,069,719 of NC_079209.1, forward strand.
AATGCGAGCTGCTTCTGCTTGTCTCTTTTCTGAAAAAGTAAGAAAAACTTCAATTCACCAAACAAGAAAACAAATAGGGCCACAGCTCAGAATTTTAACATTGCTTAAAGAAGCAATCATCTTCCATCTACATTAGAAAACTTGCACCACAAAACCAATCATTTACAGCAAGGTATATCGCCTTGATAAGAGTATTATACATAAAGCAAGGTGTCGTACAACCAAAATGAACAAATTCCACATAATATATATAAGAAAAACCCAGTTTATCAAATGAGCAAGATGTGTAACTTCGGTCGAAAATCTCATTCTCTTCCCTCTTCCCAAAGTTCACTAGACTTGTCAATCTAATCATCAGTACCAAATGACATATACATAGCCTCACTAATTCTCTCTATAGCGAACAAAGGACATCACTTCAAGAATTGGGTAATTTCAACTTAATCTTATATAGTAGTTATCTTTTTCATCACTTTACCAGAACTAAAAAAACCAAATGACCCAAATTTAATCTGAAGCAATACTACAAGAATTATCACTTTAGAAATGAGTCATGATCAAGTATACAATTCATCAAGAATAGAAGGCCTTAGAATTGGATTCATCATGTAATATATAAGACTCAAATAATCATCTAGCATAATGATGTTAACAACAATTCATCAACCAAGAAATGCCTCTAGATATATTTTATCAATAAAATACAAGAATTCTAACTTTTCAAGCAAAAACTCTTTTACAAATTATGAATCAATTCAATACTTAGCCCATCATCAAGCAAAATTCTTACCAACATTCACAAATGAAAATTACCCAGATGCATTATTCGCATAATATGATCAAAATACATCATCAAACATTTAAACTTACACAAAAAAAAAAAACCCATAAAGAAAACTAAAAAAACTCCCAAATCAAAAGAAAAAAATCACAAACCAAGGGGGTGCTCGAATTTGAATGAACTTTTAGCCATCTTAGCACTCAAAGGAATAATATTTCTCTCTGCAAAGATCAAAAATCGAAGAAAGATGAAAATTATCAAGACAATTCTGCATTTTTAGCAATAATTAGAAAGATTGTCAAAAAAACAGAAAGATAATTGAACCATCATATACTCCATAGACTATAAACAGTGAAAAACTATGAATAAGTTTGATTTAGGAAATAATTGGAATTACCCAGAACACGAAAAGGTGAGATTTTTGCGATTGGAACAACTCTACCGGAACTTTCCGTGGCACGTCGCAATCAAAAGAGTAGTCAAGATAAAAAAGATAGAGAAAAGGTTTTTGTGTATTTATATGAATATATGGTGGTTTTTTTTATTTAATATTGTTAGTTACATTATTGGAGTATTAATATTTTAGGAATTGGGGAATTGCGGGGTGATGAAGGGGATTGTTAGGGTTGTCGTGGTAATCAAGGTATTCCCAATTCTACGTTGGTGTTTGGTAAGCAGAGGGGTAGATGAAGGTGTGCAAGGAGCCCAACAACACAAGACTCTCAAAATTATAAAGGCCCAAAATATATTATTTTAAAAATTTTACTCCATATTTCAAGAAATACCCTTGTTTCCCACTCTTAATAAATTTGTCAATGATTTATCTTTTAGATTTTCAACTTTCCATCTTTAGTACTCTGACATTCCATCTTTATTTTCTATAAAGTTAAGGGCCCAATTTTCATGTTAGAACCGGGGCCAAAAATCTCAAAGACGACCCTGTTTGTAAGCATTTAGAATTTTGGAAATTTTGTGTTACCTTCCTACCATAGTACATGCATGATGCATGTGTACAAATCTCTATTATATAAGTGAAAGGAAGAAATAGGGTATCTTCTCACAAAAAGTCTAATATACTTTTAATGATTTAAATTCATGTACACAAATCTCTATTATATAAGTGAAAGGAAGAAATAAGGTATCTTCTCACAAAAAGTCTAATATACTTTTAATGATTTAAATTATTATATATATTAAATAGTCTTTTCTTTTCCTACTTGTCATATATATCGAACAAGTTAATAATATGATTAAATTTTAAATTTTAATTAAATATTAAATTAAGGAGAATGATTTTCTCTTCTTAAATATGTGTGAAAAATTGTAATCAACAATTAAATTGACAATATAACTTGATTGAAACAACTTGAATTTCATATTAATAATTATAATGATAATATCTATACTAATATATTAAAAGGCGTGCGTGACAACGTCGATGCGCCACGTGGCGCCCTCCTCCTATCACCAGAGTTTGCCACGTATGTATTAGCCTGCCACGTATGTATTAGCTAATTAAGTCAAATGTGTCATTACTTTTAAAAAAAAATTGTGTTGGAGGCGGGCTCGAACCTCTGACCTTATGTAAATATTACTAAGTGATTTACCATCTGCTCTAACCTTTTTAATTGATTTATGTTTCCATAAATTTACAGGTAAGGTTTTAATTAATGATGTCAGTTTCAACATTTCTAAAATTCCACGCTTCCCTTCATCCCCTCCCTGTCCAACGGTTCATCTACTCCTTAGCATACAACATTTCTAGAATATTACTCGACCATGAACATTGAAGTCTTCTTCTACTTCCTAATTAATGCTTGCGGATTGTTGTTGTTATTGGAGAATACAAATCAAACAATGAAGTTCAAAGGTCAAATTTCGAAGCGCAACACCATAAAGGTTAGTGAGATTGTTAATCTTTGCAAAATAAACCAAAAATAATCCACGAATTGCTCCCAAAATCCTTCTCTTAGTATTCGCATTGAACATTGAAGTTCAATTATACATTCAATTATTGCATAATTTTGTAACTGAAAATTCCCCCCTCTCTCTATATATAACGAATAGGGTTAAATTATGTTTTTAGGCCTTTTGTTGTTCCTCTTCAAAAAGGTATTATCTAATTTGATATTTGTTTTTGGGATAGATTGAACTTTATTTTCGTAGATGAAACTTTATTTTTGAATTCTCTTTTGTTTATTTAATTAATTGGTTTCCTATTTGTTTTTTTTTTTTTGCAGAGGATTTTTGTAATTAATCCACTTTGCAAGGTATTATGCTCATCTTCTTCTTTGTTTCTTTGTGCAATGTGTTTTAGTTGGGTTTATTTCTTTTATTGCCTGTATTTCAATTGGGGCTTTGTCCTCTTTCAACAACATATTGAAAGAGGACAATTGGATATTTTCACATATTTTGGAGAATTTTTCTGGTGATGATGATCAGATGGGATTCTAAGTGTTTGAGGAATCCTGAAATGCTTGTGTGAGTCATAGGGCTGTATCTATGTAGTCTCCTGTCAAGACCTTCTGTAGTTCCGTAGGCTACAGTAAATCAATAATATCATTTTGTTTAGCATCTTGCCTTTCTTCAGTCTACTGCACTCCTTCCAAATGATCTGCATATTCTATTATTAATTTATAAGAAAGAGTTGAGCTTGCTATTGAAGTTTGTTCTCTAAATTGTGAATTGATAACCTATGAGAATTTAGAGTAAAGCAAAGTTTTACGAACAGGTTGGAGATGAAGTATCTAGAAAATATGAAGTGATCTAATTCTTTGAATTGTACCCCAATATTGTCGGTGATCATTTAGCTGTTTTACCCTTTGGCAAGGAAAAAGGAATTCAGGAAAACCATTAGGCTCTAGAGGGACCTGAGCAAGCTCTCTGACCACAGAAGGCATATTCTGCAACTAATTATGTTCCCTCTTGCACTGATTAAGAAATATGACAGAAAGGACGTTTCTCTTTGAGCTGTGTTCAAGACTGACATTAGGAGAGTGTATTATTCTGTGAACTAAGAGGCAGAGGTACCCCCTATCACATAACAAACTATAAGTATTTGGGCTTCCTCACTTAAAACACTGAAAGGTGATTAGTGTCCATATAATGTTCATCTCTACATGAATGCCTCCTTGGAGCATGTAAATGTGGCATATTTGTTAAAAATAATTAGCGTCTTTGTAGTGGTTGGAAAGAGAGGGGGGGACAAAACTGATACAATTTTATTTAGGATAAAAGTGGTAAAACTAAAAATAATTTTTCAATCACATATTCAGAAAAAAATTCTAAAACTTTAATTTATAAGTGGTGTAATTGACCCACTATTGACAATGTAGATCTGACACTAGATATGATGTCTCCTATCTATGTATTTTGTGCATGGAAGGCCTCTGTCTAGAACATTTATGAAGTTTGCACAGGAATTTCCATCCTTAATGTTCTAGAACAAGGTTAAGCTTTTGGTGTTTGCAAAACACCCTTGACCTTTTCAGGGTGATACCTTGGTTGTACTTACGTCTGGATGTAGCCTATAGGGAAGTGAGAAAAAGAATTTTCATTATTTGGGTAAGATTAGTTTGCCAGAATTTCAACAATATATTTTGTTTTACATTTCGCAATCCGAATATGCTCCAAGCTTACAGTACATATGAATGCACAGTTTAAGAAGTTTTTAGGAGAAACATTGCTTACAAAATGTTGGTTGTTGTTCTTAGCTGATTTTGGCTTTTTGATGGGTTTTATTGAGTATAATATGTAAAATTCAAATATTTAATTGAAAGTGTTGTAAATTTGAGTATATGCAATGGAAAAATGCACTAGCATGCTGTTTTTTTGTCCTTTAATATGAGAAGGTCATTGTGCTCAGATCAATTCGAGGTTCCAATTGTGTAGAGATTCTATAGTAGCCAGGGGGTGATAATTTTGCCAAGAGGAAGATGAAGTGGTTTAATAATTGTGGACTATCAATAAATCGGGCATTGTCGACTTCAAATGCAATCCGGACAACTATAGCGAGCTACAAACGAAAAAGAAAAGTATGTGATACACAATTATTTACGTCGATATTATTTTCTAGGAAAATTTTACTTTCTCTATCCAAACTATTACTATTTTGATTAACGCGCAGGGAAAGCACTACAGAATGGTTGGAGATTAATTGATATCGATTGATAGTTTTACATGGTATGATGCTTGCACTTTTTGGACTTGATATACAACATGTTAGTGAGCATATGATTTGTAGTAATTGTAACAAAGAAAAGCCTCCAACAACTATTAGGTACTCTTTTTTTTATACTATTTGGATATAAATTTTATAAATGTGTTAAGAGTTATAATTACTTTTATCAACCTGTTTACTAACTTTATATATTTTTTTTTATATTTTCACAATAAAAAAAGTGTTTCTGGATATATGACTATATTCGACTCTACCGGTACAATGCGTGTCAAGCTCTTTACAAAACAGATTGAGTTTATACTCCATTCAACTAAAGCAAAATTGAAGCACATGTTTGATGCGGTACTATATAATTTTATGAACTTTACTCTTATTGATAACATGACTAAATTGAAATATAATGTACGTTGTAATTTTCAGATTAATTATGTTATTTTGATTTATTTATTGCAGGTGCATGATAGAGTTTTGCTACGATCCGAACTTCTTACACGTGTGCGCAATGCATATATTTTCGTATTTCATCCTCTTCATCTATCGGCTTATATAGTAGACTATGTAACTTATGTCGATTGGGCAGAAGAATGTGCACATTTATTTAAGTAATTACTATTTCATCTTTCATTAGATTTTCTATGTTGATGGCCATATTAATAAAATTTTAATTTTTTGTCTTCTCTTTTTGTAGAATGAGGAGCACATTGAAGGTCCGGCAGCAATAAAACATAATGAATCACATCACTTTTTTAAAATATTAGAATAAAAGTCTCCGACATTTTGTATTGTTTGTCAATCTCTTTAGTTTATAAACACCATGAAACTCTTACATTAGTACTATATTGTGCTTGGAATCCCTTTTTAAATGCATAATTTGTTGTTGGAAACTTTTTTTTTAATGACCAATAATACAAGAAATTACATTTAAATAATGAGAAGGAAATAACACGATTTTCATAAACAATAAACACCAGAATTAAACCATACAAAAATGTTAACAGTAACCCCGGGGCATAGCCCGGGCCACACACTAGTTTGAAACCTAAAATGTTGATGATTTTTCAGTAATTTCTATTATATAAATCAAACTTTTCTATTTTATTAATATTCAACGATTGAATATGATACACAAATTATTCTTCCACTTTATTTGAGCACAAGTTTTCTTCTGTTTTGTATTTTCTTCATTTATATAATAGAAATTTGGGGCTTGTTGGACCTTTGGGTGAGTGGCCCTGTGCTAGGACAACCCAGAAGAATTTCATCTTACCACGGGTTCCCGAAAGGGGGTAAAATTTGGGACTTGTTGGACCTTTGGGTGAGTGGCCTTGTGCTAGGACAACCTAGAAGAATTTCATTTTACCACGGGTCGGGTTCCCGAAGGGGGGGGGGGGGGGGAACATAGTGTATCATGTGCAACATATTCTAAAGCTTGTTTTTTGCTCATCTGTTTATTTGAAATTATGTCTATTATGTGGATTGTGCTCATTTGGAGGATTTAAAATGAGCAATGAACTTGATAAAAGTTGTACAATTTTTAGTATGACATAAACTTTTTCTAATTATACCATAACATTTCATAATAGCATCAGAAGGTTTAGTAGCCATAAGTAATCATCATATAGTATCGCAAATGTATAGTTATCCACATTTTATAATTTTAGATTAAAAAATAATAATATCTATATGGGTGTTAGCCACAAGGTGGTTTGTGATGTTTATAGACCAAACTTTCCTAGGCCTATATTAAAAGAACTTTAGGGAATGAGATTCTTAAATCAACGACTGGGAGTTCATGGGAAGGAGAATAATATGGAAAGTGTTGAAACATTTATACTTAAATGTGTTTGTTGTATATACGTAAAGTATATGGCACTTATGGAGTTCTTGGTGAGGTTGAGGGCGTAAAGAGTAGTGGTATCGCTTCCCACCTTATATTATTGAGGTATAAGGTTTAGGAAGCGGACTTCATAAGACTTATTTGAAAAACTCCTCTTATCACCCCTTAAATAAATCCTCATCATCTTACTTTATAAAAAATATGACACATATGGGGTTGTGGACCTTATGCGTAGGAATATACTATACATGTTCAATTATATAATAGCCTAAGTTTTGAAACAATAAAGCTTAGAGTTTTTTTTGTTGTCGGGCCCGTTTGGTGTACTAGCCAAGTCAATTGGACGAACTTTTCTTTTTCTTCAATTCTTGGTGATCCTGATCCCGTTATGCTGCATGTACGGCTGGCAATCAGGTCGGGTTGGGTCAGTTTCAGGTTGACCTGATTTATATTTCAGGTCACTTACCTCTGACCTGATTTATATTTCAGGTTGAAAATCTCAACTCAAACCCGGCCTAATATTTTTCGGGTTGACCCGAAACCAACCCAAAATGACCTGAAATTAAAATCTAATTATCCAATGATAAAAAACTGTCAACTTAATTCATAAAGGTACTGTACATGTAACATGTTTAAGTTTCAACATTCAAAGCCGGAATTTTCAGGTTGAAGTGAGTTGGGTTTGGCTTATAACCTAACCGGCTAAGGGCTAACCTAACATAATATAAGTTATTTTTAAATCAAGTCATTTCGGATATTTCCAGGTTCAAAAGGTCAACCTGAACCTAACCCATTATATTTTCAGGTCGAGTTGGGTCGACCCATTTTCTTTCCAGTCGAAAATCTCAACCGAAACCCGTGAATTTTCAGGTCAGTTTCAGGTCGGGTTATCAGGTTGGGTCAGTTTTTGCCAGCCTTACTTGCACGTCTGGTTGAGGGTAGTTTGCGATGGGCATGTTGCTTTATGCCTGTGCAGGTAGACAGAGTCACATAACTGGCTTGATTTTTTTTTTTTTTTTGCTGTTGTTTTATCTTGAAAGCATCATATAATTTCCTAGTGAAATAATATTGTTTCTGCTGAAAACAGCAGTGTGAGTGGAAGTAGCATATCGGACTTTACTATTTGGGTTTGAGAATGGTGAATGATGGAACGAATCTCCAAATGAGTCATCACCTTCAAAACAAGAAGAGTAACCCTCGAGGGTTTTCAAGCGGACTTTCTCTGATGCCTAAGTCAGTTGATTGAGCGGTGGAAAGCAATAGAGTGGAGAGAATTACCAAATGTAAGTGTTTGTTTAATTTAGATGAAGTTACCTTTCATTTGATGCCAAATGGACTATGTATAGTGGAAGGGAGGTCTAGGGAGTCTTGGGTCGATCCTCCATGTTGCAATGACACAATCGCTATACACCATTAGGAATATCAACCGGCAGGAACTAGATCAGATCCTCTAGGATTCAGATCTAGATCCTTTTTTCAGGCATGGATCCTCCGACTCAGATACGATGGGTAATAAAATTGAGGATCCATATGTAATGGATGCTACGGATCCGTGTCCAAATCGAATCCTATCCTATTTTCTTCAAACAATCCTAAATTTCACAATAACTAAAAATTTTGAAGACCAAAATAACGTCAATGATGATGGTGACTACTCGTGGCTTCGACTAATTCAATTGCTTGAGGGAGTTCTCTACTTCATGGCTCGTAGCTTCGACTGATTCTACTGCTCATGGAGTTGCGACTCATGGATCAGTAGTTCGCTCGTGGAGTCGTGGCCGAAAGAAGTGAAGAGAGAAGATAGGGGAGTGAAAAGAGAGAGAAATGAGGGAGTAACAACTTGAGACCTTGAGGGAATTAGGTCTCAGGTATTTTAGGGTTTTAAGTTTTGAACTTCTAATTTATATTTTTAAATAACTTTTGAAAAACGAGTAAACGAATCTGGGTAATGGTTTAGGACCCGTCCCAGACCCGTGTTAAAAATTAGGATCCAAATCCTACTCGAATCCGTCGGATTCAAAATTTGAGGATTAAAATCCACTAAAAACGAATATAGATTCATGGATTTGTGTAGTGTTCATTATCCACTGACATCCATTTACATCATTCTATATATGTAAGATGTGTCATATATTGGTACGAGATTAAAATCAATCTAATTTGAATTAAAAAAAATCACTGCACTCTTTCTTTGTTCTTCGAACAAAAGAAACTCTCAAACTTTTTTGTTGAATACTAGTTTTTTATGTCAACAACCAATATCCTCTTGCTTCTTCTTCATATCTGAAAATTATAGTTTGATACTTCATTGTTGATAGTAGGTTGGTAAAATTACTTTTAGAAAAGCAAATCCAATATGTACTTGGAAGAGAGTTGTGGACACTACATCAAAATCTCCCCAGATTCTAACAGCGTGATTTATAACTAATATATTTTTAATAGCTCATACTACTGAAGATAAAAAATGGAGAGAATTCTAACCCATTTTATTAAAAAAACTAGTGCTTAACTTTTAATTATTTAAATTTCATTTTTGTTTAAGCATAATTTTTTTTTGGTAAGTAAGGTATATTACTCAATAAAAAAAATACAACCTAACTCCCCAAGGAAGGGAGACACCAAAACTGGCTCAAAAGCCAAAAGCTACAAATCAACAATCCATGCTTTATCTCTATTGCTCCACTTAGTAGAGCTACAAAATTGACTCCTATACTTTACTACATACTTGATTTCTTTAGCTATACAATCAATCCTATGTACTTTTGCTTCATTCCTAATTTCCCAAATATGATACACCACTGCTACAAGCCTGCAATCACTGAATATAAAACTTTCGTTCTCATCTGAGAGCCAGAATAAGCTCTTTTAGTCCATTGAATCCATTGCTTCAAAGAACGTCTATGCAGTCTAACACCAATAATCCAATTGAGAATTTGGTGCAGTATGTCACGTACCGACTCTTTTCTAGTCGCTATACGTGGCCTACTTGCTTCACAGTCCCGTCGGAAGGCAAGTCAAGGCACCCGACTACTTGGCTTGGCTAGCTTGGCTAAGCTAAGTGTGCTACGAAAATCTCTAAGTATGGAAAAGATGGCTACGAAAGTGAGTAAACAAGAGAGGTTTCAAGAGAAAAGCTCTTAAATTGCTTGAGAGAAAATTACAAGTGTTGGATGATATGTACAAATGAATGGGGATGCCTATTTATAGGCTCCATCCCTCCTTTCCCTAATTTCTAGAAAGTTCTCCACCTCCTCATTTGGAGGGTTCTACACACATGCTGCCCTAGAATATTCTAGACACTCTACAACTCATATGTACAGCAAGGAAGACTCTAGATGCATTCTAGAAGTACCTTAGCCTAGAAGCTCATCTCCAAGACCTTGCTAGGCCCTTCTAGAAGCTTCCGGTGCACCACCGAGAATACCTGTGCACCATGACCTATTTCTGGGCCTCAAATTAAAAATCTGGCTCGATCATTATCTTCATTGGCCCAAAATATGGCGGACCCCAAAATTTGAGCCCATTTGGAGCTCGTTTGGCCCACCAAACGCCCTGTGGCGTTTTCAGCCCTTGTTGGGCCAGCGCGGGGCGCCCAGCCCACTGCCGCTGCCCAGCCACGTTGCGGGGCGTGGAATGCCATCCGTGACAAGTAGCTGCCTATTAAACTCACATTCAAAGAAAAGATAGTTGTGAATTTCACCAACCATATCACAAAGACAACACAGGTCATCATCTCAAATATTGTACTTAAACTGCTTCTCCTTTGTTCTAAGTCTGTCTTAAATATCATCCATGCTATTAATCTGTGCTTTGGCAATAATGTCATTCCATTCCATATGCCTTTGTCCCAACCTGGCCTACTAGCATATCATAAGTCTTGTTGATATAGTATGGTTGAGTGAGACTCCAGTTTTGTATCCCAATCTGTTGTAGATCTTGTTTGACCTTGCACAAGTATTTTATGACCTTAAAAACACTTGTAGGAGCTTGAAACTCCCACCAACTAGAGTTTTGATGTAAATAGCATGCACTCATCTCAATTCTCACCCATAACTCATCTTTGCCACTGTTTATATATATGTCAAACAAGTTTACCAACAGCTACTTTATTCCAAATGCTTATATTTCTGATCCCCAAACTACCAGAGTTCTTGTGAGAACAAACATCAGACTATTTCACATTACTAATCTTTCCACCAACAGCATTACCATTTCAGAGAAAGTTCCTGCAAACTTCATAATTAGTATATTTTTTTTTTTTTTTTTTTGCAAAAGATAAGCTATAATCATGATTCATATTGAACTAGTTAATCAATAATTGATATCCAAATAAAACAAATTTACTGTTTTTTCATTTTGCCCCGTCGTTAATTTCTGATTGGAAAATCTTTTTATAAATTTGTTAAGAAACTGTGCTAAGTATTAGGTCCAATAGTTGCTTGGTGGTGATCAAAGGACCATTTAGAGTTTAGCAGTAAAAATTGAAACTTCGTTAACTAGCCAGTACTGAAATTAACAACAATTAAGAATCGTTAGGTGCATGCAGTGCATAATTACTTAATTAGTAGTGTTAGTTCCACGAAATCAGATACGTGATCCGATTCTAAAATTCAAATCAGAAATCTGAATTTTTTTTTTTTCATAATAGATTCATATCCAATAATCCAATATCCAATTTGGTCTGGTATATATTTGATTTAGCTGTTTTGAGATGTTAGCTCAACTAATATAATGGTTTTTGTTAGTCGTTGCCTAGTTGGCCGGTATAATATACATCCGTCATTTTTGTTTTGCACCTTAGAGTTAGTCTCGTATGGACCTGGTCCAAAATAATATATCATTGTGGATCAAAGTCACTTATTTGATATAATGTCCTTTTTTTTTCTATATAGTCAACTTTTAAATCTTAATTACACTTAGAGCTGGGCATGGGCCGGCCCGGCCCGTTATCTGCTATGTGGGCTGCGGGCCTGTCACGGTGAAGAAATTTTATTTCCGGCCCGCACCAGCACGAGCCCACGTGGGCCGGCCCGTGGGCCGAATGCTCATTTCCTTTGTTTTTACCCTAAAACTGTAAAAAAATACAACATAAAACATGGGCCAGGCCCGCAGGAAGCACGAGCCCGACCCGTGGGCCTAGGCCGGGGACACATTTTAAAATTTTCAAGCCCGGCCCGCCACTCATGAGCCCGGGCCCGCCATTTACTCAAGCCCGCGGGCCGAGCTCGTGAGCAGGCCCGGCCCATGTCCACCTCTAGCTACGCTATACAATTACTATCTACCATAGCGATCATTTATTTCTAATATAACCACTCTTTTTCACATTATTTATGATAATGAAATCTTCACTTTGTGAAATAGTAATTTTTTGTTTCACATAGTAAAACTTTATAGTCTATATTTACTCATTTTTTTATAATTATATCTACTCATCTTTTATATCTATATTTTTTTTGAGTTTGTCTTGTACTACCTCCGTTTCCTAAAAATTTTCCCTCTTTCCGTTTAAGTGCGTTTCCAAAAGATCTTCTCTTTTTTACTTTATTCCTTATTTGGAATTTTTTTCCCCTTTTTACCCTCTCATGTCCCTATCATATGGTCCACCATTACATTATTAATTCAAGTTACTCCATCTCTTTTTCCTACTTTAACCTCTTTTTTATTTGTTTATTTATCTTAACCACTTTCTCTCTCCTACTTTACCCACCCCACACCCCCACACCCCACACAAATCAATTCTCATTGGTATCTGTAGCAACAGTAACAAGGAAGATCTTTAGGAAACGGAGGTAGTAAGAGACATCCTACTTTAAAGTAAAATTAGGCAATGATAAGGCCAATATTAAAAAGAGAATTAGCTCAATAGTAACCAGGTCTAATTTTATTAGTAAAATTAGATCATTTATTTTAATAATTTTTGTATTTTTTTATACAATGATCTTTTTTTATAAATCACACGAATTAGCATTATATCTACACTAATTTAAGATGAACCAAGTCCATATAAATTTTTTACTTTCTTTCAACGAAACTCATTAATTGAGTTGGAAAAAGGAACGGATGACATAACCTTACCTTACCCATGCAAATTGATAAATGGGCTTTTCTGGTAGCTCTTAAATTTGCTACGCAAAGACTAACTAGTACTCCCTTCGTTAATTAAAGTAAAAACTATTATAATTTTTTGGGTTAGAATATAAAAATTTTGACTTTAATTTTTATAATGCATTCTCTAAAATATATAGTGAGATCTTATTACATTTGTCTTGATATATATATATATATATATATATATATATATATATATATATATATATATATATATATATATATATATATATATATATATTTCATACCGTTTTTTAATGTTTAATCAACATTATAGTTGGTTGAAGATTGCGTTTCAGGAGACCATAAAAGGTCTAATGAAGCATTCTTTTAGCTACGGATAGAAGGACTGTAGTGGTGTTGACGAGCCGAACCGAGACCGAACATGCTCAAGCTCGGCTCGGCTCGGCTCGGCTCAAAACTAGTGGAAGTCAAGGTTGGCTCGAGCTCGAAGCTCGACGAGCCTATAATATTTAGGCTCGGCTCGAGCTCTACAGGTTAAATTCCAAGCTCAACTTAAGCTCGACAGGAAAAAGTCCAAGCTCAGCTCGAGGCTTGGCTCGAAACTTAGTATGAAAAAGTTGTGCTTCTGCCTAACCACGTAGACCCAAGTCAACAACTAAAGCTACATTTAGGCGATAGGCCCAACTGTATAGGCCAAGTATGTCCAATAAAGTAGTTGAGCTTGTTCACTCACCCACCATATGCTTTTATAACTTGGTTTCCCTCTTAGCATTGCTAAAAATTTCAATGTAGGACTCCATGGGTTGTTAAAGCAAAACAAACTCATCATACCCATGTTTTTATAACTTGATTTCCCTCTTAGCACTGCTAAGTTTTCAATGTGGGACACCATATTATGTTTAAGTCATCCTACATATGTTTCTATAACTTGATTTCCCTCTTAGCATTGCTAAAATTTCAATGTGGGACTCATGTTTTGCTTAAGAGAAAAATCATCCTACATAATCTTTTGTAACTTGGTTTCTATCTTACCTTCACGAAACTTTCAATGTGGGACTTCATGTTTTATTTAAAAAACTTCCAACCTTGTAACAACAAGAAAATAGAGTATAAAGTTTGTTTTTTAACCAAGGAGGTACAAAATCAAACTCTAGGTTGAGGTAAGGAGTAATAGCTATTTATAAAGAAAATAAGATTGGTGCTTGTTTTCTTAACCAACTAGCATTTGTTGCACGCTATGCGTGCAACGTGCGTGTTCTGTTAACTTTTTTGATTTTTTATCAATTAGTTATTAATCAGTGTTACAAAAAAATTGATTTGAAAATATATTTGTAATTATTATTAATTTTTTAACTATATTTTTTCTTAAATCAATGCTTCATTTATTTTTTTAGTTATTTGTTCATCATTGTTCTAATATATTATCAAGAGAAAGAAATATACAGTAGAAGAAAGTTTGTGCTCAAATAAAGTGGAAAGATTTGTGTATCGGGTTCAATCGTTGAAAGGTTTACATAATAAAGATTACTGAAGAATAATCAACATTTAGGTTTTGAATATTATGGGTATAATTATTAATAAGAAATTCAATTTTTTTGTTATATTAACTTGTGTCAATCAAGTTATATTGTCATTTTAATTTTTAAATAGAGTTTTTCACACATAGATAAGAAGAGGAAATCATTCTCCTTAATTTAATATTTAATTGAAATTTCAAATTCAATTCCATTATTAACTTATTTAATATATATGACAAGTAGGAGGAAAAAGAGATTATTTAGGGGGTGTTTGGTTCATTTAGTGGTATGGATTTGGAAACAAGAATGAAATCAAGGGGGTAAAGGTTTGAAACTTGATGCCTAATACCATGTGTTTGGTTTTAGTTGGGAATGAAATTTTTTCTTCTATTTAATACCTAGAGATATTGGTATGAGCCAAACCCACCTTCCCCCTTGGGTTTCTTAACCCCATACCTTATGGGTTTGAGGTATGGGTTTTAAATCTCCCAAATTATTAAACAAACACTAGGTATAAGTTTTGCTCATTCTAAACCCATACCTCATACCAAAATCGTATGAACCAAATACACCCTTAATGTATATGACAATTTAAATTCATTAAGGGTATATTAGACTTTTTAAGAGGGGACACCATCTTCCTCCCCCCTTTACTTATATAATAGAGATATGGGACTTTAGTGCCTAGTGGAGTACTAAGGTCCAAGTTGGATTACATATTAAAATATAAATAATAATATAAATTTTAGCAAACATGTTTGCGAGCTTTCGAGCCGAACTCTATTAGGCTCCGGCTCGGCTCGTTAAGGTCTCGAGCCGATCCCGAACTCGAATCGAGCCCCTATGAGTCAAGCTTTGACCGAGCCGAATCCGAATAGTTTGCGAGCCGTCCTGGCTCGTTAGCACACCTAGAAAGGAGTAATCCAAAATATTTTAGTTATATATGACTAATAGTAAAAGTTATAAAGTTTGATGATAAAAAGTTACACATTCAGAAGAATCTAATAACATACCACATGATAACACTTCGATATGACCGGCTGACGGCTTGCCTCGACTCTTCATCTACTAAGTAAGGATGTAATAGAAGACCCCTTAATAGCCTAATAGGTTCCTTGTGGTAGCTTGTCAACGGTGCATAAAAGGTCAACCTGATAAGGGTGCAACTCGTTTTGCATTAACATGCGTGACCCTAGTCCGACCCGAGTTTTTGACAAGCTCCAAAAAGATGTTGAATAAGTCTTCGTTTTTTTTTTAAGAAAAAGACCTTGACCACACCTCAACAAGGTTTCTTAGTTCAATAAACTAGTAGTATAAACGTATATTGCTGCGTCTTTTTAGGGGCATATTGATGCAACTTTTTAGGGACCAGGCACTTAGGAATATGGAAAAAGTTAAGGGAATTCCTACTCCTAAACACCACAGTTGGAAAGAGGCGACCTTGTAACTTCAAGTTATATGGTGAATTTCTAACCAATTGTTGAACAATTTTACTTATTCCCGACCAATTGCTAGCCTCTATTAAACATAACTCATATTCCTTATATTGTTATGTACCATGAATTCTCACCTGAAATTCATTTCCATGCACTTGTATGAAATTACGTCAGTGTTTAACTTATTTAAATTTATGACATGTGAGTTAAAAGTGACCGAGTAGTCTTTATTGTTTGGTCATGAACTTGACTTATTTGACCTTATATGAACCCGTGGGGTATTAGCTAACTTTTTAAAACTTGTATGAACTCCTCGTATGTTAGAATACCAATACAACATTAAGTATTAAAGATGCAATTTGTTGATCTAATTTTGATTTATCAAAACTTACTACAATCTGTTGTATTTCTGAATCTCTCATTAGCTATGAACTTAATTTATGTAAACTTGTTGGCCGAGTACTTAACTTACCTAGACTTATTTACCTTGAATTAAGTAATACCAAATTACTTTAGCGAGTTTGGGAACCTATCATGAAAACTTTCATTTCGGGGAAGAAGTTGTGACTAAAAGGTATAAAACATCGATTTATATTAAATGACTCTTATATATTATGTTATAGATTCTTATTTTATTTCCTAATCTCAATACAATCGCTTCAAACTACCAACAAAATTTTAGGTTACTAAACGCAGCCTCACTTTACTAACGCAACCCAAAAAATCCTCATTATCATATCCTTTCTATAAAACACTTCTTATAGAAGAACTAATTCACAAATTTTAATCTGATACTCAATGGACGATAATTTTGACCCAAACGAATTTCAATCTGATGTAAGTTGTTCATTTTTTTCCCGTAATAATGCAATGTCGGGCGATTCATATGCATCAATTTGCCCTATTTCATGCAATCTACACGAAACTAATTAGCCTGTTTCGTGCAGATTGAACGAAACAATCTATTTTGTTTCGTGTAGATTGCACGAAACAATCTCTTCTATTTCATGGAGATCGCACAAAACAGTGTCTTCGTGCACTTTCTAGAAAAATCAAGACCCAATTCTCTTAGCAACAGCACAATAACTCTCGAAAATCGCCCCAAATGATACTTAGGTTTCATCGAATGAAAAACTTTATGTTAGTTCTACCGCATGTAAATGGAGAAAGACGTAAAAACCGGAGAAAGGAGAATTATGAAGAATTAGAATTACCAATTATGGAGAATTGGAAGAATAATTATGCAGAATTTGAAAAAACCAGACCCAACGTGGACGACATACAAAGAGTATGAAGAGGGAAAAGGGAGAGAGGAGTAGTTAGAGAGAGAAATGAGTTATGAGGAAAAGGGTTGTGTTTAGTAAAGTGAGGTTGTATTTAACAACCATGTTAAAATATAACTAATTATTAATAAATTGCTAAAATGACTTGTATATTAAATCTAATAAAATGTACATTAATCTTTAAAAACAACTTAATGGGCGGAGTAAATGATAAGTGAAGTTTGTGAAATGTAAATACTATTCATTGATTTACAACTCTATAAAAACAAGTGACCTTTGCACATTCATTTCTTGACATATTGAACCCCAAGGTACCTGTAAAAACTCTCTACCCATAACCCATTGTGCAATCTTCCTATTTGAAATTAACATAGATAAATAGTAAAATCCGGTGAATAATTTCCCAACTCACGTCCCTATCTAATACATCTACCATTTACTATACTCACTTCCTTGGGATGAATAACCATTAATGGCCAACTGGCCACATATTTAATTTATTCAAACAAACAATATAGACATGACTTACCGGTAGTTGAGAAGAAAAGCACTATTGCTCTCCAAATCCTGCATACAACAAAATTAATGCAGTGCTCTATATATGCTTCTATGCACGACCAATAACAACACCATGTACAAAAATTTATAGTATACAATTTCTAACACGGGATATTGGCACGGCTCAATCAAATAAACAGAGATCTCTCTCGAATAAGACCCGGTTTTCTGATTGAACCGTACCAATATCCCATGCACGTTTAAGCAACAAAAACAAAGGTATATATATATAATATATGCACCAACCAGAAAAACAAGAGATGATATCATTATATGGAGGATGCATAACTAGAATCTACAGGATGTAGTTTTTTTTTACAAACATATAGGGATAAGGTTGCGTACATCTAATCTAATAGACCTCAAGAACCCTACATACGACTTGAAAAGTCGAGGGAGAACTCTCATTTGTTTTGGAATTTAGAAGATGGGTTTGTGAAAGGAAAAGGTTGGGTTTTTAGAAAATTTAAGAGTTGAAGTGATTGCATTAATATGCCAACAACCAATGCAAAAAAGAAGACGGAGGAAAAATGGGTAGGGCAAAAAGGAAATGATATTAAAGCCTTACAATGTTTTGTATTTATGAGGATGAGTTGGGAAGGATGGGAAGAGGGGGGCAAGAATCAAGATGAATGTTAAGAAAGATGCTACACTATTTATTTTGAAATTCAAAAAATAATATTATGGGAGGAGAGATGTATTTGTTTTATTTTTGGTAGGTGAACTAATAACATTCATTTTAAATGGGGCAGCTGAGTTTTTATGGTCCATTTTTTAGGTCAGAAATAGCTTTTTACTCCATTATTTTGATTTGATTTTCAATAAGATATGATATCTATTGAATTTGACTTGGAATTAGTCACCTTTTTAACTAACCACCTTTTGTTATTTCAAAGACCTCTGGATTATATGAGGGGATCTTGGCAAATCATGTATGATTGGGATATTTAATACTTCAATTTGAAAATGGATATCTTGACTGATTCTTTCGTAATAATAGTAGTATGGTTTAAATTGGAAATAAGGGATCTTAATTCATGTGGATATATACTCACTATATATATTCAGATTAGAATTTGAAAATTTTGCATGGATTTAAAAACCACGACAATCAACTAGTGAGTGCTTCCACTTGATCCTTATGGGAAAAGATTAAGTGCGTTGTTCGGTGCAAGTTTTTGAGAAAGTTTTTAGTATTTTGATTAAGAAAAATATGAGGGATTAGGTAGTGGCATGAATAGCTTTTAGTGGTAGAACTAGTATTTAGTAATATTTGTCAAAAGTTACAATTTATAGCTTTGGAGTAGTTTTAGTAGTATATAATTTTATATTAAAGTTTTCTTTGAGTTCTTGACTATTTAGTTAGGAAAAATTGTCAAAATAAGCCAACATTTGTGTGGTCTTCTAAAAATAAGTCAGCCATTTGATAATCTCTATTATACTACCTTTGTTTCAAATTAATTGTTACACTTTAACATTTTACACTATTCACAAATTGCACTTTGACCATCGTTTGTGATTTATACGTGAATAAAAACATAGTCATGTGGGATCTTGTTAGATTCGTATTAGTATGTGTTTTATTAATATGTACTTTTTATAATTTTTACAAATACAAAACTAAAGATATATGTCCTCAAAGTTTTGCATTGGCATGCGTGAAAAGTGTAAGTGTAACAATTAATTTGAAACAGAGGTAGTATAAGGGTATGTTCTCTTTAATATAAAACACTGAACTGAACTGATTGCAACTGAACGGAATTGAACTGATTGCAGCTGAACTGAATTGAACTGAACTGATTGTAACTGAATTGAACTGAAATGAATTAAATTATAACTAATAGAAATGATAATTGGAGTTGAACTGAACTGAATTGAACTGAACTGATTGTATCTGAACTGAATCAAACTGAATTGAACTGATTGCAACTGAATTGAAATAAGCTGGGGAGAACAGGTCCTAAGTCAAGAGGGGGGGACAATGGTGTCCCCTTAGTATTCCACTTAATTTCCCCTCCACAACATAAATATTACATGTCAAATTTCCAAATACAATCTCTAGCAATTAATCAAAACCAATTCAAACTTGCGAAAAAATCAATCAAATCTCTATTAAATCCAATTAAC
This sequence comes from Beta vulgaris subsp. vulgaris, assembly GCF_026745355.1. Classification (NCBI taxonomy): domain Eukaryota; kingdom Viridiplantae; phylum Streptophyta; class Magnoliopsida; order Caryophyllales; family Amaranthaceae; genus Beta; species Beta vulgaris. The sequence continues at coordinate 10,089,510 of NC_079209.1, forward strand.
TCATATAATACTTAATCACTTAAACTTGCTAATAAAAAAGATTCAAGAATTTACCACACATTAATACCACATACAATAACAAAAAAAATACACGACATTCTCATTAAATAGACAACTTAAATTCAAATTTAAATTAATTTTTCCATAACACAAACTCAATTAATAACACAAACTTCAAACCAAAAAAAAAAGCCAGTTCTCTTCATATGTTGGAGCTTCACGACATTTTCAAATATGGTATTATCAAATTTGCAGATACTTTACTGTTAATCAAGTACTCAATTTGTTATTGAAAATAAAAGTATGTGTAATGTTCTATGTTCAGTAAATCTTAAGAATATGTACTATGTTCAAGTAAGTTTAAATTCAAATTACAGTAAATCTTACGAATATGTGCTCTACTATATTTGTTTTTTAAAAAATAAACTCAAATTACAGTTTATTCAAAATTTCATTTGGAATATAGTTGAAATCATAATTAAAATTACATCATAAATGGTCGGGAAAAAATTCAAATTCCGTAAAAAATATCTTCAAATTTGTGCCCAAAGATTTTTTAAAAAATGAGACAAAATACTTCAACACAAATTGTTTTTGTGCCCATATATTAAAAAGAATTTGAGAAAAAAAAATACTCCAACCTATATATTAAAATAAAAATTGTGCCCATAGTCGAATTTCAGCCCAACAACTCGATATTCAAATTTACCTTATCGACGACATGAAGAGCATCGCCATGATAACCAAAGTCAGCTCCAATGATGACGATATTACAATCGAAGGTCTGAGGAGAGTGAACATGACGACTCGGGAGTTGAGCTCGGTGAGAACTCACTGTGAAACTCAATGCTTCTCTCCGAAGTCCACAGAAGCGGAGATTAGATTTAGAGGTTTAGCTAAAAATGAGATCGAGTGTGTGGTTTGATTTGGGGAAAATTGAGGAAGATGATGAAAATGAGAGAAAAAGTGACGACTGCATAGTTTCAATTAAATAGATAGGGAAAAAGAATTGCGTGAAATTAGAGATGAGTTTGGGAATTGGGAGAGTAGCTAAGAATTGAAGAGAGAGAAAAAGGAATGTATTATTTCTATGTCTTTTTGTCATGGTTCATGGGGTCGTTTAGAGTTTTGACAAAAAAATTAGTTTGAGATGCAATTTCATTACTTATTCTTATTATTAATGTGTTTTTTAATACTACTTGTAAGTATCTCAATCTTTCTTATTCACAAAGTGGGGGTGAACTTAGATACGAACTTTTGTTTTTTGGTTTGTTTTACTATTGAGTAATAGTTATTCCCAAAATGTCACTGCACGCAAAGCGTGCATAATAGCTAGTTCTAGAATAGGCTAACATCTAATACCTATCTTTTTTTAACAAGTCATGACCTGATATTAACCTCTTTAACAAGTAATTAAATGTTCACGTGTCACTGTCTCATTCGTTTATTTATTAATTTTAATTGTATGAAGAAAATATACAACATATTTTTCTCTTTCCCTCTCTTCACCGCCTATCACCACCACATCTTCTTCCTTCTTAGTTCCCTCCTCCGATTCCCCTCTATCTCCTTAGTTCTCCCATCATTGCCAACACCATTTCCCACCAACACAACCACCCAAGCTACCAGAGAGCTTGAACTGGCCACTGGAGGAGAGCACCATGTCCTCGACAAATTGGGAGTGACTCTTGAGGCGACGCGTGGGTACCCCCTGCTAAGTTTCGTCCTCCTTGGCGAGCTTCCATAGGATGATGGAATTGTTGATTAGGGTTTCGATGTTAGTGTGTGCTTGCATTGTGGCACACAGGGTGACTAAGAGAGGGAGATTGATAATGTGAGGGTTTTGGGTGGGAGATTGTTGGGAAGCTGAAAGATGTTGGAGGATGGTTTTTTTTTGCTAGAGGGGAAGAGAGGTGGCAGCCATGGTTGATGGTGCCATCTATGGAAAGGAGAAGAAGGAAGGGAAGAGAGAAAAAAAAAAAGCTAAAAAATTGCAAAAAAATAAAAAAAAATTGACTTGTTAAACCAGTTACAAGTCATTTGACTTGTTAAAAGTTTAAATTATATCAAAGTTAACATATTCCAAGATAATAAAATAGCTGACTTATTTTTTAAAACTTGCTTGCGTAAAGGTTGGCTTATTTTTTACAATTTTTCCAGTTACTTATAAACAGTTATTTTGACTTTTTTTTACCGAACATCAGTACTGTTAATTTGACAACTAACTACGACCAACTACTAACAACTAACACCTACTCGCATAGCTGCAGAACACGCCCTAGCTTATGCAGTGTTTTTAACCAAAAAAAAAATTCTTACATAATAAGCATAATGCTTTAATACTCCCTCTATTTCAAAATATAAGGCACGTAGTTTAACAAAAAAATCCTAATTTACAATATCTCTTACAATAATACAATATGAATTTATGATAATTAGAATTATAAAAATTATACCATTAGATTCGTCTTGGAATATACTATAATAATATTATTTTTTATAATTTCATTAATATGAAAGTAATTAACGGTCAGAGTTTGACGTCAAATATTATGCGTGCCTATAATTTGAAACGGATGGGGTACGTGATATGAAAGACTTGTTTATTCAACTTATATTTGCTTATCTAAGCTTATCTGAACTTGTTTGAACTTAACTCAACTTAATTATCAGAAGTTATATAGAACTTATTGGCCCATATTAGTCCTAAATAGACCTTATCTGAACTTATTAAACCTTATTTTGTGAGAGTGTAAACCTTATTTTTGCTGAATTGAACTTATTTGAATTTACTCGAACTTAACTAAACTTATCTATACAAATATATTAAAAGGCGTGCGAAAACAAGAAATTGTATCACGTGGCGCTCTCTCTAGGGAGTTTTAGTTCATGTTGTAATCCATGTACAATAAAAAAAATTAAGAAATTGCATTGTATAGGGTTTGATCCCAAGACCTCAAGTACATATACTAAAGTTTTAACCACTAGGCTAAGTTATATTTAGTGTTATTATCATAAATATTATATTAATAAATGAAATATTTTCTTATCCGAGACATACCCCGGGCCTAATAACTAGTTTTTCAACTAAAGAGAGAAAATAAGGTGAATAAAACAGGCCTGAAAATTGACAACTACTCTCTCTATTTTTTATAGATCTTCTTGTATTGTACATGATCTTTAATACACTTCTTTGACCATTAATATCTTTTATTGTATAATTCGAATTTATATTCGAAATGTATAATGTATAAAAAATATACACTGAAACAAATCTAAAAAGACCTTATATGAGAATACTTCTTCACGTTCTAAAAGAAGTGCAACACGTCTCTAAAAAAGCTCTCACATAAAAAGAAAATGAAATTTCTAAAATGAATCTCATGAAATTTGGTCTCTAAATTTCAGATATGCCACTATTGACTACTGCACTACCTCAACCGCTCAACTTGAAATCCATTAGTTGTACATAGGGGTGATAATGAGCCTGACAAGCTCGCGAGCAGCTCGGGTTCGGCTCGGTCAAAGCTCGGTCAAAGCTCGGCTCGTTGAAGCTCGGCTCGAGCTCGGGCTCGGCTCGAGACTTAAATGAGCCGAGCCGAGCTAGGCAAAGCTCGGCTCGTAAAGCTCGTGAGCAGCTCGTTTATTATTTTATATTAAAAAAAATATTTATATTAAAAAAATATTTATATTAAAAAATATTTTATATTAAAAAAATTTAATACTAATTTATATTTTAATTTAGATTACAAATTATATATTTTAATTTGTGATCCAACTTCACCTCTACTCCACTAGGCACTAAAGTCCCACATTGGTTAAGAAAACAAGGATCAACCTTATTTCTTTGTAAATAGCTACTACTCCTTACTTCAACTTAAATATTTTCTTCATAGAGTGAATGAAGTATATTTTTAAATATTTGATTATTTAATACTTAAAATATTTGATAATTTTTTCTTTAGCAAAACATGGAGTCCCACATTGAAATTTTAACAATGCTAAGAGGGATTCTAAGTTATAAAAGCATATGTAAACAAAACAAGGGTATAATGAGTTTTTTTTTCTTAACAAAACACGGAGTCCCACATTGAAATTTTAGCAATGCTAAGAGGGATTCCAAGTTATATAAGCATATGTAGAATGAGTTTGTTTATCTTAAACAAACCATGGAGTTCCACATTGAAATGGAGATAGTGAGTTTGTTTTTCTTTAACAAACCATGGAGTCCCACATTGAAATCTTAGCAATGCTAAGAGGGAAATTAACTTATAAAAGCATATGATGGGTGAGTGAACAAGCTCACCTACTCGAGCCAAGGCGAGCTCATTAGTCGAGCCTAAACGAGCTTGCGAGCCGAGCCTAAACGAGCTCGCGAGCCGAGCCTAAACGAGCTCGCGAGCCGAGCTCGAGCCCCAAATTTCCATCACGAGCCGAGCTCGAGCTCGGCTCTCCCAAGCTCGGCGAGCTCACGAGCCGAGCCGAGCCTGGGAAATTTTAAACGAGCTCGAGCCGAGCCCAGTGCTATTCGGGCTCGGCTCGCTCGATAAGCACCCCTAGTTGTACATACACAATATACATTGCGCTATACACCTTATTAGTCTTACATACATAATCCTTCTACAATAGTGCTCTACTACACCTCACTAGTTGTACATGCATAATTCATATTGGCCCAATGGATGTACGTGTCGATTTTTTTTTGGGGGTTTCCACCGAGAGCCTCTTGGTAAAAAGAAATTTTTACTATATCAGCACCTTTTGCAGATTAGTCAGCCCAATTACACAGAATCAATGTTTGAAAGTAAGGTGGATATAAGGGAATTACTACTCCCAAGTTATAAGTGGATCCCCCACCACCTCCAACAAGCATGCTTGGTTATGTACGCGTCCAATATAATATAGTATATTGCTACATATACTTGACATCTAGGTATATGTAGATATACCAAGCAACGCTTGACCTAGTGGTAAAGATTTGGCCTCTATCACAAAAAACCAAACCCTGCCTTACGTTAATTAAAGTTGCCAAGAGTACGATTAACCTTTGGATTTGAATCTTCTTTTGGTCTTTCCTTCACCTTTTGTTTAATTTCGCCAGTGGTTCTTTATTTAGTTTTTCGAGTTTATTTATCACTTGTTGAAGGAGGTTATTTGGAGTTTGCTTATATATGGTTGCAGTTTGAGGTGCCATATATGGATTTTGTTTAGTCTTAGGAGTCGTTTGGTTCAAGATATGGAAAGGGAATGGATACAAATAGAGGAGGAAAATTGTTAGAGGATATTGGACAGTAGGTCTATAACTATGGGCAAGGCCCATTAGGTTAAATTTATTAGGTTAAGTTTAAGTTATGTTCTATATATAAGTAATGTAATTGTAGTTATTAAAGACACAATAATACAACATCTCTTCTCTCTATATTTAACATGGTATCGGAGCCTAAGATCTAGGGTTCCTCTCACTTTTTTTTTTCTTCTTCTTTCTCCCGCTGGTGGGTGGTGGCTGATTAATTAACCCCACCGGCAGGATATTTGTCCGCTGTGCTATTTTTTTTTTTTTTTTGTATTGCTCTCCCACAATACTCTTCTGCTTTCGCATAATCGCCTCAGACGTCTTTTAAGAACCTGGCATAATTACCCAAAAGACGAGAATTTCCAGTGTGGGATTTGTGTGAGATGGGATCCATGAGT